>NW_026705970.1:0-345892 GCF_029867415.1 Vicia villosa | reverse complement strand
TTACTGGTCTACCATGGAAACGGACTGCCATCATCACTCCCGAACATGTCACAAATGCCAGATATATGCTGACAAAGTACATGTACCTCCAGTTCCATTAAGCGTCCTGACGGCTCCTTGGCCTTTTGCAATGTGGGGTATTGATATGATTGGAGAAATCAAACCTACTGCCTCCAACGGACATCGCTTTATCCTGGTCGCTATTGACTACTTCACAAAGTGGGTAGAAGCAGCTTCATTTGCTTCTGTTACCAAGAATGTGGTAGCCCGGTTCATCAAATGCAATCTCATTTGTCGGTATGGCATCCCTGAACGGATTATCACTGACAATGGCACAAATCTAAACAACAGAATGATTACTGAACTTTGCACACAGTTCAAGATCAAACATCATAATTCCTCTCCATATCGACCAAAGATGAACGGCGCGGTGGAAGCTGCCAACAAGAACATCAAGAAAATCATACAGAAAATGACAGTAACCTACAAAGACTGGCATGAGATGTTACCTTTTGCTCTTCATGGTTATCGCACATCTGCGCGTACCTCAACAGGGGCAACTCCATTTTCCTTAGTCTATGGTATGGAGGCAGTTCTTCCAATTGAAATTCAGATTCCTTCCCTAAGGATTATGAAAGAAGCCAATCTAGACGAAGACGATTGGATTCAAACACGGTTGGACCAGATAAACTTGATTGATGAAAAAAGGCTCGCAGCCATTTGTCATGGTCAGCTATACCAAAAGCGTATGATCAAAGCCTTCAACAAAAAAGTCAAAAGTCAAGCATACCAAACTGGTGGCTTGGTTGTCAAACGCATCATCTTACCACAAGGTGATCCCAGAGGCAAATGGACTCCCACCTACGAGGGACCATTCATAATCAAGAAAATATTCTCCGGCGGTGCCATGTTGCTTACCACCATGGATGGCGAGGATTTCCCACACCCTGTGAATGCTGACATAGTCAAAAAATACTTCTCTTAAAAAAGAAAAAAACAGCTCGCTAAGTTGAAAACCTGAAAGGGCAACTTAGGCAAAAAATGAGCGTCTCGGTGGATTGAAAACCCGAAAGGGCGGTCCAGGCAAAAATTAGAGACTAAACAAATACTATCCCGGTAGGCTGAAAACCTGAAAGGGCGGCCTAGGCAAAAGTTAGGGAATGAAGCATACAACTATGTTCCGTTCAGCTGCCTACTCACCATCAAGATTCAACACCTCAAAGACACCGATCAGTCTAATCACTTTCTTCCAACAAGTAAGGGATGAGATGCTCGAAGACAGATTGGCAATAGCAGAGTTGAAACTTGACTGGATCATTTTCACATAGCTATTTATCTTCATAAATATTTTTCAAAACTTTCTGACAGTTTCCTACTTCTAGGATTGTTGTCTCCCTGTGCTAACCCGCCTATCATGGCTCTTTTCAATGCAGCTTTTTCAAAAATCACTATTTTCACTTTTTCTGTTTTAAATGCGTAAGCGTCCCAATGATAAATTTGAATGAACATATGCATTCGAATATGATTGATGTTTACCAGGAAAAACAGGAATGGCATTCAGGAAATGTCCCGATCATCTGGACATTATCCCATCAGAAGAAAATTACCAAGAGAAACGCATTTCTCAGCAAATTCCTCAAAAAGATTTTCTCTTCAAAAGAAGTCTTATTCCCCAGCAGGATTGTTCCAGATTACTATCTTCAGAAGGTGTGATCCCCGCACCCGGACTTGGTCAGATAGTGCATCGGAGGATTATGCATCTTCCTCATTCCCATTTGAAAGGGCATCAGAACTTCCAGTTACCTTTGGTTCCCCAAGCAGTAGTCAAAGATCCTTCAACGGAATACCCGGGTTCTCAAAGAATTTCCCCAGCCGAGGATACTCAAACAAGACAAAAGATCATCAACGATCACAATACATTCATGACTAGCTGGCTAGTGGGAATTTATTTTTCCAATTAGAAGCTTGACATCACATTCATACATTCACATATTCATACATCATATTCATACATCATACATCATATTCATGCGCATATTCATGCACAACATAACATGCATATTTCTCCGGGAATATCTCACATTTACATGCATCATAAACATTGCATATCACTAACTTGATTTTTCAGGTAGGCAGATATCTTCAACAATCACATGCCGTGTTCACCTGAATTCCATGAACGGTTCTCTCAGATATAATCAAGCCGAAGATTCATTCTGATCACTTATCAACTCAAAAACAGACATCACAGATCAAAGTCGATACCTCAGACGGTTCCAAAACTATCTAACATTGCAGATCTAAAGCGATACCTCAGACGGTTCCAAAACGATCTAACGTTGCAGATCTAAAGCGATACCTCAGACGGTTCCAAAACGATCTAACATTGCAGATCTAAAGCGATACCTCAGGCGGTTCCAGAACGATCTAACGTCACAGATCTAAAGCGATACCTCAGACGGTTCCAAAACGATCTAACATTGCAGATCTAAAGCGATACCTCAGACGGTTCCACAATGATCAACTTCCAAAATGAAAAAACTTTGGACAAGTTCCGTAACGATTATCTTCCAAGACTTAAAGCGGTAACCTTGGACGGTTCCGAAATAGTCAACACAAAGACTTTCAAATCCTTCATCAAGATATAATCAATGGATTCATTCTGATGAACAAACCCTCAACCCATTTACCAGGTGGCATCTGAAAGCCCATCTCAGGTAATGTTTCAATCTGCCAACAACATTTCGCAGACGACATTCAAATGCAACTTCCAACATCTCTTCTGATCAAGGTAAGTGCAAATTTTCAGGGCATCTAAATATTCAATCATCTTCTACCTTCAGATTTCAGACAATCTCTTCAGGTTTAAGAAGATTGAATAGGGGCAACTGTTATACCCCAAAATTTGCCCACATATTTTTCAAGAAAACTCCAATCTGAAAATTAAGAGTCTCATATAATCATGGATTTTTATTTCAACAAATATCCTGATATATGAAATACTTAGTTTTTTAGAATTTTTCTTATACAGTAATTTGGCTTGCAGTTGAATTTATTCTTATGCAAACGCCAAATACTGTTTATTACTTCACACATGCTATTTATTTATTTACAGATAAATAGTACTGACACAATTGGTACAGAGTTAAATCTTTTTGCAGGCGCAGAATCAGGAAACTCAGACTGTACTGGTAACAGTAAATATTAGTTATTTATTATGTCTGTGTTTTTCTAACAAGTCATGTAAATAAACTTTCATTTTTCACATAAAACAAAAACAAAAAAAAAACAAAAACAACAAAAAAGAAAATTAACTTTGACTGTTGATTTTTCACTTTTAACTGCTGTTTCAATACCGGGACAGTCAGTTGACAGCCAAACTGCTGGCAGTACAATTCTCAGTGTTTTGTACCATCAATCAAATCAATCTTTCACAATTCAAAATTCCAAGATTTTTGTTCAAGAAGTCTTCTGAATATCACATGATTAGCAGAGACTCAACACTGCACAAAAATCAGGTACGCTTAACTGTCTCCTACACAAACAGTCCCTAATCAGGGTTTTTCTTGTTTTTACAGGAGCAACAAGTTTTTGAGAGCTCAAATGGATTTCATATACATCCATATATCTCAAAGTACCATCAGACAAATTTTCAAACTTCAATTCACTCAGACGCACCGTCAGCAGCTCAAACAGTCAACAGACGACCCGTTTGACCAAAAAAGTCAACAGACAGTCAAAAATGAAATTTTTTGTCAAAGTCCATATTTTGTCAAAGGATTCATCATTTGATCATTGGATGATCATAATTCATCAAGGAAAGATCAAAAATCAACAAAACCCTAAGATTCAAAATTAGGGTTTTTACCTGAAAAAGTCAACTCAACTTTGACTGATCATAACTCTCTCATCCTTCATCCAAAAAATGCCAACCAAAGCTCATTGGGAAGGAAATTCAATTATCTTTCAAATGCCATTGATCCCATGGTCATTGGATTCACCATTTGAAAAATATGATCAAAGACATTACAGGTCATTTTCAAAATCAACAAAAAGACACTTTTTTCAAAAGGACACACAAGGAGCTTCAAAAATCATTTTGACATGAGACCAAAGACATTGGTTAGAGGACTCTTTGAGGTTTCCAAAAAGTGCAAGATCTCCTTCATATGACAAAAATTGAAGGATTTACACCTTGTTGAAGTTGGCTAAATTTTGGAAAATGCATGAAACCAACATTGTTCAAAATGGTATTTTTTCCAAATGGGGCCAAGTTTTCAGCATTCAAACATCACTTCCATGATGATATGGGCCTCCCACGACCAAGGCTAAGCCCATAACATTTTTTATCCATTTTTGCTTGATTTTTTCTTATTTTAAGATTAAATAAAAAGTAAAAATGGAAGGATAATGGATAGCTTGCAAATCAAGCATGACTCATCAAGGTGACTCATTCAAGCTCTGTCCCAAAGCAAAGTACAGCAGAGGGAGAGAAGAAAATCAAGGCATAGTAGCTTAAATGCCAAGCCACCATTGTTGAAAAAGTCAAGATTCCAAAAGAAACTCATCAATGCTTTTGGCTTAGTTTGTAAGCACTCTAATGCTTATAAATAGGCTATCTCACTTCAGTAACAGGGGGGGACGAAAATAGAAGAAGAGCTTGGCCATCTTTATCATAAAATTCTCCAAAAAAATACATACACTTTGTAAATTTCAAATTCAATTCTCCAATCAATATTAATACAAACCAAGCTTTTTAATCATCTTCTCCAACATCATAGAGTAAGATTGAACGCTTAACACAGGCCCATGAGAGTCATATAAAGAATATAATGTTCTTCATGTACATATGAACTTTATTTTCGTTTTCCTACATGCAATTAATTTCAATGCAAACTAACCATTCTAATATGCTCATGAGGTCTTATATGAGTGATCTGGGCCTTAACATTAGAATTCCCACGTGAGGATAGCCATATACCATTGATACATACATATGAGTGTTCTTGCTTGAATCTCTTCGAACCCATGGCTACAGGCCTCAAATTGCAAAACTAACACCACCAATGAACTCAGGGCATCATGTTTAGTGGATCTGGGTTGCTATCTTTCATTGCTAACACGTATTTTTTGCAGGTTCATCAGTTGCTAAAAAACTGTATGTTTTAACGTCCAAATAGGGGAGGTTAAAAACCCCCGCTATTTGAGTCTAAAAATCCCACCTCTGGAGGTTGAAGACGACCACGCGTCCAAGCGTGGTTCGTCAGCTCCAATGTTGACTTTTCAGTGCGCCTGCGTGGCCTCTTCCTTGGCTCTCATTCGCTGGTCAATCCAGCGTGGGCCCCAGACAGAAACTTTGAATTCTCCTTGAATTCAGTGTATACTACTCATCATCATATCATGTGCCTTCAGATCTGAACCACTTGATCAATCTCGCCAACTCAATCCAACGCACCAGACATGCAACCACACCATGAACCTTCATTCAAATTCCACACTGGATAAGTATCCTTTTTTATCTTCTATTTTATTTTAATTTCTTTGATAAATTAATTAAAAATAGTTTAAAAAATCAAAAAATTCCACAAAAAATATTTTAGACTTCTAAAAATACATATTATTTTCTGAAATAAAAAATATTTTATTTTTCTTCATAATTTCAATATTTTACATAATTAATTAGTATATATTTATATATTTGCTTTTTAATTATTCTAACCAATCAAAAAATCATCAAAAAAATTGTTCTTTAAATTAAATATTGTTTATATATTATAAACTAATTTTGTACATATTTTGAATAATTTTCTTTTTAAGTTTTAATTATTTGTATAATTATTTGCATAATTATGTTTTAATTAACTTAAATCAATTTCAAATCAATTTCAAAAAAACCAAAAAAAATTAGTTTTGTTTTAAAATTAATTGACAAATATTTTGTACATATTTTAAACTTAATTTCTAGGTTTAAATCAATTTTCATCTCTTTTCTTCATTTTAATTTAATTAATCATGCATTAATTATAATTAAAAATCAATCATAAAAAATCCAAAAACATGCCTTTTATTTTTCTTGCAATTTAAAATTCCTAGATAAATGTATAGGATGTCAAATTCATGTAAATAGGCTAGTTTACATTTCCCGCACAATCGATGTAATAGCGTAGATTTACTTTCCGCACTTTACATTTTCCGCATTTTAATTTCCAGCAAATATAAACTGCGTGTATGTCAAAGATAAAATTGAACCGTTAGATCACTAACTTCAAAGATAAATATCTGAATCCAATCACAATCACATTTGCACCTCTTCAGGTAATCCTTTTTTCACAATCTTTCAAAATCAAAGTCAAAATTACACTGTTTCAAGTACAAAATCGAACCTTGCTTTTATATCCGATGACAGGATAGATTTTTAAAGGAAACAAGGATAAAGACCTTATAACTCAGGGTAGACCTCCTAGTTTGCTTGCTCAAATCAAAACAAACAAAATTCTCATACACTGCTGTTTCTTTCAAAACTTTCCAAAAAGACAATACTTTGTATACGTCCAAACACGGACTATTACAAAGTTAACGTTCTTTTCAAAACATCTTTCGAAAGATAAACAAGCATTTTGTATACATCCACACACGGATCCTTACAAAATTCAAAGTACAAAAGTATTTGGGAGCCACATATGAGCAATTTCAGAGCAATCAAAAAATGATCAATCAACAATTGAGCTAAGCAAACTTAAGAGCCCATGGATAACCATGGATACAAAGGGTGCTAACACCTTCCCTTTGTATAACCTACCCCCTTACCCAGAATTTCTTAAAGGTCTTTTTTCTGTTTCTTTTATAAACCTTTCCTTAATTGGATAAAATAAAAGGTCGGTGGCGACTCTGTGATATTTTCAGAAATGCGAAAGCATTAAGCGACATAAAAAAGGAGTCAGTTCACGTATCTCTACAGATCAGAGGTATGGCCCGGTATTGAAAAAAATCGGAGGTCCACACTACCCTATTTGGACAAGCATGCGTGCAGTTGAGGAGGCGCCTTTCCTAGGTAACTGTTCTATCACTTCATTTGTCATAGTTTATCTCTCCTCTTGTCACGTAACATTAAATGCCATTCATCATTTCCTTTACTTTCTTTTTCGTTTTATATCTTGTCAAACGTTTCCCTTCCCTAGAACGTTTCCTTCCCCAAATATCAGGGATCGCTGACTTTGATTTCAAGACAGATCTCTCAAGATTCCATGAAGTCTCAAGTCAGATCTCTTCTGTGATGCTGTTATCAACATTTATCCAAAGGAAGAAGACTTTCTTGAGATACTGGATGAAGTTAAGGATCATGTTCTTGACTTCTATGTTAAGAGAAAGCCCCGTTTGCGACATTAGCTCTCTTTCTGTGAACTGTCTCTCACTTCCTCCTTGAATTCATGCATCTCTCCTACAGTGGAGGTTCTATTCTGGACAGGCTTATGACTAGGCTAGGGTTGTAGTCCTTGTGTCCTTGTAGTTTTTCTTTGCTTGTTGCACTTGTGTATCAGCATACATCTTTTGTAACTCTGTTTGATTAATCAATGAAAAGCTTATTCTGCATAACTCTTGTACTTCTGCTTATTTTATCAATGACTATTTGTTTCTCTTTCCATTTGTCATGTGGTTACATCTGAATCTTTTACATTCTTTTTGATGTTATGACAAAAAGGGGGAGAAATAGTGATAAATGATTTGATTTATATTAGCAGTTGCTGGGAAGAAAGCCCCCACATTTCTAACAGAAGCTGCAAGCTTCATATGTTTCTAAGTTGTGTTGTTGCAGGAATTGAGGATTCAAGATCAATAAGCAACAAGATGAATCAAGTTCTTGGATTCTTGAAGCAAGCTGAGTGCTATGAAGCTTCAGAATCAGAAGCAAGAAGGAAGAATGTTCAGATATTCTGATGATAGAATATGTTCTGATACATTCTATATGGCTTATATGGCTCTGATACATATTATGTGTTCTGAAACATATTTTATGTTCTGATTCATTCATGCTGACTTTTGTTGTTTAGTTTTGTTCTGTAACATTTCAGGATGTAGAGATGCTCTGATGATGCTCTGGTACATTCAACAAATGTTCTGATACAATCTAGCATGGAATAATTCAAGAAGAAATTCAAGCTCTGAAGCTGTCCGCTGGAAGCAAGAATCAGAAGCTGTGAATGTTCCGAGGATCAAAGAAATTCAAGTTCTGAAGCTGTCCGATGGAAGCAGGAATCAGAAGCTGTGAATGTTCTGAGGATCTAAAGAAATTCAATGTTCTGAAGCTGTCCTATGGAAGCAGGAATCAGAAGCTGTGAATGTTCTGAGGATCTAAAGAAATTCAATGTTCTGAAGCTGTCCTATGGAAGCAGGAATAAAAAGCTGTGAATGTTCTGAGGATCTAAAGAAATTCAATGTTCTGAAGCTATCCTATGGAAGCAGAAATCAGAAACAGTGAATGTTCTAAAGTTCAAGCATATGTGAACGTCTCTACTGAAATACTCAGGGAAGTCTTTTATTTATAAAATTCTTCTAGTATTAATTTCAGGGGGAGATTATTCATCTCAGGGGGAGATTGTTAATCTCAGGGGGAGACATATTCACATGCTTATGATTTAGCTGTGTAATCTTCTTTAGCCGTCTGTTATTCTGATCGCAAATTCATATCATTTATATATGTTTTTGTCATCATCAAAAAGGGGGAGATTGTTAGAACAAGAATTGTTCTGATCAATAATCTTAGTTTTGATGATAACAATGTATATGAATTTTGCTCAATATAATGTGGTACTCTAATCCTATGCAATTTCCTTTTCAGGAAATATATAAAGAGTATGCACAAATCAGCGCTAAGAAGCTTTGACTCAGAAGGTTCAGTATGCAACTTCAGCACATGGTCTGGCAAGACATCAGAAGATGGTCAAGTAGAATCAGAACATGGTCTATTAGAAGCATCAGAAGAACTTGAGTTCAGAAGCAGAAGCACTGAAGTCATGGAATCACGCTCAGAAGCATATCAAGATCAGAAGATCAGAAGATGCTCTGCACCAAGCTGTTTGTACTCTGATGATTTTCAACGTAGTATTTACAAAGAACAAATCAGAATCAAGTACTAGATGGCAGGCTACGCTGACTGACAAAAGGAACGTTAGAAGCTATTAAAGGCAATGTCAGTAGTCACAGCAAAAGCAAGGCTCGAGGTAGTTGACAAAACAGTGAAACATTAAATGCAATGCTGTACGGAATACGCAAAGCATTAAATGCTCCCAACGGTCATCTTCTCAAAACACCTATAAATATGAAGTTCTGATGAGAAGCAAGGTTACGAATTTTTGGACGCACTTTGAACGAATTCTGAATTATCTCTGATACTATCTTGTTGTTCACTTCAAAAGCTATCAAACTTCACCTTCAACCGTACTACATTACTGTTGTAATACTTTAGTGAGTCTAAGCTTAAATCTGTAAGAGAAATATCACAGTTTGTGATTATCGCTTTTAAGAAGCAATTGTAATACTCTTAGAATTTGTTTACATTAAATTGTAAAGGACTAGAGTGATCGGGTTGTGATCAGTATACTCTAGAGAAGTCTTAGAAGGTCTCTAAGCAGTTGTTCCTAGAGTGATCGGGTTGTGATCAGTATACTCTAGAGAAGTCTTAGAAGGTCTCTAAGCAGTTGTTCCTAGAGTGATCAAGTTGTGATCAGAAGACTCTAGAAGACTTAGAAGTTGTCTAAGTGGAAAACCATTGTAATCTCGTGTGATTAGTGGATTAAATCCTCAGTTGAGGTAAATCACCTTGTATAGGGTGGACTGGAGTAGTTTAGTTAACAACGAACCAGGATAAAAATACTTGTGCAAATTATTTTTATCTTACGAGTTTTTGAAACTACACTTATTCAAACCCCCCCTTTCTAAGTGTTTTTCTATCCTTCATGAAACATATGCCATTTTAGGGTTTATGAAGCTCAAAATGGGACTTTTCGTTTAAGGCAAAATCTGACCAAACTAAGGCCATGGTTGTGATCAGTGGATCATTTGCAGTCGATCCATGGTCTCAGGTCTTATTTATATAGCTTGTCTTGTGATTTTTAATTTGCAGGAGCTTTAGTGACGGAAAAAACCGTTGGTAAAGCCTTTACCTACGGTTGCAGGAATTTGAAATGAAGAAGACGAAGATGTGGCGTCCTCTGGTTGGCTGGTTTGCGCGCGCGTGTGTTTTAAGTTTCAGACCAATCATATGCTTTGCGTTCCACCATCATGTTATGCGCCTCATGATCTCAGCCTTCAGATCATCCTGCCAGCTCATCCAACGTGCCTAAACATGCATCCATACCATGCTCCCTCAGTGAGCACCACACCAGATTATATATTTAATATTTTCTATTTTTATTTGATTTTCTTTGTAAAATTAATTCAAAATAGTTTTAAAAATCAAAAAAATATAATAAAAATATTTTTAGGTTGATAAAATAATATTTTTTTTTGACATAAAAATATGTTATTTTTCTTCATAATTAAAATATTTTGTTTAATTAATTAGATAATATTATTATATTTATCTTTTAATTATTTCTAACCTATCAAAAAATCAGAAAAAAAAATATTTTCTTTTTATTTAAATTAGGTTTATATATTATAAACTAATTTTGTACATATTTAGAATATTTCTTTCTTTAAGTTTAATTTATGTGTATAATTATTTGTATAATTATATGTTAATTAACTTAATAATCTCCAAAACAATTTTAAAAATCCTAAAAAATTAATTTTATTTTAAAATTAATTAACAAACAACTTGGACATATTTTAGACTTAATTTTTTAGGTTTAAATTTTATTTCTAATTCCTAACCTTTTAATTAAATTAATTATGCATTAATTTTAATTAAAATCAATCATCCAAAAATCCAAAAATATTTTCCTTTTATCTTATTGCAATTTAAATTCGTAGATAAGTGTATAGGTTGTCAAATTCATGTAAATAGCGTAGTTTACATTTCTCGCACAATCGATGTAATAGCGTAGATTTATTTTCCGCATTTTACATTCCCGCACTTTAATTTCTGTAACAACACAACTTATGAACTTATGGTAGATCTCCTAATTGCTTGCTCAAATCAAACAAAATAACAAACGTTTCACATATCACTATTTTTCCAAAACAAAAACTTTCAAAAGACAATACTTTGTATATATCCAAACAAGGATCATTACGAAGTTAAAAATCTTTTTTTCGAATCATCAAAATATCTTTCGAAAGATAAACACTTTGTATACATCCATACAAGGAACGTTACAAAGTTAATTCTTTACAAAATATTTTAAAACCACATACAAGCATTTCAAAGCAAGACAAACGATTCAAACAAGTGAGCTAAGCAATTAAGAGCCCATGGATAACCATGGATACAAAGGGGTGCTAACACCTTCCCTTTGTATAACCTACCCTTGAACCCAAAATCTCTTTAAGGTCTTTTTCTGTTTCTTTTATAAACCTTTCCTTAATTGGATAAAATAAATGTCGGTGGCGACTCTCTGATTTTCACAAACTCAAAAATAAAAGAAGAGTCAGTTTGTATCCCACGAAAAAAACCGAGGACGACAGAACTGGCGACTCTGCTGGGGATATCAAAAACAAAATATTTTCAAAAGGGGTTACCTTAGGGTTTAGATCACTTCGATGTTTTCAATTGCTTGTCTTGTTTGCTCTATTTTTCAAAGGTTTGTTTGGGTATTTACTTGTGTGAAAGATTCTAACCCGGATCTCGAGATACCTTGAGTATGTGACAATAGACCAAGGAAACTGTACGGCATGTACCGATACGGTTAATCTGGTAGTCACCGTTAGTGTGACACTTTGGTCTGTACTGATATCCCTTGAAAACGATCAAGGAGTATGTTAGGCTTCCGAAATGTCATTAAGCATTAATTTGTCTTAGAACCTTTAGTTGAACTTGACTTGTGGCCTATTAAGTGACTGGCTTTGAAATTGATCTAAGTTAGTTATCGTCGAGGAATGTTTTGATCGGCCGTTCGAGTGCCGTATTGAGATGTTGTCTCCAAGGATCATAGAACCCGAATACCATTTTAAGACAAGTTTAAACACACTCAACTTCAGTGGGGAGGGTATCACCTATAAACCTCATGCAAGCCTTTAAACCTAAGGCTATTGTGTGATTTGTTTGTGTTTGCCACATGTTTGACATCATGACATCATAAGCATCATAAACATATCATTTTCTCACTAATCATTTCAAGGATCGAAGAGTTTACCTTTGTTCTGTTATTGCAGGTAATGGCTCCCACTACCAGAGATTATATCCGGATCAACATCTCAACAGTACCATCTGAACTTAAGGGCTTAATATCAGAATTTCCCAGAAATGCTCAATTCACCGAAAAGCACGGTCACTTACTCCATTTGGTTACCTAAAAATTTGAAGAAGACATAATACGGGTCCTGTTCCAATTCTTTGATCCCGAACATCATTGTTTTACATTTCCTGATTACCAGCTAGTACCCACTTTGGTAGAGTTCTCTGAACTAATTGGGTTACCTGTTCGAGATCAATTACCTTTCACTGGTTTAGAAAAGATTCCAAAGCCTAAAATCATTGCTGCCTGCCTTACATTTACGAAAGTCAGAAATCGAGTCTAATTGGGAAACAAAGAGTGGAGTCAAGGGTTTGCTTGCTAAGTTCTTAATGGGAAAGGCTCGATCACTATTAAAAGATAGGAGTTACCAAGCTTTTGAAGAAGTTGTGGCTCTTTTGATTTATGGGTTGGTTTTATTCCCTAATCCCGACCAATTCATAAATGTGCACGTTATCAACATTTTCTTAACCCGCAATCTGGTACCTACTTTGCTGGGAGACATTCTACATTCTTTACACACTCGTACCATGAAAAAGTGAGGGACTCTTATGTGTTGTGTACCACTACTGGCTAGATGGTTTACATTACACCTTCCCCGATCAGTGTTGAGAAACGAGCAAAGGATGCAATGGTCTCGCAGGATTATGTCTTTGTCTCATTCCGATATCCGGTGGAACAACTTCTTTCAAAAAGATATCACTCTCATTGACCATTGTGGGGAGTACCCTAATGTGCCACTTCTTGGCATTAGGGGAGGCATCACCTACAATCCCTCTTTAGCTTTGCGCCAATTCGGATATGCACAGAGAAATGGTCCTCACGACATGATCATCCATGGAATTGTGTTCGACTACGAAGATGATTCCCAAAGATATCGACGAAGGTCTATACATGCTTGGGGCAGTGTCTACAAAGTAGAAAGCAAGACTTTAGGACAATGGAATTCTATTCCCATGGAGCCTTACCTTAAATGGGCGCGAGCTCGTGCTCAGAAGTTCATCATGCCATATCCCGCTATCCTACCTGTGACTATTGAGCCAGAAGTCGAAGGGGACGAACCTCGAGTTATTCTACATCCGGACATGCCGACTGACCTAGAAGAGTTGCAGAAATCTTGGGTTCAACTAAGAGAAGAAAGAGACACCTTCAAAGCACACTGTCAAGACTATGAAAGGAAAGTGTTGGAGCTCACCAGACAACTCCAGGAAGAACAGCAGATCAACACGTTCCTGGGTGCAAAGAGAAAGCGTCCATGGGAGGCTTGAAGAATCCTTTATTTTCTTTATTTTTTGTTTTATCTTGTAAGCCCGAAAGAGGCAGAGAAAAAAAAAAGAAGACAAAAGAAATAAAAAAGAAATAAAATGTTTGACTAATAAATGTTTGTTTCTCTCTTGTTTAAACAAATTTAAATTCTAAGATCCTTGAAAACATTGCATATTCATTTCATTCATAAACATTGCATAACAGGTTCACACAACAGGTTTCTCATCTCCTCGCTGTTTATTTCAGTTAGAAGGGATGGATTCCGAAGCAAGCATCAAGAATCTCGAGGCACAGAACGCCCAAGTTCAGATAGAAATTCTAGAGCTAGCAAAGGGGCAACAGGAACTGAAAGCCCTGATTGATCGCGACTTTACGTGTCTATAAATCTGATGACTGCAAGTGCACAGTCGTGTCGTGTAGTTTTAAAAGATATCGAATCCACAGGGACTATGAATCGATCTACCGTTATCTAAGGTTACTATGTAAAGCTAGGGCTACTAAAATTTTGATTGTTCCTAAGGGATAGTGATAGTGAGAAATAAAGAATATAATAAAAGGCAGGTATCAGTATGTATTTCGTTTAACTTAAGGTAATCCGAAGGTCCATTGGCTTTTGCATAATTTAATTAAAAATCTTTACTAATTCAATTGATTAAAAATCCTCGTCTCAAACTTTTGCTCTGTTGATTCAGATTACTATCCTAATCCTAATGTACGCTTTCGCCATCCCATTAGATTTTAGAAGAGCTTTTTGGAAACAACGTAATTAATAAAATGCCTATTTTATGAAGTTGTTATCTATTTAAATCCCCTAATCTCAAACTTTCGCTCTGTTGGCTCGGAACATGCTAATATCCCTAACGTACGCTTTCGCCATCCCGCTCGGGTGTAAAAACAATTTTTGAAAATAAATAAGTCCCAATTAGTTTTAATACGCTTTCGCCATCCTTAAAACTAATGTCCTATGTCTACTATCTGGTTAAAGATCTCAAACTTTCGCTCTATTGATTTTAACCTTTGACCGTCTTAACCCCTCAAACTTTCGCTCTATTGGTTTTAAGACTTACTAATTAAATTAGACATATAAACCAAAAATAAGTGATATTTAATAAAACATAATTAAGCCAATTTATTTCGGATCCCTCGGTTAACTTACTCTACATACCGACACCTTAGTAATTTAGCCAGACATATTAATATGGTTAAACATGCATAAATAGATTCGGTTTATAATAATAGGCATGTTAATAGGCATACAATATATCATGCAAATAAACATATAAATAAGGCGGTAAATATTAAACCTGAATTAAATAAATGGCAAGTAAATCTTCAAGTATCGAACCTCCACCACAAGTTGGCTGGATCGTTCTTCGGAATTTAAACGGACAGAAAATAAAACAAGGAAATAAAAACGATAAATCTAACGTAAGGCTAGATTTATAAAAAGTTCACAACAATTTCCGGTGTAGAAATCGTTGTGAGAAAATAAGTGTTTGAATGAAAGTAGAATGAAAAATATGATTCGCGGTACAATTTCGGCAGCACTTCGTTAGCAGGAAATCGGACACTTTGGACTGAAGTGACTGCTTCTATTTATAGGGGATGCTTTGTAGTGACGTTGCATGAAAAGAGGAAGCTCTTCAGACTGGCTTGGAGACGTGCGTCTCCGATTCTTCAGGAAGACTGGGCGCATGACTTGAGACGTGCGTCTCAAGTGGAGAAACTTTAGGGAAATGGAGACGTGCGTCTCCCTTTTTGCTGATGTGGCATAGAGACGTTGGAGACGTGCGTCTCCGCTTACTTGTGTGGATTGGGCTGCTTTCCTTCGTGGGCTGGATTGCTTCATTGGGTCTTTGGGTCTCTTTCAGCACACTTGGGCCTTATTTGCACTCCCTTTTTACTTCAGCACCTATTTTTCGTCTTTTAGGCATAGATATGGGTCGTTTTAGCTCCATTTCTTCTCTTTTTCACAATTAGTCATAATAAGAGTGTAAAACCTGAAACAAAGCAAAAACTCGCGTAATATCATAATAAATCAATATAATAAACGGAAAATGCTATAAATATCTATGGATTTCAGGCTAAATATACGATATAAAATCGTGTTATCACTAGTGTACCTTAGGTATATGACATGAAACCAAGGAGACTGTATGGCGTATGCCGCTATGGTTGATATGGTAGCCATCGTTAGTGTGACGCTTTGGTTTGTCCTGATGTTCCTTGGGATCCGACTCGAGGAAACATTTGGCTGCTGCATGGTGTCATTAAGCACTAATTTCCCCTAGAACCCTAGTTGAACTTGACTTTGGCCAATAGGACGTAGCGAGGTGGCTGGCTTTGGTTCCGACCGAAGTTGGTTGATACTCAAAGCTACACTCATATGGAATGGACTTTCAGGATGTTTTCGGTCAGTGATTCAATTGCTGAACTAAAATAGTGCCTTCGAGAAAGGTCAATGATATGAGCTCCCTAGAACTCGATCTTTATCTAGGACAGGTTGAACCAACTAAACTTCAGTGGGGAGGGTACTTACTTAAGAACTTCATGCGAGCCTCTAAACCTAAGGACACTTGTGTGACTTGCTTGTGTGTGCTACTAACCCTTTGCTTTCCTTGCAGGTTTTGTTGAAGGACTTGCTTGTCCTTACTATCTTACGCTTTGCCTGATGCATTGCATTTGCATGACATCATAATGTAGCAACCTGCCCTAAAAATTTAGATTTTAGAGTCGCCACCTATTCTACCAGGGTGAATAGGAAACCCTACGAAGTTTTAGAGAATTCTGGGTAAGTTATTATAATCAGGTTAAGGGAAGGTGTTAGACACCCTTAACCCTTTCCTAAGGTTTGCATTTAAGGTTTGTAAGAGTATTATGGTAAGGTTTGTGGTTTATGGCTAATGACAGAAAGTGAATAGGGTTAAAAGTGAGATTTAAACCTAATTGAGGTTTTGGGGAAGGGGACTCGCCTTGTTGCCAAGTGCCTACGTTCCTCCTTAGGGAGGATCAGAGTCAACGTAGTTCGGGGACAGGGTTGTATGCCTTAGAATTAATATGAGGATGTTTGAAGGTATTTTGGGTTACCATACACAGTTTGGTAATTATCGCAGTTTTGAAATTCGTAGTTTATGAAAGAGATGTGTTTTGATGTGGCGTACAACCCTGATTATTATATGTTTCATTAATCGCGATGATCAATAGGTTTGATCAACATAATTAACAAATTAAATAAATAATTTCTAATTATTCTAATCGATTGATTTGATTATCACCGTTAGCAAATTGATGTGTTTTAAATAAATTATTTTAATTGGAAGGAAATTATTTATCGTTAATCATCGTAATCAATAGGTTTGATTAAAACAAATAACGAATTATTGAGGGATTACTAATCATCGCATCCAATTGAATTGGTTAAAACCTTAGTAAATAAACCTATTTGGATATATTATTTAATTAATTAAATAATTGATTATTAACCATCGCGACCGATTAATTCGATCAAAATGATTAATAAATAAATCTTAATATTAGTTATATTAACCAATTAATTTTTAAATCAAATTACATATATATTAAGCTTAATTAAATAATTATATAAATAATATAAGCAAAATAATAAAACCCAGGTTTTTATTGAATGTGGCCAGGCTAGGGGTGCATAATATGTTTATTCAATCCTGGGCGTTGGATCTAGGTGGTTAGAGATCTGGTGGCTGAATCTTGAAGGTACATGGTAAGCTACGAATCTGAGGCACATGGAATTATGAAACAAGGTTTTGTAAAAAATAATATTGCAAGGGCCAGGGATCGACCCCTGGACCCTGGGATTACCAAACGCGCCTCACCACTTCAACCAAACACAATTAGTTGTTAAGGAATGAATAACAAGATTATTATATAAACATTGCCAGCTAGCAAAAAAACGAGCGCGTAAATTCAAATGGCCCAACAGTATTACGCCACCTCATCATCTCCTTCCTTGGCAACCTGCAAACATGTTTTTATAGCGCTTGTTGCAGACAAGCTATAAAAACTCATACTTATTACACCTATCCACTACGAAAACCACTCACTCGTGCATAAAAATCAAAATTAAAACCATAGCTGGCTTCGTCTCGTCCAAACGAATTCAATGGTACCTGTTTCAAGCTTTGATTCGTGCTAAATCACACGACCCTAAATTCACACCTAAAAACCCTAACACGGCCATCAATAGTAAACGTGCCCAGAAACTCAATTAAAGGTCCATAAACAACCACAACATCAACACAAACCGTAATATACAATCAAATAACGCAATGGATGCATGAATTGCTATAATCGACCTCAAGAAAGAAGTGACATACCTTGAGTTTTTGGAGATTGTTCTGGGGTTGTTGATGTAGTGCAACGATCCAGGTAGCTTCAGAATCTTCCAAGGATTGTTTTGCAATCTTCAGAATCCTTTGAAACTCTCCCAAACTCCAAAACCGAATCTATGTTCTTGAGTGAATTTTTGCTTCTTGATTAGGGTTCTTTCTCCAGAAATTCGTCCCCTAATGCATTGCACTATGTTATGTATTTATAGGAGAACATGTTAGGTCAACTAAATTGAATCAAATCTTCATAATTTGTGAAATTGATCTTTGATTGAAACTTGAATGAAATCTTTCTAAATTGGGCCAACTTTGTTCTTTCTCTTTCCAATATCCTTTCACATGAATTTGATTCATATCTTGACCCATTGAGTGATTAAAATTGATTGGAATATTCATTTAAACCAAACTTATGATTTTCCCTTGATTTATTTGACTTTTAATCACTTTTTAAATGAATAAAAATTCATAATAAATCAAATAAATCATTAATATGCGTGGAAATCATATTTGGAGTCTTGGATAACTTGGGGAGCAAGATTAAATCCTAAAAAGTTAGGCCCATTTGCAAGAAAATCCAATTTGAACCACTTTTGATTCACATTTTTCCTTCAAAATTGCCCAACTTTGACAAGGCATATCTCCCTCAATTTTTAAGATATGGAAGATTTCTAGGACTTTTTGGAAACCTAAGGATGTCTTCTATAAGCCACTTTGGAACTTTTTTCCATTTGAAGATTTTATCTTGATGATATGGGCTTTGACAAAAAACTGCTTTTGGTTGACTTTTGAAAAGGACATATAATCTTTTGGACCATATCTCTTGAATGAAGCATTTTTGGCCTTGGCATGTGAGACACAAAGTTGTAGAGAACTCAATTTCCTTCAACATAGGCTTTGGTTGGAAAATTTATGATGTTCCATGTGGAAGTTATGGCTGGTCAAAGTTTAGTTGACTTTTTAGACAAAACCCCTAATTTAGCAACTTTGAATTTTGTTGATTTTGAAGCTTTCCTTGATGAAAAATGATCAACCCTTAATCAAATGATAAATGATACTTCAAGATGTTAATGTTGATCAAGAATCAGGAATTTTGATTGTCCTTTGACCATAATTGACTTTTAGGTCAAACTAGTCGAATGTTGGCTATCTGAGCACTTGAATGAGCAATCTTTGGAATTGAAGCTTGAATTTTGGCCTAGAGATGATTTGAAACCCAATAAGCCATATGAAATCCATTGGAGACCTTGATTCATCAATTTTCTTAAGAGGATGTAAAACCCTAGTTCAGAAGGTCTTTGGTTAGGAGAGTGTGTCTTAAGTTAACCATTGCCTTGAGTCATTGTATGGGTTTGAAAGTGAAATGGGATGGGAAAATTTTGGGGTATGACACATAACATCATAACATAGCATGTTAACTAACCCTTTCAAGGATCTTAGGAATTTAGGACGCACAATTGCAGGTACCATTATCAAGGACTTAATCCATATCAAGGGGCAAGAGGATTTATTTTCCTCTGGCCACATGTCTTCCAATTCAAGGACACAATACCTATCAAGGTGCAAGAGGATTTATTTTCCTCTAGCCATACAAGTATCCCGAATCAGAGGCTATGACCCACTGGATATGGTGAGTTTAATTCCCATAGAGGCACATCCAAGAATCAGTTTTCTTCAAACGAGGCTGCGACCGATTTAATTTTCTAATGTCTCAGACTAAATTTCCCAAAGATCCTTGAAAGCATTGCACTCGCATTCATAACATCGCATAATAGGTTTCCACAATAGGTTTCTCATCCCCTCTCGCTGTTTATTTCAGCATCACAAATCTCGAGCAATCCGTCAGAAATCTTCAGGCTCAAAACAACCAGTTCCAAGAGATGATCCTTAACTTGGCCAAGGGGCAAGAAGAATTGAGGAGACTTCTGATCAAGAAGGAGAAGAACCAACATAGGCATCAAGGTGGTCAAGGTAAATGGAAATTCAAACCTAAGCAATCATTCACTCCGTTGCACATGCCGTTGTCTCAAGTTCTGCAACAACTGCTCAATCAGAACTTGATAACTCTACTGCCTTCATAATCTGCTCCAACAAATCCCGCTCCCGAATACAAGCATAATGCAAGATGTTCTTATCATTCGAACAGTCCTGATCATGATACAAAGGACTGTAGACCATTGAAGCATATGATTCAAAACTTAATTTGATAATAAAATCACTGATTTCAACTCACCTGAGGAGCCTCATATGACTGATGTTGCGCACAACCAGAGATGTCGTAATAAACGCAACCAATCTGTTGGGGCAGTTCTGATCTTTACACCTGCACTACAATAACGACGAAAGCCAGACGTACCTAAGCGTCAATTCACCAAGATCAATATGTCACTGGCTCAAGCATTACAACATCTGTTGAAGATCGAATTGATTACTCTGAGGGACCCTCCTAAGAATCCTAACACCTCTTCTCCTAGCTATCAACCCAATGCGAGGTGCGCATACCATTCCAACAGTCCTGGACATGACACTAACAATTGCTGAACATTGAAGAATAAGAATCAAGATCTGATCGATGATGGGGAAATCAAATTCAACCCTCCTAAGACCCCTATGGTAATCACTGCTCCCATGCCTAATCATGACAAGTCTGACTAATGTCTAGAAGGATGGATTATTGGGTCATTAGCTTTGCTTTCATTTGCAATTTTCTTTCCTATCTGTTTAAACATTTGACTCATGATAGACATTATCTGTTTTAATAATCATCATTAGTGCATTGCATATGTTTGTCTTGAATAAATCATTTCTCTATCACTCATTTAAAATGTGTCTTTAATTTGTTTTTGTTTTGTGATATTCGACTCCTGCTAAGCTGTATGCCTTTGAGGGAGGATGACGAAAATGATACCGCAACCTCATACAGTATGCTTTTGAACGGACTATGCTGACGATGTACAGGCATTGTTTCAATTCCTAAATAGTGGAGATATAAGGATGTTAATCCCTCGTCAACCCCTTTGAGCCTAAGAAGTAGAAGTTTTCTTTCTCGTACAGATTAAAACCCTTAATCATAACCTGGGGCAGGGTAGTTACTCAGTTAACTCAGTTATGCCAGCATTTCTTATACACAATTAGTGACGGGTTCCCGCAACCATCAAGTCAGGCAGTCAATAGCCGCCAAAAAGAAAATGCTGTTAATTCAAAACCTATGAAGGAGACTTAACAAAAATCAAAACATCCCGCTGACTGTAATCTCAAAATAAACAGTTCAGGCAAAAAAGAGGAATAACAAAATCATGGTCAAAAAGAGGTTGCTAAAAATCCTCGACAAAAGAAGATATTACAAAAAGAAAATATTACAAAAAAGGATGACCGCCTGTCCAAATAAACTTCCAAAGCAACTCAGATCATTCTTTGTTTTTAAAGAAACAACAAGGTAAGATTACATCCATATCATATATGTAGATGACATGGTGGTTACCGGGAATGATCCAGAAGAACGGAAAGCACTGAAAGAGTACTTGTCCAGAGAATTTGAAATGAAAGATCTTGGTTCCTTGAAGTATTTTCTCAGAATTGAAGTCTTTAGATCTAAGAAATGTATTTTCTTATCTCAAAGAAAATATGCATTGGACTTGTTACAGGAGACTGGTATGTGAGCATGTCAACCAGCTGCTTCACCAATGGAGGAAGGCTTGAAGTTACATAATATAACAGATCAAGTTTCATGTGATAAAGGAAGGTATTAAAGGCTTGTGGGCATATTAATGTATTTAGCTCACACAAGACCAGACTTTGCCTATGCATTAAGTATTATTAGTCAATTTATGCATAATCCTTGTGAACAACATATGAATGTTGTCATGCATATATTGAGGTATTCCAAATCACATTAACAATATATTGATCAATAATGATTTGTGGATAATAATGATTTTTCTTCGGTTACAATTCATTTAACTGAACAATAATGATTTTTCTTTTTCTTTTATTAGATCAGTGTGATTTTTGAAACCATTAAAAAATAATTATAAATTTAAATACTACTAAAAATCATAGATATATGAGAATCGAAAAAACATTAGCTAGCCACATGTCTAGCAATAATTGGAAGACTATGATATTCCAATCTCTCCATCGATCATCCATCGTTACATTTCATGACCCCACAGAATCTTTTCCCAGCCAACAACAACGAACAAATAGATTTGTGGATATAACATTAAGATAAAAGGATAAGCCTCAACATATTTCAACCGTTAGATTCTAAATATCGCACAATCCAACAGTTGATCATAAAGAGAGAAACACAACCACATGAATGGTTCCGAAACTAAATACATATGAAACAACAACCCATGCTCAAAACAAAACCAACAACAACAGCATTTTCGTCTTCCATTTTCACTCTTTTTTTTCTTTGTCACCACCATAAGAACTAGTGGTTCTTCATGGCCACCGTTACTACACAAGCTTCCGCCGCGGTTTTCCGGCCATGTGGTTTGAAATCGAGGTTTCTTGGTGGTTCTTCAGGGAAGTTGAACAGAGAAGTGGCTTTTAGGCCAGTTGGATGTTCACCTTCTGGTTCTTTTAAAGTTGAAGCTAAGAAAGGAGAGTGGTTGCCAGGTTTGGCCTCACCAGGTTACCTCACTGGAAGGTATGTGAACTTGATCTATTTTGTAGCATAATGAAACACTCACACAGACATGAACACGGTCACATACACATTAGTAATCATATGTGCCACTATAGTGGCACAAGGGATCTTTAACTCTGATACCTCGAGAAAATTGTGTTTGTGTCCAATAGTGGCACAATGAATCTTGAAGTTGGCTCAGATACCTTAAGAAAATTGTGGTTGAGCTTAAATCATTCATACAAAACAATTTGTAAAGATTGCTCTCATTTATAAACATACGTCCGGCCGGCTCATATATTGTCCGATGCGTAATTCTAATTAGTAATGGCTTAAATCATTAGGCTCGTGAAGATTGCGAGCACTTGTAAATATATGTTTAGATCACATATTGTGTCATGTGAGACTTTTAATCGTACTCACTTTATGTTTTATAGTGAATTGTTCATTTTAGAGTTGCATGATTATGTTCAAAGAATATTGGCTTGAGGAATTGTCACTTATTATAGGCACCGCTAAGAATTTTTGTTTAACGAATTTTGAAATGTGATTTCAATATCTCATGTTGTAGAAGATTAGCCCTTTCCGTCGCATGCAATTTGAGTTGGACATCAAATATTTAGTTTGTGAAAATGAAGACATTCTTTATAGTTAGACTAACTTGTGAATTTGTTTGGTTTGTGTTGCTATTAGTCTTCCCGGAGACAACGGATTTGATCCATTGGGACTCGCGGAGGATCCAGAGAACTTGAGGTGGTTTGTTCAAGCCGAGCTAGTGAACGGGCGTTGGGCAATGTTGGGTGTTGCAGGGATGTTACTCCCTGAGGTATTCACAAGCATTGGAATCATCAATGTTCCAAAATGGTACGATGCAGGGAAAGAAGAATACTTCGCTTCATCTTCAACACTCTTCGTGATCGAGTTCATTTTGTTCCACTATGTTGAGATTAGAAGATGGCAAGACATCAAGAACCCTGGCAGTGTTAACCAAGATCCTATCTTTAAGCAATACAGCTTGCCAAAAGGCGAGGTCGGTTACCCTGGTGGGATCTTTAACCCTTTGAACTTTGCACCAACTTTGGAGGCTAAAGAGAAGGAAATTGCAAATGGTAAATATTTTTAGTTTCTCTAAAGTCTTCTGGTTTAACAATCGATCATAATCGCTAGATCATTAACCGTGTTTCACTTTGCAGGACGATTGGCGATGTTGGCGTTCTTGGGATTTATAATTCAGCACAATGTGACAGGAAAAGGACCATTTGACAACCTTGTGCAGCACATTTCTGATCCATGGCACAACACCATTGTTCAAACATTAGGTGGAAACTAAAATGTTTGTATTATTATCCAATGACATGAAAGCCTATGTTCTTCTCATGTAAATCCTGAATGGATGAATTTTGAAAGACATTTGGGCATGATTGTTAAGTACCTTAATCTATTTTCATGTACAGAAGAACTGAGATGGTTTTATATTGTTCTTTATATTCTCGAGCCTTTTGACCAAATTAAGGGTGCCTCTACTTTGCATGTTTCATGTTTTTGTTTTCATTTCAAGTAATAAACATAAGAGAATTCTTTCAACAGAATCATTGAAATATACTTGGAGAGGATTTTGAAATAAAGGAACATCATCAGTTAGTGAGAAATTGAAGCACTTCATGGAAGTTGGAACTAATAAAGGTTTGACTCATAATTAAATAGTAGAATATTCAGATGGAAGTAATATACTAGTAATGTTTATTGGGTTATGAACATCCATAAAATGCTCAGCTTGATAAACCTATACGTTTGAATTATGGTCTGATCTCATGAATGTAAAAGAACTTAGATAACTTAACTCATTTTACATTTTTGTACCTTAAATTAAATTATATCTATAATGGTTTCTATGTTAGAGAATAATTTGTATTGATCCTATGTTATTGATAGCAAAACAACATAAATGAATAAATTAAATGCAGAAATTAGAAATTATATAATTACCTTTAGTCATTGTTAGAGCATATAGATGGTGTATATTCTGACTAGTGGAATGATAACAAGTTTAAGGAGTAAAGGCTAGTTATAGGTTTGATTTTACTATCAAAAACTAGTAACAAACTTGTGCGTTCGCACGGGTTCATTTACGGGACGCGCATTTATTTTATGTGTACATTTTTTTATTATAAAATATTAAGGCTTAAAATGGAAAATATAAAGAATTTTAACATAAACAATAAAATAAAAAAATTTGATGAATTACATTTAATCTTAAAATCACCAAAAATAAAGGTGCAATATTGTAATATTTCGTATCATTAGGGCATATCAAATGGTGCAATATTAAAAGAAAATTACATAAACCCACATCATCTTGAAGCAATATTAATGTGAAATATGAATGTGAAATAAAAGAAATAAATAATTTTAATTGCCCTTAAATTTTAAACAATTATTAAAGGAAAAAATTTATTACTAAACTGAAAAAGGATACTAAACTGAGAAAAACGTTTGCCAGTTTGCAATTGTCAATGAAAAATTCCCATTGTAATTACTCTTAGTTTAATTAGGGTGTTTAAAAATCCATTAAACATTCTTGATTAGTGAAGTGGGCCTTAATTAAAAGCCTTACACAATGTATGTTGTAACACCCCTTTTATACCCCAAAATAAATAAGCATATGATCAGAGAATAAACATGCATATAATTCAAAAGGGCGTCACATTGACGTTTTCAAAAACTAAAAGCTTTTAAAAACCGACAGCATTTATCCACAATATACAATACACCTGGTCATTCCAAATAACACCTAAACATTTAATTACAATTCATACAGAATATGCATTCACAACGGAAAGTACTAAAAATACTCATGTATTTCATAAAATGATTCATGTCCCATACCATGATCATATCTCAATAAGTATATCAACATAAAATAAACCATAATCATAATAGTTAGCTAAAAGCCACCCGAACAACAAGTTAACAATAAACAGATTCACGAGTCATAACATAATACATAAACAAATAAAACATGAGTTCAACACGACTAGTCTACCCAGTGTTACATGACCAGAGCATCGACTCACTACCAATCTCCAACAAACACGGAAGAAATTTCCGGCTAGATCGCGCACGAGCTACTAAACTCCAGAACCTGCATGTCGCCAAACGAGGGCAACATTAAAACAGAAGGGTGAGAATACGAATCATTATGAACGAAGTATAATAAGATACAATGATTAAGATCAATAATTATAGGAATTTATTATACCATGTCTAATCATGTAAAATAATACAATTCAATATATTCACATATATTAAGCATTCAACAAGTATAAAGAGTATAATATTCTAATTCCAATACTATCTTTCCAATTATGCACATAACCATAATGATCACATATTCACACATTTAACCAAGTATGTATCCAAACACCGCTCATTTTAATTATCAACTCATACACATATCACAACTACATCAATTTCACATACTCAATTATCACATAACTCTAATGTGACCCAATGCAAGATATGTGACATTATGCATGTGGTACCGCAATGTGAACCCAAAGTTTCACCGCTTTCCGATTCAATATCTAGAATCCAAGCCACGCTTCCGATCCGGACAAGATCAAAGCCCCTACGCCTAATCCATATCAAGGATTAACGTCTGCTACGTCTATTTCCAATCAAGGATCACCGTCTATCACCATGTGAACCCACAGTTTCACCGCTTCCACAATAAAGCTGACTATGCCATGAATGTATGTACACTTACCAACCAACTATGCAATTAATATTATCTCATCAATCTTAACTTACCGCATACCAACAATAATTCAACTCTGAATTATATATCAAATTGTACACAACATTCACAACACATTGATATCAATCCACATAATAGAAACAATATTCAATTATGATTCACAAAATACAATTAACACTAGTAAATCATACTATCTAATGTTAATTCATATTGTCAACAAAATATAAGAATACACTCCCAAACCAAGTATCAATTCATTAGTATTTGACCAAAAATACAATTACGGTCAACTTTCCAAAATATCGTAAGTTACCGACAAACAAATAATCAATTCAATATCTATTATACTAGTAAAGGACCCGTCCGTTCGCACGGGTCACACAGTCGATATAAACAATAAATAAATATATAACGATGGTTAATAAATATATATAAAAGATATATAAATTAAAAATAAAAAAACATTTGAAATTATAATTGTCATATAAATATTAATTTAATCTAGTTAGAAAAATATACTTTAGTAGAAAAAATAGAAAAATAATAATTAAGTAGTCATCTACCCGTGCGTAGTCATCTACCCGTGCGTTCGCACGGATTGCACAATATTATGAATAATAAATAAATATAATATATGTTGTTATATTTATTTGATTTGGTAACAGGTACCAAACTTTTTTGTCCAAATTTTGTTTATTGTCACTCATACCATTATCTTATTATAAGCATTAATTTGAAATCTTTTTACTTATTTTAAATAAAAATTACAATATAGTTAATAGATTTATTTTTTCAAAAATATCAGTTATAGGTTAATATGTACATATAAAAAACAAAGGAAATAATTAAGTATTTATCTATCAGTAGTAAATAAATATAATATAATGATGGTTAAAAATGTAAATAAAATATATACACATTAAGTAGCTTTGCCCCGTCGAAAAATGTATATTTTAGTAGAAAAATAAAGAAAATAATTAAAAAAATCATTTACCCGTGCTTTCGCACGGTTCATAGAATGTCATTATAAATAATAAATTAATATAATATAGTGATGGTTAAAAATGTATATAAAATACAAAAAGAATAACATTTTTTATAAGAAATTATGTATTCATCAATCATAATTGTCTCATGTTAAATGTAATTTTATAAGTAGTTTCCGTCAGTCGAAAAATGTATGTTTTTCATAAGAAATCTATGTATTTATACATCATAATTGTATCATTTTTTTTTGTAAAAAAAAATATTAATAGCAATTTTTTTTAGTATAAATGTTAAATTTTATCATAAAAAATTACTAACATTTTTTTATAATTGAATTTTTTAATATATTTTATTATATTTTAATAGTATCTTTAATTATAATCAATATATTACATATATTTTTAAAAAAACATAAAAAATAAACAATATTTATAGATAAAACTATATTTAGTATTATTACATAGTATTAATGTTAGTAGTTTAGATTAATGAAGCAATTCTGACAATAAATTAATTATTTGATTTGTTGATCAATAAATAATTCAAATATATAATTATTTGGTAATGATATTGATGCATATTGGTAAACATAACGTTTTCAATTACTGATAAATATTTATTATTAGTCCTATACTCAATTAACATATAATAAATTTTGAATCAATTTTGAATATCATTTAATTTTTTATTTTTTATTTTTAATTCTATACAAAATCTTTTTCGTTTATTTTCAATTATTTCTCCATTTGAATTTGAATTATGTTAAGATACTGTATATTTGTTGATATTGTATGGAAAGTAGAGATAAATGTATTCTAATTAAAAAAGCGATTAATATTTTATTAAAAAAATTAGTTATTTTGTTAATAAATAAATAATATTAAAAATATTTATTTCATTGATATAACTTCAAATAAAAAAAATTAAACAACAACATTGATTATATTAAAATAATAAAACTAAATGATTATATTTGTAACACCCCACACATATTTGTCTAGAATAATATGCATAAAGTATTAAATTTAGTACATAAGACAATATTACATAACGTTTGCAGCGGAAAGTAGAAGTGCACGAATACAAAGCCGAATGTATCATGGCCAAAACATAAGTACATCATAATAGTACAAGTACAAAATACACAAGATAGCTAGCACGATAGAACAAAAGAAACATCCAAGCATCGCCAAGAGATCTAATCCATTTTTCCCTTACCGCGATCTTGCCTCGAACCACCTGAAAATAAAATAATTGGAATGGGATGAGATTACTAAATCTCAGTGAGTCCACCTATCCTATTAGTCCACTCGGGTCTAAAGGGATCATACAAAAACAAGCGAATCCACCATGGATTCGGGGTCATTCTCGCTTCCGGTACAAATACGGAGTAAACAAGGCGACTTGTCCACCATTGGACTTATCTCAAGCAATCACACATTGTATAACAAACAAGTATGCAAACCCGCATCCACTTACGGGGAATCCAGAAGTGTAAATAACCCCGGCTAGGATTATGGAATAAATGCATCCTCGATGAGTAACCTCCTGCCTATTTGTCAAGGGACTTGTACAAGCACACTGCAGGATGGTCAAACGGGTCCACAAGCCTAAATGGCCGTACCATGACCTGGCCTAATTGGCGTCATTATCCCGTTAACCTCCTTCACGCTAGTGAGTTACGCCGAGTACAAACCGCCACCTTGACGCCTGAGCCCATCGGGCGAAAGCCTAGTATTAGTCTACGTGACTATACTAGAGGTGAGTTATCTCATTATGCATTAGCCTACTTGGCCGCATAACCCCACCATACCGAGCACGCACGTGTGTTAATGCCAGGTGAGTAAAACCCCATACGGAAACTCACGAGCACACTACAACGGTAGCTCAGATGCACACCATATCGAACAATACACATGAATGGGTTATTCCATTGGACTACATGGTCCGGGAGGGCTCGTAGACTACACGGTCAGAGCGCGTCCCAATCTAGCCTGCCGGCCACTTCGATTCAAGCATACAAAATATGACATGAAGTCATGATCACAAACAAAACAAGCATTCCGATCGTTCAACCAAGACGACGGAGTTTCATACTACCAGCATAGCATACAACAATATAGTACAGTGTTTGAAGAGAAAAATTCACTATAGCATCATATTTCCATATATTATACATGTCGCTCTTCGCTACAGGTTCATCTGATATGCCAAAAATTAACATTTGAACACTGAGGCTAATTTTCCTAGATAGTACGTTTAATAAGCTATCTAACGGTATAAAGTACGCGTCAAACGGACGTACGAAGCGGGAGTTACGAATTTCCCAAGTTCTGAATTTTTCCCTCTGCGCCCAGTGTAACCGGTTACACCAGGACCCGTAACCGGTTACGGTCACGCAAAATGTCCAGATTGTCTGATTTTTAACAGCGTAACCGGTTACACCAAAACCCGTAACCGGTTACACTGAACCAGAACCATTTTTCTGAGTTTTATACAGTCCAAGACAGTCCCCAAAAGAGCTTCTAAAATAATCCCTACACTACCAACTCAGTTCCAACGAATTTAGGGTACACAACCACAATTAAAATCAGCAGTAGATGAGGAATTAATCAGAATCCAACAAGTATTAGCATTTGATTCATGTATATTACTCACATTCCCAATTTCCCCAAATAAGAACCCTCACATGCAAAACCCAAAGTTTCTATCTAAAGGACTCACCTCAAAGAAGAAAGAAGATGGTGATGATGAAGATGCTGAAGCTAGAAGGTAGAAGCAAGGATTGGATCAGAATCTGTTGCATGCAAGAGCTTTGAACCAAGTTTGGGACTTTCTCCTCCTCCTTTTTCTTCCCACGTTTTGTTTCTTCTTAAAACAAAATTCTGGTTTTTGAAAGAAGAAAGAGTGATCAACCAAACATGTTCCAAGTTCTATTTAAGGGTGAAGTTACCAATATGCCCCTCTTATTGCCACTAATAGCTTTAGTTAATCTCAAAGACTAGTTAGTGGAAATATATATCATATTTATCCATCTTATCTTATACCAATCATATTAGTACTAATAAAGATTGAATAAACATAATATCGAGTGTTACATTCTCCCCCCCTTAAATAGAATTCGTCCTCGAATTCCGAGAAAACTTACCAAAATAAGTGAGGGTAGGATTCCCGCATCTCTGACTCGAGCTCCCAAGTAGCCTCTTCAGGACGCGTCTCATCCCACATCACCTTCACGATAGGTATCTCTTTACTCCGTAGAGACTTGCTCGCACGTTCCAGGATACAGCAGGGTTGAGGATCATAGGAAAGATCTGGTTCTACTTCAACAGTTTCCGGAAGAATAGGATGGAAAGTATTGGGCACAAACTTCCGGAGTTGAGATACGTGGAATATATCATGCAGCCCGGATAGTGAAGGTGGTAATGCCAACTGATAAGCCACTTCACCTACCCGACTCAAAATCTGATACGGCCCCACATATCTCGGACTGAGTTTACGCGTCTTGAACGATCCTCCCAACCTCAATCTCGGAGTGACTTTCAAATACACATGGTCACCAACTTCAAATTCTAACGGTCTCCTCCGCTTGTCCGCATAATTCTTCTGTCGATCTTGGGCTTTCTTAAGGTTATCTTGGATCATCTTAACCTTCTCGGTAGTTTCTTGTATAATCTCCGGTCCAAGAATGCTCTTCTCCCCTACTTCGGCCCAGCACAAGGGCGATCGACATCTTCTCCCATATAAAGCTTCATAGGGAGCCATACCCAAACTAGCATGGTAACTGTTATTGTATGCGAACTCTATCAATGGCAAATAGTCTTTCCAACTTCCTCCTTCCTCTAAAATGCAAGCTCTCATCATATCCTCTATTGTCTGGATTATTCTCTCCGTCTGCCCATCGGTTTGCGGATGGTTCGACGTGCTCATATCCAATCTAGTCCCTAATTCCTTATGAAACATCTTCCAAAATCTCGAAGTGAATTTCGGATCACGATCAGATACTATACTGGACGGCACACCATGCAACTGTACAATCTCTGCTATGAAAAGCCTTGCGAGATGAATCACCTTGTGGGTGGTCTTTACAGGTAAAAAGTGAGCAGATTTAGTCAACCTGTCTACTATTACCCATATAGAATCATGTCCGCCTCGGGAACGAGGTAGACCCACAATGAAATCCATAGAGATAGAATCCCATTTCCACGTTGGTACTTCTAGTGGCTGCAACATTCCTCCTGGCCTCTGGTGTTCAATCTTAACCTGTTGACAAATGGGACACTGTGCTACATACTCTGCAATCTCCTTCTTCATACCTGGCCACCAAAAATCCTTTTTCAAGTCTTGATACATTTTGGTCGACCCAGGATGAATAGAAAACCTGCTCTTGTGTGCTTCATCCAGAATCAAACGCTTCAACTCCGAATCATTCGGTACACACATCCGTTGGTGAAACAAGATTACCCCATCAGGTGCTCTCACAAAATCAGGCATATCTCTGCTTGCTTGCAATTGCTCATCATACCCTTGGGATATCCGAATCTTCTCTCGCAACTCATTCTGAATGCTCAAATTACTGATCAACACACCATTGGGTGTCCACTCAAACTGAAGGTCAAGGTCTCTAAACTTTTCCAATAAGTCATGCTCCAACATCATCAACTCAGCGACTCGAAATTCCTTCCTACTTAGCGCATCTGCCACTTTATTAGCCTTTCCTGGATGATACTTCAATTCAAAATCATAATCTTTGAGGTGCTCCATCCATCTCCTTTGTCGCATATTCAATTCCTTCTGGTCGAAAAGGTATCTCAAGCTTTTATGATCACTGAACATCTCGAAGTGAACGCCATATAGGTAATGTCGCCACACCTTGAGTGCAAAAACTATTGCAGCATGCTCAAGATCATGGGTCGGGTAATTCTCTTCATGCGATCTCAACTGCCGAGAGGCATAGGCTACCACCTGACCATCTTGCATCAATACTCCACCTAAACCTTTCTTAGAAGCGTCACAGTACACCTCATAGGATCGGTTTGGATCCGGAATCACTAACACGGGTGCAGTAGTCAACTTCTTCTTAAGTTTCTGGAAGCTTTGTTCACACTCGGAATCCCATTCAAAAGCAACCTCCTTTCGCGTAAGCTTTGTCAATGGTAAGGCTAATTTAGCAAACCCCATGATAAACCTCCGGTAATAACCAGCCAGGCCTAAAAAGCTTCTAACCTCAGTCACACTCTTTGGCCTATCCCAATTCACCACTGCTTCTACTTTAGAAGGATCCACCGCCACGCCTCCTCCAGAGATGACGTGACCAAGAAAACTCACTTCAGATAGCCAAAATTCACACTTACTGAACTTGGCATACAACTGTTTCTCTCGAAGAGTAGATAACACAATCCGCAGATGTTCTACATGATCTTCAGGAGTACGAGAATACACAAGAATGTCATCGATGAAGATCACTACAAACTGATCCAGATATGGCTGAAAGATTCGGTTCATGTAATCCATGAAAACTGCTGGAGCATTAGTCACACCAAAAGGCATAACTAAAAACTCGTAATGACCATATCGGGTCCTGAATGCAGTCTTAGGTACATCTGAGTTCTTCACTCGGATTTGATGGTAACCTGACCTAAGATCAATCTTTGAGAACACACTGGCTCCTTTGAACTGATCTAGGAGGTCATCAATCCGTGGTAAAGGATATTTATTCTTTATAGTGACTTTATTTAGCTGACGGTAATCGATGCACAAGCGCATACTTCCGTCCTTCTTCTTCACCAAAAGAACAGGAGCTCCCCATGGAGAAACACTGGGTTGGATGAAATGCTTAGTAAGAAGCTCTTCCAATTGACGCTTCAGTTCTCTGAGTTCAATAGGAGACATCCTATAGGGAGTGATGGAAACTGGGGCTGTTCCAGGAACAAGATCGATTGAGAATTCCGCCTCCCTTTCTGGAGGAAGAGAAGTGATGTCCTCAGGAAATACATCAGGAAATTCACACACCACCGGAATCTCCGACAATTCAACTCTTACAGAAGGTTCTTTGGAAAGAACCAAAAGAAAGGATCTTTCTTGAGAAAAGAGATAATTAACCGTGCTGATTGTACCTTCTATCAACTTGGTAATTGCATCATCGGAAGAAGTCTCTTCAGCAGGAATGAATATGGCCTTCTCTTTGCAACCAATGTACACTGAGTTAAGAGACAACCAATCCATCCCTAGAATAACATCAAGCTTCTTGAGGGGTAAGCAAATTAGATCAATCGGGAAGTCACGACCGTTAAAAGAGACTGAACAATCTTTACAAATTAGTCGAGCTTCCACGGTATCATCCGTTGCCAAAGAAATAATCATAGGATTGGGTAATGGAGTAGCTTCCAAACCAAGTCGGTAAACACACTCAGTAGAGACAAAGGAATGAGTGGCTCCACAATCAACTAAAACACATAAAGGTTGATTGTTAACATAACACGTACCCGCAATGAGATTGTTGTTTCCCTTGGCCTTCCTTGAATCCATGGTGTAAACACGACCTGCAGTCCTCTCCGGAATCCTCCTTTGTGGACACCGTGGAGCTATGTGGCCCTGCTCGCCACATCTAAAACAAGTCACAGGCACCAACTTGCACTCCCCGGCGTGCTTCCTTCCACACTTGTGGCATTGTGGCGGTTGAGTCGACTGATCACCATAAACCTGCTTCCTCTTTGGTGGAGGATTACGGGGCCTCAAGTGTTGGGTAGACCTTCCTTGTTCTCTGAAATTAGCCCTGTTCTGGTTCCTCTCTTCTTGAACCCTCTTCAGACTATTTTCAGCAACATAGCATTGCCTTAGACATTCAGCATAAGTGGTGAACTCTCTTTGGGAAACACTATGAGCAATGTCGGCCCTCAAACCCATCATGAACTGATCAATCTTCCATAGTTCATCTGGAGCATAAACAGCCTGTCTGGAATAATCTGCCAAGTCCTCGAACTTCTCTGCATATTCTGAAACAGTCATGTCACCTTGCTTGAAGTTCTGAAATTCTCTTTCCTTTTGGGTCCTCACGCTATTAGGGAAGTACTTCTCCAAGAATGCCACTTTGAAGTGCTGCCAATCCTTAGGAATCCCTTGGGTGGTGAAATAAGTGGATGCAGTGTTCCACCACCTAAGAGCCGGTCCCTTCATCTTCTGAGTGGCAAAGATCACCTTCTCCTCTTCAGTACACTGAATGGCTTGAAACACCCTCTCCATTCCAGCTAACCAGTCATGAGCCAAGAGTGAATCAAGTCCGCCAACAAACTCTGGGGGATCCATCCGGAAGAAGGCACGAAAATCAGGTCCAGCTGCAGCTTGAGGAACGGGAGCTTGAGTAGGAGGTTGTTGCCCCTGCATGCCTTGCATCATTTGAGCCATCATCTGGTTCTGCTGCATCATCTGCTGCATCATCTGCTGCCAAGGCACGCCTGCACCTCCGGCTTCTTGCTCGGGCTCCACATGCCTAGTTCTGGGCCTTCCGGGACCTCTGCGTTGCTCAGCCATCTCCCTGTCTGTCCTACGCATGGAATCAAGTTGATCAGGCTCAATACCATAAATAAGACATAAGGAATCTTACTGATTATACACATATGAGGCAGAATTGTACTGCATTATGATATGTCTTTAGCAAAGTTGAGGATCGACCTGCTCTGATACCAACTGTAACACCCCACACATATTTGTCTAGAATAATATGCATAAAGTATTAAATTTAGTACATAAGACAATATTACATAACGTTTGCAGCGGAAAGTAGAAGTGCACGAATACAAAGCCGAATGTATCATGGCCAAAACATAAGTACATCATAATAGTACAAGTACAAAATACACAAGATAGCTAGCACGATAGAACAAAAGAAACATCCAAGCATCGCCAAGAGATCTAATCCATTTTTCCCTTACCGCGATCTTTGCTCGAACCACCTGAAAATAAAATAATTGGAATGGGATGAGATTACTAAATCTCAGTGAGTCCACCTGTTGCACCCCAAAATTTGCCCTCTTTCTTTGAGTTATAAGTTATGAAAGTCGTTTATTTCGTCGTTCAGAAATTGAGAAAATGATAAAGAATTTTTGTTACTTTTAAAAAACATTACCGCTCAAGGACTAATGAATGAGAATTTGCATATGATGGTCCCTTGGTGGTCTTTGAATCGAGGCATGTTGTGCTCGTTAATTGAAGAAGAATTTTGTCATGGTGCGAAATATGAAGTTGTGAATTCCTTATGGTCGAATCAATTGTTTGTTGATTTTTGATGCAAGTTTGGTTGGATTAAGGTATTAAATTGCTTGGTGTCCCCATTACAAAAAAAATTCAAATGACAAAGCCCACTTCATTACAAAATCTTCAAATGTCCATTACACCATTCAAAGGTCCAAGCCCATTACAAATCAATTAAAAAAAAATCATTAAAAAAAAAAGAAGAGGAATTGTGCGTCTAAGCTAAAACAAAAGCTTCACCGATCTTCATGGTGCTTGTATATTCTTCATGCCATGGCCCATGTTTCTACACCATATATCCTGTAACTATAACCAGAGTATCAGCACCTGCCTAACTTGTCCAAGCCTGTTGCATCAAAAAACCAATAAAATTTTGTCCAAAAAGCTATACAAAAATCCTGAATCCTTCACAATAAACCATAAAAAAACTCAAATTCAGAACCAAAAAAATCGCAGAAATTCATAACAAAAAAGAGAACCGTAACAAACTTTGGAGGGGAAGGGGATTCAACTCACCGAGTCACAGATCACTCTCTAGAATAACCGTTTTCTTGAATCCAGAATCGTGAACAACCAGAACCTTCGTCTTTCATCTCCTATTGAATCCACAAAAAAAATCTTCATCACCTTCATCGCACATTCATCTTTCACAAATCACCATAAACTTTGCAATAACAAGAACCTGTAAGAGAATCGATAATCACCATCAACAGTCAATTCATCAACCTTCTCCATCATTCATATTCACCAACAGAAAAGAATCAAAGGAGATGAATAGGAGAAAAATAAAAATGTAACAGAAATTGGACTCACCTTTAACCGAATTCTCGAAGCATCATCTTCAGGTTCTTCCATCATCAACTTCGTATATCAATAATCTTCATCGCTACATCCGTTCTTCATCTTCATCTGCGTCAAACAACAACAACGTCGCTATGTCATCGAAGCACTGATTCAGAGACAGTTGAAGAAGGAACACGCATCAAGCCATACCTGAGTTGCAATCGGAGAAGCGTTGGAGATGGAAAGAAGCCTGAATCGAGAGAGATTATGAGAGACGAGATCGAGAGGGGAGAATCTGAGATGAACACATAGGAGATCAGAAGAGAGAAGAGTGAGGAGACGGAATCGGAGAAGAACATCGCTCTTGAAACGAAGGAGCCGCCGTTCACCGTCGCCGTTGCAAAGAGATAGAGGCACCGCCGTCGCCGTTTGCTGAGGGTGGAGATGCGTCGCCGCTGCAAGTGGTCGAGAGAGGAGCCGATTGAGATCAAACGGTAAGGTGAAGTCAGAGAGAAGATGACTTAGGTAGTGGCCGGAGTTCATGTTAGCCGAAGAATGTAGATTGGAGAAGATTGAAGAGGCCTCTCGCACCATTTACGATCGGGGAAGAAGGCGAGGCATGAGCTCCGGCGCCGTTTTGTTGTGAGGAAGATGAACGTGAAATATCTCTATGGTCACAACTTTCTAAACCTAATTCTTTTCTTATTTTTGTTTTGATTAACTGAAGTAATTGAGATTAATGTGATATTGAATGAGGATTAATTGTAAGTAATTGATATTAATTGAAAATGTTAATAAAAATCTTATTAGAAAAAGGCTTTCAATTGATGTTAACCTGATAATGGATCAAGCCTAAGCCTCACACGAATTACAATCTGCACCTCCCTTTAGAGCCCAACCTCACACTCAATTTTTTGCCATTTCTAAAAAAAACAATACAAAAACTGTTTGGGCTTGTCTCCCTGGGCCCTGTGCCTGTTATTATTTGCAGCACCAGATTTCAGAATAAACACCCCTGTGTGCATAATTCACATTAGATTTAGTTTTTTTTACTAGGTTGCTTTCCATTATTTTTTAGGATAGAAAAATGTATGAAAAACAACTACTTTTGTTAGATTTTTTTGTATGATAAAACGATAATAAAAACATGTATTATTTTCCGTGATTAGATTTAGTATTTTGTACATAGTTTTGTTCTATTGTTTTAGATAGAAATGCCATGAAAAATAATATTCTTGTTAGATTTTGTTCTTAGAATTTAATTAGAATTTTACCTCTTTTTGTTTCATAATCCGATTAAGCGACCTTGTTCGCATTTCCTTGTTATTTCTAATAAGTGTGCTAGCTTGTGCAAGGTACTTCGAGAGAGCCTTCGATTGCTTCGTGTTCCACTTTATTTGTGGGACACGAATTCGCTTCCGATGCGACTTGATTTGCATCGTGTTCCACTTTATTTGTGGGACACGAACTTATTCCCGATGCGATCCACCTGATCTCTCATTCATTGAGATGTATATTCCTGTATGGTCTGGATTGTATTTCTTGCAGGTTGCTTGTGTGGTTGCGTTTGATACGCACCACATAGCGGTTGTGATTTATTTTCACACTGCATCGCTTTGACGCTTATGCTGGACTCCTGGCTCTGCTGGATGTTAGATTACGTGAAGTTTCTTAGTTCTGCTTGCGTTGCTAGCTCACTGCGGATTTGCTATCCGCTCGGTATCCCCTTTGTCCTTTTTACTCTTTCGCGCACCATACCTTGCCATGAGAAGTAGGGTAGGCATGCAGCATCATATTTGCCATGAGAAGTAGGACCTAGGCATTCATCTGGCCAAGCCCTCGAAAGAGGCTCTGTTTTTGTTTGTTTACTGCTTTCAGTCTATTTCCAGTTATTTGCTTGTTCAACCATCTCGGAGGACTTTCCCCGTGGATGGTAGCTTCGGAGGACTTTCCCCGTTAGCTAGAACGTTTATTTCCAGTTATTTGCTTGTTTAACCGTCTCGGAGGACTTTCCCCGTGGACGGTGGCTTCGGAGGACTTTCCCCGTTAGCTAGAACGTTTATTGTTTGTCTTGTTCACCCGTCTCGGAGGACTTTCCCCGTGGACGGTGGCTTCGGAGGACTTTCCCCGTTAGCTAGAACGTCTCCCTAGTTCCCAGGTCACTACTTCGGTAGTTTGCTTGCTTTACGAGCTGAGCTCGTTTGTGTGTTGCATTTGCATTGATTACTACTTCGGTAGTTTGTTTGTTTCTCGAGCAGAACTTGATTGCATGCCATATGTTTGTGATACTTGTTCACTATCTCCTTATCTGCTATGCCTGTTAGTATGATATCTTTGTGATGCTTGTTCACTATCTTCTTATCTGCGATGCCTGTTCGTATGATATCTTTGTGATGCTTGTTCACTCACTTGCACATGTATGCCTGTTACATGTTGTTTGCGATGCCTGTTCGCTTTATCACTTGTGATGCCTGTTCACACGCTCACATTCGTGTATGCTTGTTACATGTCTGTTTTTTGTTTGCGATGCCTGTTCGCATGTTCTTATCTGTGATGCCTGTTCACATGCCATGTTTGCTAGGATCTTTGTGACGCTCCTTGTTTGCATGCTCCCTTAGGGTGCTCGGTTCCGTTTCTCTAGGAGACGCGGATCGAGATAGAAACAGAAACTTTTGGGCCGAACTACGGCGCTCTGATTTCTCCATTGCACATTGGAGGTACGTAGGCACAGGGTACGAACACCCTAGCGAGCGATCTTTTCTCTTTTCCTTTATTTTGTTCGGCCTTTTCTTCTTATCTTATTTTCCTATTATTTGCATGTTTCCTCTTATTTGTATATCTTCCATTGCATGTTTCCCTTTACACATAGCATGATACACACACGCACGCACCCTTAGATTAGAAACTAGCAAGAATGGATCCTGTGGAGTACCACAGACGTGAGGGGTGCTAATACCTTCCTCTCACGTAACAGACACCCTTACCTTTTCTCTGAGACCATTGCTTGTTATTTGGTTTTCTTCGATATTTTCCATTCCTGTGTGTAGGATAAATAGATGTTCGATGGCGACTTCATTGTTTTGTTTCGATAAGTTTTCCAGTTGCTTCAGCTGGCGACTTCACTGGGGACTATCCGAGTGTCGTTCCTAGTTCTTGCTTGATTTCCTTTCTGTGGTTGTTTGTGTGTTTACTTCTAGCATCATTGTATATACTGCTTGCATGCATTTGCATTTATGTGTTTACCGCTTTCTTTTATGTGGTTGTTTGTGTGTTTATTACTCGCATCATTTGTATATATTGCTTGCATGCATTTGCATCTATGTGTTTACTGCTTTCCATATTCTGGATATACTGCTGTGCTGGCTGGTTGTTTTTCTTGGCGGGCGGGATGTTACTGTGAGGTAAAAGGTCCATTACCCAGACCAAGTATACACTTAGATTAGCGTGGATAGTTATGTTGGTTCTCGTGGCGCTTGGCACGTAGAGTTGGCATAGCATACCACAACCAGGAGAGAACTCGGTGAGGTGATCCTTGTCCGGCATGCTTATTGCCGTAGGCAGGCGCTCTCATTGTTTGTTCGAAATTCCTGGCGACCATTAGGGATATCCTGTGTGTGTTTAGGATTCCTACCTGTGAGATTTGGGATGGGACAGGAAACTTTGGCTCCTACATACCATTTACTTCTTCAGAGTTGAGGTCGGACCTTTATTTGGTCTGTTCTCATTGTGCCCGATATTTTGGTATTCGGAAACGACGGCGGAGCTTTGATCCTGTTACTTTTGGTTCTATTCAGACGTGGTACAACAGGAGTGGTTCCATCGGCGGTTAATTGGTTCTTGGTATCCTGAAGCTACACTGAACCTTTGAACCTGGGCAGTATGATTTTGCGGCAGTGCAACTATATCCAGTATTGTGGTTTCCATCATGTTGCATCATTGCATGTTTACTTTAAAAAAAATGATGTACAAAAAAAATAACTAGCATACATGTTCCTTCCATTTCCACGGAATCATATCTTTAAGCCTCATATCGAGCTTTTCCATCTCTTGCTTTCCAAAAAAAGATAAAAACACGAGGATTCCTTGGAAATTGAATGAACATGGTATTGCATTCATATCATGCATCTCATACATTCCATGCTTAACAGGTATTCAGGACTGAGGATCTCTTATTCATACTTGGTATATTCTCACCAGACTCATAGACTTGACTTGTTCTTATTGTGTGTTCAAAGATTAGTCATGGAACAATTTTGTGGGGTGACCAAGAAGAAAGTTCAGTTGGGTTGTCCATGAAGACATGCAAGTTGTGACCCGTGCTCAAGGACTCTTAGGAAAAACTCATGGAGCACTTCGTGGATCTTTTCCACAACCTTGCGGTTTCAGAAGCTCATTTTCAATGGTTAACCTCTTCCTCTCATGAATTCAAGGGGTATGATCTTAGCAACGACAAAAGAGGCCTGAAAGGCAAGTCTATCTGATTCTCATGTCTTATGCTCATTCGCTTCCATGCTTGCTTTACTTGCAACTGGTTAAGCTCCGTACTATGTGGATGTCTACAGATTCTCTGCTTGATGACGATGACACTAGGTGTGAGTTCTATTCTGGGGCACCTGGTCATGATGTTAAGATCTTCAAGTCTTTGAAGTTGTTTGGGGCTCCCGCACGAGGGATAAGCAAGACATTGTCTATCTTGAGCATTGCACCATTCGCATTGCTCGAATCCCTAAAGCATTACAAATTCCGTGTGACTTCGCCAGAATCTTCCACCATACAGTAATCAAGAGTGTTCTGCAAAGACACCTCTCATTCTCAAGGTTCTACTTCATATCCCGAGACACTTCCTCCTCATGGAGTTTCCTTTTCAGCAACCTTTGCTTGTCAACGGAGATAGGAAGAATATGAGAAACAAGCTGATGAGAATCCCAATGCCTTTATGTCAAGTTGCTTCACTACTTGTTGGAATTTTAGTTGGTTAAGATTCGTGCTTTGGGCGTTTCTCACCACAGATAGCTCTCTTGATTTCGATGACAATACTCGGTGTTTTCCATTCTCGGGGCACCTGATCATAATGTCAAGCCTTACAAGGTGTTGAGGTTCAAAGGGTCCAAGACTTGCTCGATACAGAGATGTTTGAGTTTATTCATAATGGTTTCTACTGGTCAATCTCATTTCATCTGCTGATAGTAGAATGTTTGTTCTTCCTCGAGGAAGTAACTCATGAGAATCACTTGCAACTTGTACTACCAGAGGTTCCCTTCATAATAGCTATTGTGTGTTCCAAGTAATGACTTTGATAGCCAAGCGTTAGAGGTTATTGTTGTTCGCCGATAGTAATAAAAGGTTTCTCCATTCATGATGGTGATTTCTGTTTCAGCAGCTATATTTAGGGCTCCCGAACGAGGGATAAGCAAGACTCCGTGTTCTTGAGTTCGCATCATTGGCAGCTCAAATCCCTAAAGCATTCTACAAACTCCAGTCGTTGTGTTTAGGGCTCCCGCACGAGGGATAAGCAAGACGCCTTGTATCTTGAGTTTGTGCACCACTTGCATGGCTCAAATCCCTAAAAGTTGGACACTTGCAACTTCTATATAACTTTGCCGAAATCTTCTTCCAGGAAGTGATCTAAAGTGTTCTAAAGTAGTGCTTGGTGTGCTTTCCACTCTGGGGGCACTTGGTTATCTGATTGAAGGATGTCAGTCATTCTGAGACAAGGTACAAGACCTGATTGATTCCAAGGCAATCACATTCGCACCTGAAGGCCAGAATTGAAGTTCTCCTCCGACTCAGCGGATCTTTTGAAGCAATAAGTCCATACGGAGAGGATCTCCTCAACATTGGCAATTCTTAATTCATCATGCATGTTCATTTTTAAGCTTTCTTGTTTTGTTCAATACTGTTTGCATGCAAAACTTGTTTGTTTTTGAACTATAATCATAATGCATTTGATATGTTTGTCTTGGAAAAATCAATTCGCTTTTTCTCTTATATGTTTCTCTATGCTTTTTGTGATACTAGCTCTTGCTACACAAAGCATGATAACTCCATAGGGAGAATGATGAACATAATACCAAGAAACTCAAATGGTATGATTTTGAATATGATCCTGCTGATGATGTACAGGCATTGTTTCAAATTCCCAAACACTGGAGATATAAGGGAGTGAAACCTTCGTTAACCCCTCTGAGCCTTCGAAGTAGGAGTTTTCTTTTCTATACGAAAAAACCCTCACATTTAACCCAGGGGCGGGTAGTGTTCAGTTAACCTGATCGAGCATTCAAAATTCATCAAGAGCACACATCTAAGGATACAATAATGGCTATCTTTCAAAAGATTGAGGAAAGTCAAATCCACAACGGTTATTCCTCACCTCAGGAGGTCGAGACATCATAATTATCCCTCACATCATGAGGTCAAGACCAACATCCAAACCGCTGTGGTTTATCCCTCACATCAAGAGGTCAAAATATGATGATACCACAATGGTAATTCTTCATCAATCAAAGACTCAGGCAGTCACAATCACTTCTAGCAAATCTGAGATTCAGGATCACACGACTTGTTCAAAAAAAGGGAAAAAAGGAAAAGCCCGCTAAGTCAACAAGTTGAAAGCATGTGACTTAGGCAAAAATTAGGGCATCCCGCTGGACTTCCATATCAAAATTCAAAAGAATTTGTCCAGGCAAAAGCTAGGGAAACGAAAAAAAAAAGTGAAAGCAAAACAGGGATTACAAAATAAGAATCCTCATCAAAAGAACAAAGTCGTGTGATCATACGCCAAAACAAAAGGTCAAGTGACTGCCATGTCCGAACGCCTCATTGACTCCTCAATCATTTCCAGACTCCTCTTGAAAGATGAATGCTCGTGTCAAGTTAGCTGAACTTAGGACTGGAGAACATCACGAAGGGGGTGGGCACCAAATAATTTGAGCCTAAAAATCCTTTTTTTCTCAAACCGTGAACCTGGCCACGTTACAACCCTGAAAAGTCCTAATTGAAGCATGGTTAATTCGAAAGCAAACTATACATGATGATACGGTAAACTGACTCCTAGGAGATCCGCTAAACGCTTGAGTTGGTATCACACCATCTTTCTTTCATAAAAAACTTGATGTTCCTTTCATAAAGTTTCTTGTAACTTCGAGACAAACATACTCTTTGCATTAGAATTATATTTCTCATAATAAACATTCTTTGCATGTGAACAAGTGCTTAACATCAAGAAAGTTTCCATCATGAACTTCAGATGAAAAGTTTATTCCTCCCGAAGGGCAAGTTGTCTTCAGAACTCCGTTGAGTTGAAGCAAGAATATTTCAAAGTTTGATCACCCTCAGGGGCACAAGAAGCGTTTGAATACTCTATCGAGTAAGTTTTCAATCAATCTGAGGCAATCAGGTCAAGATTCGAAGAATCTCTCAAAGTGTTGAGTAATCAGGGGCATTCACCCAAGCACAGTCGAAACTACTTCCAATACAGGTCAATCAGGGGCATGGTGCCAACATTCTTGATACTGGGGCAAGTCAGTTTGATATGAACAGATATCAGAAGATGATCCTTATAAGATGAATCTCTCCAAATTCCCTATTGGCTGGGGCAAGACACTATGCATTGGCATTTTATCCTCATCAGGAGGTGTTCAGTTTAAAGTTCAGGTGTGAGCTAAACAACTTATGAACTTGAGAACCATCAGGGTCGTCATCCTCAGCAATCAGAGACTGAAAGTCCAATTTTTGGTAGCATCTCTGTGCATTTCAGTGCAATTTTCAAATCTCTTCCAGAGGTTGCAACCGTTGGTTATTGGTGTCTGTCGCACGCTCGCGAAAATGAACAGAGTCGCCACCAATATATTTATCCCAAAGAGGGAAAGGAATATCAGAAAACCTAGAATAAGGATAAGAAAAGGTCTTGCGACCAGAGGTAGGGTACGGAAGTCGGTTACGCGAGGGGAAGGTACTAGCACCCCTCACGCCCATCGTACTCGATGGTATCCACCTATGTTTGTTGCTATCTAAAGGGTGTGTAAATCTAAAGCTTAATTACTAAGGGAATGCATGCAAATGAAAGAAAAGAAACACGGGGAAAATAAGGTTTTTAAATAGTTGTGCTCGTTCAAGCCCCGCGACTTGATGCCTACGTATCCTTTTCAGGAATCAGAGCGCCGTAGTTCGGCTCTTTAGTTTTTGTTTGTTTTGTGTTTTTTAGTGAACGACGTTACATTCGCACTCCGCTGCTCGACCTCTGGAGTCTTAAGCTGGGAATGGAGCGGAAATAACGTGTCCGATTAGGAGAAAGAATGCCCTGAAGGCAAGAGAAAGAATGCCTCTGAGGCAAGAGATGAGAAGAAAGACTTTGAGCGTTTCGAGGAAATCCCTTAAGCAAGGGAAACTCGAGTTACTCTTTGGTTTGTGTTTTTTAGAAGTTGGGAACTTACGCCTGAATGGACCCTTAAGCAAGGGAGCTCCAAGTACTCGAACATCCCTTAAGCAAGGGAAGTTACAAGCTTCCATTCCCTTTTTATTAGTCAGAAATTTATTAGTCATTTTTTAGGTGTTTTCTTTGTATTTTTTATGGGAATTAAGTCAAGTATTTGTTAAGTGTTTTAAGGTTGAAAAGGAAAAGAAACTAGCCTAAGTGAAAACTAGCCTAACATGAAGGGAATTTCTACCTAATGTTGTCATGGCTTCTACCTAAGGTTAGGAGAAAGAGATACATGAAAATTAAGGCAAGATTAGAAGTCACAAGTGAGAATAATAGTGGTGCTAAAATTGGTATACAAGCATGAATGTTAAACCAAAAATATAGTGTAAAATGAATTAAAAAATACTACTATTTTTTATTGGTTTTTTATGAAGAAAATTGAATCAATTAAAAGACTAAACAAAATAGCCTAAAACTAATAATTCTTTTTATGAACATTTTTTAATGAAAGAAATTGAATTAGATTTAAGCAAAATGAATTAAATCAAAGTTAGCCTAAACTAATATTTTGTGATTATTTTTTATGTCAAAAATTGGTATTGAGGTCTAAGAATTATGGTAAAAAAATTAGTGACTAATTACTAAAAGAAAATTAGAAAAAACTAATTGAAACCTAAATTTACTAATGGAAATAGGGGGTGAACACTGAAAACAGGGGTGTTATTAGTGATTGGGCGCAGGCCCAAGGGCAAGGGCCCAATGCAGTTTTTTGTTTCAGATTTTTGTTGTCAAAAGGTAGTGTATGGGCCTAATGGAGGTGTATCTAGCGATTTCAAGGCCCCAAGCTTATAGTTTTTCTTCAGATTTTCATAAGTATAATGGGCCAAAGGGAGTGAGAAAGAAATTTTCGGCCCAGGATAATTGCATGATCCAGATTATTATTATTTCTATTCAGATTTAATTATTGCTTAGATTTAATAAAAAAAACAATTAATTAATTAAATAAAAGAGAAAACGAGAATTGAGATTTGGGAATAGGGTTTTACCTGGGCGCCGATTCAGCTTCTTCGTCCCTCTCCCTCTCTCTCGACGATCAACAGCAGCGACGGTCCTTCCGCTCTCTGCTTCAATCTCTCTTCGTGTTCGATGGCGGCGATATCTTCAAATCCCCGGTGAATCCATGTTCCGATTACCTCGCTAATTCCTTCTTCTCGCTCTTTGATCTCTCTTACTTTGGGATGGAGTCGCAGTGACCTGAGGTTGCGAAGATGATGATTTGGGCGTTGAGGATGAAGCTGATGCGTTGTGATTTACAAAAGGCGATGGCGGTCATTGTGTTGCCAGGACTTTGAAGTTGTTGACGTGATTCTTGTGATGCAACGATTGGGATACTCTGAGAAGTAGACTCAGAAAGATCGAAGAATTCTAATGAAGAATCGCGGCGAGGAATTGATGAAGACGATGATAACGGAAGAAGATTCGCTCAGGTATGCTTTGGTTTTATTGCTTTCGTTCTTCGATTCTTCTTTAGAGTTCTTTCGCTTTTGCGATTTATTCCGAAATTCTGGTGCATTTGTTGTTCTTGTTATAGTGTTGCTGCGTGAGTTGGTTGAGGTGAAACTGAAGAAGTTTGTGGAGAGAGTTTGGTGAATTGTGGAAGTGAAGAGATGATGATGGTGACGCAAGGATGAGAAGAAGATGGAGATGGTGAATTGTTGAAGATGGAGAGAAGAATGTGAAGAAGAAGATGAAGATGAAGGTTGTGATGTGGTGGAAATGATCGTGGAGATGTGAAGAGAGAGCTCAAGGTAGTGAAGACTCAAGTATATATAGGTAATCTTTTCTCCCTTTCTCTTTGGAAACTTTCTGTTTGTAACTGATTTTTTGTAGTTAAGAGTTAGTTATGCGGTTAAGAGTTTGTTATGAATTCGGTTATGAATCTGTTAGAGACATTTAGGTGGTTAGGATCAGTTATGAAGCGGTTAGAAAATTCTGTTAGGATTAGTTATAGTTGGTTATTTGGTTGTTGGTTCGGTTATGATTCTGTTATGCTGATTTGTTATGTGGAGGTTTAGAAATTGGTTAGAGGTTAAGAAGTAAGTTATAAACTGTTAGGGCGGTTAGGGATATTGTTAGAGGTTAGAAAGTTAGTTGGAAAATGGTTAGGATAATTCAGTTAGCTAGTAACTAAAAGTCCGTTATAGGTTAAAATTCTGTTAGTGAGTTAGAATTGAAACTGTTATAGGGTTATTCATGGAATTTGCTTGCAGCAGGTTCAATTTTTCTGTTTTTACTATGGGCTGAACCACTTTTCTTGTACTGCAGGTTATTGCTAATAACATAAGGCTGCTGATTTGTTATTTGAATGCAGGTGCTGAACTTTGGTTCTGATTTTGTGTTGGTTGAAGTTAAATATGAATGGTGGTTAAATGGCTTGTTCACAGGGTTGACTTGTTGTTTTTCTTCACTTCTGTATTGTAGGGTTAATGGCTGCATTTTTCTAGTCTGTTGGTGAGTTGCTGAAGCATTGATGTGAAAATATGAACATGATTTGGAATAGATGCTGCTTGGGACAGTTTGATAGGTGTTTGAATTTGTGATAATTAGGCTGTAGATTGGATGCATAAACCGTGCAGTCAGACTAGAATTGATGCCGTACGCGACTTATCCGCCGTACATTGAAATGAATCGGTTTTGTGAGCTTTGTTCAAAACTGTCTGAAGTTGTTAACAGGTATGGAGTTGTTCTGAATTTGTTTCTTTTTTTCTTTTGAACTGATGCTATATGACCTGATCACCTTCACCTTGTGAATTCTCTTTTTGGATCTTAAGTGTTGCACTGATTCATTCTTCTGATCAACAACTTATAACTTTGAATGCTGACTGGTGCTGAATGTGTGTAGGTTCTGGCCCAGTTTGAAACATGGTGTGGAAAAAGAATGATTTCTCTTTAATGTATCATACAGCCAGCTAGAACCAGGGTGAAACAGAGTGGACTTTTGACTTGGAGGCGACTTGGAGGCTTGAAGAAATGAAGGGAAATAGGTTTTTTAGGATAATGTTGACTTTGGTCAATCGGTTGTAATCTTTTGTATCTCTTTTGTAATGGAATTGTATTTTTTGTAATGGATATTTGAGGTGTTATGGAATGTATTTTGAACTTGGACTTTGATGAATAGGGAGTGGGTGACATTAGCTGATTAGAAAAATGGTGGAAAATTTCTTAATACTTTGGATGGAGTTTAAGACCTGAACCTTGAATGAGGGATGCAAAAATGAATGTGTCTTGAATAACATTGGTCTTTGTGACTAAAGTTGGATGATGATAAATGCTACTTGAGTGACCATAATGATACAGGCCTTGGCACTTGTTTCTACGCCCTCCAATTTTGCAAGCTCAAGCAACTTGGATCCACCCAAGTCCGTCTCCAATTAATAAACTCCAATGATAAACTTAAGTAATTAACCCAAACTCTAATTTTCTCTTGAGATATAAAATTGATGACTAGAGATGTGGGAAACAACCAAAGTACAATACCAAGTAAACTTATTTGAATCCCCGATGAAACCATATACACTTGATGTTCTTAAGGAATTTTGATAAAGATATTGTAGCTTGACATCCTTGAGTGAAGAGGGGCCTTAAGACCATAGATACCTTAATTACCCACATCCTTGATCATAAACCAGATTTATTGATTAATAATGTATGATATGTTAGATGACCTAAAATGCAAAAATGAATGAGATATGTAAGCCAATTAAGAATAATTAGGTGGGCAAATTTTAGGGTGCAACAGCTGCCCCTATTTAATCGTCTTAGACCTGAAAGCGAGATTGGCGCTAGCCTTTCGAACATTCAAGGTAGAAGATGATTAAATATCGAGTGAACCTGAAAATTTGCCTGATGAGAGATATAATCCACTGGGGAAAGTGATAGTGTCATTTATTGAGGAAGAATGGTCTCGATTCCGACTTGAACGAGGTAACTCTGGGTTAGAAATGAAATAGAATTCAACTCTGAGTTGAAGAAGAAAAGTGGGTAAACTCTGGGTTGAAGAACGGAGAAAAGTCAACTCTGGGTTAGATAAAAGATAAACATCGATTCTGGATCGAGAAGGGAAAGAAGAACATCAACTCTGGGTTGAAGATAAGATGAGGATATCAACTCTGGGTTGAGAAAAGGAAAGAAGAACAATTAGGGATGGTCGTCAACTCTGGGTTGAGAAAAGAAAACCGTCAACTCTGGGTTGAGAAAAAAATCAGGAAAGAAGACCGTCAACTCTGGGTTGAGTAGAAGAGGTAAAAGATAACTATCAACTCTGGGTTGAAAGGGAAAAGAAACAAGACAACCATCAACTCTGGGTTGAGTGGGAAAAAAGGTAAGGGATCAACTCTGGGTTGAATAAAAGATAACTGTCAACTCTGGGTTGAGTGGAAAAGAGATAAACATCAACTCTGGGTTGAATAAAAGGTGACCGTCAACTCTGGGTGAGTGGGAAAAGAATCAATTCTGGATTGAATAAAAGTCAAACATCAACTCTGGGTTGAATGGAAAAAGATAAGAATCAACTCTGGGTTGAACAAAAGATAAGCATCAACTCTGGGTTGAGTAAAAGGTGACCGTCAACTCTGGGTGAGTGGGAAAGAAACAAGACAACCATCAACTCTGGGTTGAGTGGGAAAAGGATAAGCATCAACTCTGGGTTGAATAAAAGACAAACATCAACTCTGGGTTGAATAAAAGGTGACCGTCAACTCTGGGTGAGTGGGAAAGAGATAAACATCAACTCTGGGTTGAATAAAAGGTGACCGTCAACTCTGGGTGAGTGGGGAAAAGGTAAGGGTCAACTCTGGGTTGAATAAAGGAAGACCGTCAACTCTGGGTGAGTGGGAAAAGATAATTAACTCGGGGTTAAAAGATGAAAGGAAGGTCAACTCTAGGTTGAACACAAAGACACCAACTCTGGGTTGAAGCAAGATGAACATGATTGACTTGAGGAGATGACACCACAATGGTAACTCTGAGTGCCCCAGTGGAATATCAATTGATTGCTTGTAGAGAACCCATCTGATGAGTAACTTGGCTTATGCTTCACATGCAAATGTTTGATTTATTTGTGCACTTCTGGAAATGCAATGCAAGGGATTCTATATGCAGTGTACTGATGCATTGTTCAGGGTTTCTGCTTTGATGTGGAATAGATTAGGTGGAGTTTTGAAACTCTGCTTGATTCAAGATGGGGTGGATGGCCCTGCTTTGTTGATGATCGGATCATGCGGGTGAAATGATAATGAAAATGCAATGATATGCATGATGATTGTATGATTATGAGTGCAATGATTGTCTCCAAGATACCAGGAGTGGATGGAGTATGCCCTTGTGGAAGGTTGTTGCTTGAAGGACAACACTTGTGAAGGTGAGGTGTTTAGTTTGACTCCTCGACACTTGTCTCGATATCCGATACTTGATTGAAGATGAAGAAATTAATTGCTACTAGCTTTCCCCAGCTTGTAGGATCTTCTTGAGATATGACTTTGATATGCTTGAATCATGGAGATTTGCAATGGTCTGCCCCAGTGTTGATCATGGGATGAATGCCCCAGATTGAAAGGAACTATTCCACCAGATGGATGCTTCAGGTATTTGCTCAATGGATGACCAACCTTTGCCCTTGTAAGACTACTCGATGGAATTTCAATGTTGAACTTTCCTTGGTATCAAGTACTTGCTCTTAGATTAGAGACAATTCTGTTTTGAACAAGGATAATGAGAATGCAATGCACATGTTAATCTCAAAGAAAAGTTTTATTTGTCAAAATGTTGTACTGATACTAACACAAATGACACAGCAACATTAGGAGTCAGTTTGACATGATTTTACAGTTTGTATGCTTTTGGAACGAACCCTGCTTCAATTAGGACTTTTGAGGGTTGTAACGTGGCCGGGTTCACGGTTTGAGAAACAAGGATAGAGGCTCAAGTTCTACTTAACCCACCCCTCTTCGTGATGTTCTCCAGTCCTACGTTCAGCTAGTTTGACACGAGTGTTCGCCTTTCAGGAAGGATTGTGATGGATGAGGATCCTTTTTGGTTTTGATGGAGGTGGCAGTCACCCTTTGGTGCTTTTGTTGATGGTCATAACAACTTGTACCTTGGAGGATTTTTCTTTCGCTTTCCCTAACTTTTGCCTGGACAAAAAGTTTCTTTTGATTTTGGTTTTCGTTGTCCAGCGGGATATGCCCTAATTTTTGCCTAAGTCAATTGCTTCAAAGCTTTTCTTTTTTCCTTTTGACTTAGCGGGCTATTGTTTCTCTTTTTTTATCATGATTCATAACTTTTTTTTTTTCATTCTCTTTTTTGTCTCGTTCGGGAACAAGTTGTATGACTTTGGTGATTGACTTGATGAAAAGGTTGTGACTGCCTTCTTCTTAGTGAACGGGAGACATCCATTGTGGATTGTGCTTTTCTTTTTTGTTGTGAGATTTGAGATATGATTGATCCTCTGATGGAATACCTGAAAGTTGAGCGCTCGGTCGCACTAACTGAAGACTACCCTGCCCCTGGTTAAGATTGAGGGTTTTGTATTTTTTTGAAAAGAAACTACTACTCCTTAGGCTCAAAGGGTTGACAAGGGTTTCACTCCCTTATAACTCCGGTGTTTAGGAATTGAAACAATGCCTGTACATCCTCAGCAGGATCTTGTTCCAAAAGCATACAATTAGTGATTCATGTGTTTTTGATTTTTCATCATTCTCCCTTTTTTAGTTGCTTAAGACAAATGAGTGTAGTATCAATGAACATAATGACAAAGATGACATGATTTGAGAAAAACATGTGTATTACATTTTTATTTATTCAAACAGAATGAGTTTCTTACAATGGATAGTTCTTGATAACAACAAAAGTAGTACAATTGAAAATACTAAAGAAATCTATACAATGGCAAGCTTGGCCTTATTCTAATGCAAATGAAATGTTCTCTGACAAACATAAAAGTCTTCATGGTCCACTGGTGGAAGCTCCATTGTGAGGTGGCATGGGATTGTTGACCACATTAGGTGCCACAGGTGCGAATGTAATCTCTTTTGCATCAATCAGATCCTGAACCCTGTCCTTGAGAACTCTGCATTCTTCAGTAGTGTGACCAGATCCGCCAGAGTGGAATTCACATTTGGCATTGATCTTGTAATTTGGAGGGAGAGGATCAGGAGGAGGCCTCGCTTCAGCTAATTGAATCAGTTTTTGATCAAGCAAGGCGGCGAGAAGTTGGCTATAGGTCATTGGTACACGATCATACACCCTTTTAGGCCTATTCTGCCTCTGTTGACCTTGTCTCTGCTGATAACCTCGTTGTTGGAAACCTTGTTGTTGTTTTTGGACATATTGTTGATAAGGGACCCAAGGTTGTTGACCAACAGATGCCACATAAGCTTGAGGGGCGGTGGCGGCCACTTGATAGCAAGGAGCTTGATCTTGAGCATAGGCGGCACTAGTCTCACCTTCCTTCTTTTTGACAAAGTTACCCTGTGGCTTCTTATACCCATATTGGTTTGCAGCAGCAGCATTGGCGGGATTCTGGATCTTACCAATCTTCAAACCATTCTCAATTCTTTCACCAATCCTGACTAGATCGGAGAAACCAGAAGAAACACTACCAACCATTCTCTCATAGTAATGTCCTTGAAGAGTGTTCATGAACATGTCAACCAGTTCGGATTCAGAAAGTGGTGGATTCACTTGAGCAGCCATTTCTCTCCACCTTTGAGCATACTCTTTGAATGTCTCATTGGTCTTTTGTGCTTGATTCTGAAGTTGCAACCTAGTCGGTGCCATGTCGATGTTGTATTGGTATTGCTTGAGAAAGGCATCATACAAATCCTTCCAAGATCGGATCCTATTACGCTCCAGATTCATATACCAGTTCAGAGATGCCCCAGACAAGCTATCTTGAAAGCAATGGATGAGCAATGGTTCATTGTGAATGTGAGAAGCCATCTTACGACAATACATGATGATATGGCTCTTCGGACAGCTCAAACCCTTGTACTTCTGGAAGTCGGGAGTCTTGAACTTAGGAGGGACAACCAGATTAGGAACTAGGCACATCTCTTCAGCATCCATTCCATAGGCACTAAAACCTTCAATAGCTCGAATCCTTTCCTCAAGAATTTGATATTTATCAGCAGATCTCTCAATGGGTCGAGCTCTCTCAACGGTTGGTATCGGGTGCATTTCTGGATTAGCAGACTGAGGACCACAGAAAGCAGGATAAGGGATCTCTGTATGAGGAGGTGGAGTAGGAAATGGGAAAACAGGCCCAGTCATAGTCGGCACTCCAGAAGTCACGGGTATAGTCCCTCCTTGGTTTGAAGCTCCAAGGGTATCAGCAGTCATGAAGTTAAATGGCATCCCAAGAGTAGCATTGGTCCTTGCTTGGAACTCAAATGGAGTGGAAGAAGGTGGAATGACCTCAGGTTGGCTAGCGGCAGCTTGGTTACCAACAACGGGAATCTCTTGTTCAACAGGAACCCTTTCAGTTCTCAAGGCTTGGATAGCTTCCAAGATGGCATCAACCTTAGTCTTCATTTGGTCCATTTCTTCTCGAATGGCAGCTTGATCTTGCTCATAGTTCTCCATGATTCTTCTTCTGTGAGCTCTTGTCAGATATCGGTGTGGAGGAATCGTCTTGACTGATCTGATGGGGAGGAAGAGTGGTAAGAGTCTTGGTAACCATGGATGCAAATGCATGAATGCAAAAATGTTAATGAAGATGCAAATGTATCAAGATCAAGGATCAAGGCTTCTTGGATAACAGCTTCTCATGGTCAATAGGATATGGCCGAACCCTCCAGATTCAGAGGTTCGACGTTGATTCTGATAGATAACCCTTGCATAAGTCAAATAAGGTCAAACCTCCAGATTCAGAGGTTCGACGTTGATAGATAACTGATGTAGAACTTCTGTATAAGTTAAATGTCCCAGGATCAAAGGTTCGACGCCTTTTATTGAATAGCAGAAATCCGGGTATGATGAAGGTCAAGTTTCCTGTCCCATCCCAATCTCACGGGTATGTAGTCTAGACACGGACAAGTGGTCCCTAATGGTCACCAGGGTCTACAGTTCCCATGGGGTACAAAGTGTTTGAGGCAACAAGCGTGCCAGACACAGTGTTCCATGAAAGAACCTCGCCCAGCTGTGGTACCTCATATTGAACTCATCCATAGCAAGCGCTACGGTAGTCAACATGAGCATCCACGCTAATCCTATGTGTCACTTGGCCTGGGTAGTGGGTCTTTTACCTCATACAAACCCCCCACCTGCAAAACAGAACAGAAGACCCCAAGGAACACAGAATATAATCCATATGCATGATGTGCAAACAGAAATAAACATGATATGCAAGCGAAGAATAAGCACACAAACATATATACAAGGTATAGACATAAAACAAGTAAACACCCAGTAAATAAACAAACAAACGCAGGCTAGGATCGACTCACTAAGGATGGACCAGCAACAGGTCTAGCAACATCCCCAGCAGAGTCGCCAGCTGTCGCACGCTCGCGAAAATGAACAGAGTCGCCACCAATATATTTATCCCAAAGAGGGAAAGGAATATCAGAAAACCTAGAATAAGGATAAGAAAAGGTCTTGCGACCAGAGGTAGGGTACGGAAGTCGGTTACGCGAGGGGAAGGTACTAGCACCCCTCACGCCCATCGTACTCGATGGTATCCACCTATGTTTGTTGCTATCTAAAGGGTGTGTAAATCTAAAGCTTAATTACTAAGGGAATGCATGCAAATGAAAGAAAAGAAACACGGGGAAAATAAGGTTTTTAAATAGTTGTGCTCGTTCAAGCCCCGCGACTTGATGCCTACGTATCCTTTTCAGGAATCAGAGCGCCGTAGTTCGGCTCTTTAGTTTTTGTTTGTTTTGTGTTTTTTAGTGAACGACGTTACATTCGCACTCCGCTGCTCGACCTCTGGAGTCTTAAGCTGGGAATGGAGCGGAAATAACGTGTCCGATTAGGAGAAAGAATGCCCTGAAGGCAAGAGAAAGAATGCCTCTGAGGCAAGAGATGAGAAGAAAGACTTTGAGCGTTTCGAGGAAATCCCTTAAGCAAGGGAAACTCGAGTTACTCTTTGGTTTGTGTTTTTTAGAAGTTGGGAACTTACGCCTGAATGGACCCTTAAGCAAGGGAGCTCCAAGTACTCGAACATCCCTTAAGCAAGGGAAGTTACAAGCTTCCATTCCCTTTTTATTAGTCAGAAATTTATTAGTCATTTTTTAGGTGTTTTCTTTGTATTTTTTATGGGAATTAAGTCAAGTATTTGTTAAGTGTTTTAAGGTTGAAAAGGAAAAGAAACTAGCCTAAGTGAAAACTAGCCTAACATGAAGGGAATTTCTACCTAATGTTGTCATGGCTTCTACCTAAGGTTAGGAGAAAGAGATACATGAAAATTAAGGCAAGATTAGAAGTCACAAGTGAGAATAATAGTGGTGCTAAAATTGGTATACAAGCATGAATGTTAAACCAAAAATATAGTGTAAAATGAATTAAAAAATACTACTATTTTTTATTGGTTTTTTATGAAGAAAATTGAATCAATTAAAAGACTAAACAAAATAGCCTAAAACTAATAATTCTTTTTATGAACATTTTTTAATGAAAGAAATTGAATTAGATTTAAGCAAAATGAATTAAATCAAAGTTAGCCTAAACTAATATTTTGTGATTATTTTTTATGTCAAAAATTGGTATTGAGGTCTAAGAATTATGGTAAAAAAATTAGTGACTAATTACTAAAAGAAAATTAGAAAAAACTAATTGAAACCTAAATTTACTAATGGAAATAGGGGGTGAACACTGAAAACAGGGGTGTTATTAGTGATTGGGCGCAGGCCCAAGGGCAAGGGCCCAATGCAGTTTTTTGTTTCAGATTTTTGTTGTCAAAAGGTAGTGTATGGGCCTAATGGAGGTGTATCTAGCGATTTCAAGGCCCCAAGCTTATAGTTTTTCTTCAGATTTTCATAAGTATAATGGGCCAAAGGGAGTGAGAAAGAAATTTTCGGCCCAGGATAATTGCATGATCCAGATTATTATTATTTCTATTCAGATTTAATTATTGCTTAGATTTAATAAAAAAAACAATTAATTAATTAAATAAAAGAGAAAACGAGAATTGAGATTTGGGAATAGGGTTTTACCTGGGCGCCGATTCAGCTTCTTCGTCCCTCTCCCTCTCTCTCGACGATCAACAGCAGCGACGGTCCTTCCGCTCTCTGCTTCAATCTCTCTTCGTGTTCGATGGCGGCGATATCTTCAAATCCCCGGTGAATCCATGTTCCGATTACCTCGCTAATTCCTTCTTCTCGCTCTTTGATCTCTCTTACTTTGGGATGGAGTCGCAGTGACCTGAGGTTGCGAAGATGATGATTTGGGCGTTGAGGATGAAGCTGATGCGTTGTGATTTACAAAAGGCGATGGCGGTCATTGTGTTGCCAGGACTTTGAAGTTGTTGACGTGATTCTTGTGATGCAACGATTGGGATACTCTGAGAAGTAGACTCAGAAAGATCGAAGAATTCTAATGAAGAATCGCGGCGAGGAATTGATGAAGACGATGATAACGGAAGAAGATTCGCTCAGGTATGCTTTGGTTTTATTGCTTTCGTTCTTCGATTCTTCTTTAGAGTTCTTTCGCTTTTGCGATTTATTCCGAAATTCTGGTGCATTTGTTGTTCTTGTTATAGTGTTGCTGCGTGAGTTGGTTGAGGTGAAACTGAAGAAGTTTGTGGAGAGAGTTTGGTGAATTGTGGAAGTGAAGAGATGATGATGGTGACGCAAGGATGAGAAGAAGATGGAGATGGTGAATTGTTGAAGATGGAGAGAAGAATGTGAAGAAGAAGATGAAGATGAAGGTTGTGATGTGGTGGAAATGATCGTGGAGATGTGAAGAGAGAGCTCAAGGTAGTGAAGACTCAAGTATATATAGGTAATCTTTTCTCCCTTTCTCTTTGGAAACTTTCTGTTTGTAACTGATTTTTTGTAGTTAAGAGTTAGTTATGCGGTTAAGAGTTTGTTATGAATTCGGTTATGAATCTGTTAGAGACATTTAGGTGGTTAGGATCAGTTATGAAGCGGTTAGAAAATTCTGTTAGGATTAGTTATAGTTGGTTATTTGGTTGTTGGTTCGGTTATGATTCTGTTATGCTGATTTGTTATGTGGAGGTTTAGAAATTGGTTAGAGGTTAAGAAGTAAGTTATAAACTGTTAGGGCGGTTAGGGATATTGTTAGAGGTTAGAAAGTTAGTTGGAAAATGGTTAGGATAATTCAGTTAGCTAGTAACTAAAAGTCCGTTATAGGTTAAAATTCTGTTAGTGAGTTAGAATTGAAACTGTTATAGGGTTATTCATGGAATTTGCTTGCAGCAGGTTCAATTTTTCTGTTTTTACTATGGGCTGAACCACTTTTCTTGTACTGCAGGTTATTGCTAATAACATAAGGCTGCTGATTTGTTATTTGAATGCAGGTGCTGAACTTTGGTTCTGATTTTGTGTTGGTTGAAGTTAAATATGAATGGTGGTTAAATGGCTTGTTCACAGGGTTGACTTGTTGTTTTTCTTCACTTCTGTATTGTAGGGTTAATGGCTGCATTTTTCTAGTCTGTTGGTGAGTTGCTGAAGCATTGATGTGAAAATATGAACATGATTTGGAATAGATGCTGCTTGGGACAGTTTGATAGGTGTTTGAATTTGTGATAATTAGGCTGTAGATTGGATGCATAAACCGTGCAGTCAGACTAGAATTGATGCCGTACGCGACTTATCCGCCGTACATTGAAATGAATCGGTTTTGTGAGCTTTGTTCAAAACTGTCTGAAGTTGTTAACAGGTATGGAGTTGTTCTGAATTTGTTTCTTTTTTTCTTTTGAACTGATGCTATATGACCTGATCACCTTCACCTTGTGAATTCTCTTTTTGGATCTTAAGTGTTGCACTGATTCATTCTTCTGATCAACAACTTATAACTTTGAATGCTGACTGGTGCTGAATGTGTGTAGGTTCTGGCCCAGTTTGAAACATGGTGTGGAAAAAGAATGATTTCTCTTTAATGTATCATATAGCCAGCTAGAACCAGGGTGAAACAGAGTGGACTTTTGACTTGGAGGCGACTTGGAGGCTTGAAGAAATGAAGGGAAATAGGTTTTTTAGGATAATGTTGACTTTGGTCAATCGGTTGTAATCTTTTGTATCTCTTTTGTAATGGAATTGTATTTTTTGTAATGGATATTTGAGGTGTTATGGAATGTATTTTGAACTTGGACTTTGATGAATAGGGAGTGGGTGACATTAGCTGATTAGAAAAATGGTGGAAAATTTCTTAATACTTTGGATGGAGTTTAAGACCTGAACCTTGAATGAGGGATGCAAAAATGAATGTGTCTTGAATAACATTGGTCTTTGTGACTAAAGTTGGATGATGATAAATGCTACTTGAGTGACCATAATGATACAGGCCTTGGCACTTGTTTCTACGCCCTCCAATTTTGCAAGCTCAAGCAACTTGGATCCACCCAAGTCCGTCTCCAATTAATAAACTCCAATGATAAACTTAAGTAATTAACCCAAACTCTAATTTTCTCTTGAGATATAAAATTGATGACTAGAGATGTGGGAAACAACCAAAGTACAATACCAAGTAAACTTATTTGAATCCCCGATGAAACCATATACACTTGATGTTCTTAAGGAATTTTGATAAAGATATTGTAGCTTGACATCCTTGAGTGAAGAGGGGCCTTAAGACCATAGATACCTTAATTACCCACATCCTTGATCATAAACCAGATTTATTGATTAATAATGTATGATATGTTAGATGACCTAAAATGCAAAAATGAATGAGATATGTAAGCCAATTAAGAATAATTAGGTGGGCAAATTTTAGGGTGCAACAGTGTCCCTTAATCAGATTCATGTCATGTGGACATCGAAGTCCTTTGCTTTCCGACCCTCGAGTCGTGAGTTTATCTCCTGTCCGACCCTCGCGTCGTGAGTTTGATTCCTTTCCGACCCTCGTGTCGTGAGTTTGATTCCTTTCCGACCCTCGAGTCGTGAGTTTATCTCCTGTCCGACCCTCGCGTCGTGAGTTTGATTCCTTTCCGACCTTCGTGTCGTGAGTTTACCTTCTTTCCGACCCTCGAGTCGTGAGTTTGTTTCATTTTCGACCCTCGTGTCGTGAGTTTCCAACGATTACGGATGGTTGTCATATACACCTCAATGTGTTTGTAAGCCCATTACTTGTTGGCATCTTTACAATCAACACGAATATGCAGAACACTATGAAAGCCAATGCCTGTTTGGTCCCTTTGAAGTCAACACTTGCTTGACTCCTTAAGCCCACTTCCTGGTGGCATTCTCTTGGAGAACCAATGCATGTTTGATACTTCGGTCGATACTTATTTGGTGTTCTAATCACTACTTCCCTATCAACTCATTGAATCCATTGCCTGTTAGGAAAGTTTCAAGCTCAGATGTCTGACAATCTACTTGATCTTGAATTTTCCTATTGTGGGTGAGCACCACCATCCTCTGCCATATGAGGAAACCCTTGAAGATGTCATGCTATATCATGGGGCATTCTCATCTGTTTATCTCATAGGTACATCCTTTCAAGTGCACCACATCAGCATATTGGCGGGTCTAGCCAAGTGAGAGATCCTTATTCTCCAGCTGAGTGCATCTAGATGAGGTTTTCTTTGTTCCAAGATTCTCATCTCCTCCGCAAAGCACATATCAATGCAATCTCCGTGCTTCAGAAGTCTTATTCCCGGTGGAATGTCTTATCCCCAGTTGAGTCATGATCGAATGATATTTGATTCCCCAACAAGCTCTTAATGAGGTTCCTTGCCCGAGTCCCTCATTCTCCCCAGTAGAGCGTTTCTCTCCCCAACAGATTGACCTGTTGTCCCCAAGAGAGTTATCTTATTCCCCAGTGGAGTTGTCTTAACAAGAGGTTCTTATGTCAAGTTCCTTATCCTCAGCGGATCTCTCATATCCTCAGCAGCTCGCTTTGAAGAAGTATTTATCTTCCCCACTGATTCTTTCCTCAGCAGAATCTGTGTCCTTCAAGGATTTCCCCAGCGGAATGCATTTTACACAAGCAAGTCGGTTACTCCCCATCAGAGTTATCTCCATGACTTGCTCTTATCTCCACATCCCCAGAATGTCGAGAATTTGCTTCTCATATGAAGTTTCTAGGGTATTCCCCAAGCAGTCAAGTGGGATGTTCTTATCTTCAAGCAGGATTTATTCCCCAAGCAGAGCTCGCGTCTAGATTTGATCATCTCCAGCAGATTTCTGGTCCATCTTTGCCAGCTCGCAGTTAGTGACCTCTGGTCACTCATCTCGTCCTCCCCGCAGAGTTCCATACTCTTTCCAGGACTTCTTCAGCAATTCAGTGCTCATCCGCTGTCTCCCTAAGCAACGTCCGAATCATGCATCATTCGCATTGCATTCTCAAAGTGTATAGCGTCTTCCTTCTCAGGAACGTTATTCCATAAACATTCATATATGCATCATGCATAAATCATATCATATTTGTTTCTTTCTACAGGAAAATTATCAAGTTTCAAAATGCCTCCCAGAGAGCAACTCGCCTAATCATTACAGGCGCTTATCCTGATATCTTAATCAGAAGAAGTTTGTTTTCCTATCTTGACATCGTCAGATCAGTTGAAGACATTCCTATTCCCGATGCCCCCAGATCGGTGGAAGATATTTGTTCTTATCCTGATTCCAGTTCAGTTGAAGGAACCGCCTCCGGATCTCCCAAGATCTTCCTAAGGAGCAAGCCTGCTGATGCTTCAGATCAGTTGGAAATATCTACGTCCTGACGATTTATTTTCGTTCAGAAGAAGAACTCGTCTGCCTAGTCCTGATGCTTACTATCAGTTGAAGATGTTTTCTTTTCCCGGCGTACACAGTTCGGAAGAGATATCCGTTCCTATTCCTGATAAATCAGACTTTCAGTTGAGGGAACCGCCTCCGGATCTCGTCGATCTTACGAAGGAGCAAGCCACTGATACCCAGATCAGATGGAGATATCTACCTGATTGACTTTTTCAATCAGAAGAGGATTGTTCTACTTATTTTCTAGCATCGAGCCTAGATCAGTTCAAAGACTTCCTTTCCCGGCGCACACAGTTCGGAAGAGATATCCGTTCCTATTCCTGATAAATCAGACTTTCAGTTGAGGGAACCGCCTCCGGATCTCGTCGATCTTACGAAGGAGCAAGCCACTGATGCCCAGATCAGATGGAGATATCTGCCTGATTGACTTTGTCATTCAGAAGAGGATTGTTCTACTTATTTTCTAGCATCGAGCCTAGATCAGTTAAAGACTTCCTTTCCCGGCGTACACAGTTCGGAAGAGATATTGTTCCTATTCCTGATAAACCAGACTTTCAGTTGAGGGAACCGCCTCCGGATCTCGTCGATCTTACGAAGGAGCAAGCCGCTGATACCCAGATCAGTTGGAATATCTGCCTGATGATTTAATTGCATCAGATGGAGATGTCGCCTTGGTGCCCAGACCAGAGATATTTACTACCTGTTGATGCCCAGATCAGCCGGAATATCTCATTTCGATTCCCAGATCGACTTAGACATCTATCCCCGATTCCTGTTCGGAAGACATCTGCTACGCCTGATGCCCAGATCAGTCGAGATGTTACTTCTCTTGATGCCCAGATCAATTGAAGTCTTTTCCCCTACCTGTGGGGTTATCTGTTCCTTCTTATCGTAAGTTGGAGCTACTTAATTATCCAGGTCAATTGAAGTTTTTTCTCCTTGCTTGCGGGGTGGTACATTCCTTCTTACTGCAAGATGGAATCTTCTATTGATCAAGAGCGCAAATTTTTGAGTTCATTCTGGTATTCAATCTCCTTTCACCTCAACGGTTCAAAACTATCGTTTCTCACTCGTCAGGTTCAAGAAGTTTGAATAGGGGCAGCTGTTGCACCCCAAAATTTGCCCTCTTTCTTTGAGTTATAAGTTATGAAAGTCGTTTATTTCGTCGTTCAGAAATTGAGAAAATGATAAAGAATTTTTGTTACTTTTAAAAAACATTACCGCTCAAGGACTAATGAATGAGAATTTGCATATGATGGTCCCTTGGTGGTCTTTGAATCGAGGCATGTTGTGCTCGTTAATTGAAGAAGAATTTTGTCATGGTGCGAAATATGAAGTTGTGAATTCCTTATGGTCGAATCAATTGTTTGTTGATTTTTGATGCAAGTTTGGTTGGATTAAGGTATTAAATTGCTTGGTGTCCCCATTACAAAAAAAATTCAAATGACAAAGCCCACTTCATTACAAAATCTTCAAATGTCCATTACACCATTCAAAGGTCCAAGCCCATTACAAATCAATTAAAAAAAAATCATTAAAAAAAAAAAGAAGAGGAATTGTGCGTCTAAGCTAAAACAAAAGCTTCACCGATCTTCATGGTGCTTGTATATTCTTCATGCCATGGCCCATGTTTCTACACCATATATCCTGTAACTATAACCAGAGTATCAGCACCTGCCTAACTTGTCCAAGCCTGTTGCATCAAAAAACCAATAAAATTTTGTCCAAAAAGCTATACAAAAATCCTGAATCCTTCACAATAAACCATAAAAAAACTCAAATTCAGAACCAAAAAAATCGCAGAAATTCATAACAAAAAAGAGAACCGTAACAAACTTTGGAGGGGAAGGGGATTCAACTCACCGAGTCACAGATCACTCTCTAGAATAACCGTTTTCTTGAATCCAGAATCGTGAACAACCAGAACCTTCGTCTTTCATCTCCTATTGAATCCACAAAAAAAATCTTCATCACCTTCATCGCACATTCATCTTTCACAAATCACCATAAACTTTGCAATAACAAGAACCTGTAAGAGAATCGATAATCACCATCAACAGTCAATTCATCAACCTTCTCCATCATTCATATTCACCAACAGAAAAGAATCAAAGGAGATGAATAGGAGAAAAATAAAAATGTAACAGAAATTGGACTCACCTTTAACCGAATTCTCGAAGCATCATCTTCAGGTTCTTCCATCATCAACTTCGTATATCAATAATCTTCATCGCTACATCCGTTCTTCATCTTCATCTGCGTCAAACAACAACAACGTCGCTATGTCATCGAAGCACTGATTCAGAGACAGTTGAAGAAGGAACACGCATCAAGCCATACCTGAGTTGCAATCGGAGAAGCGTTGGAGATGGAAAGAAGCCTGAATCGAGAGAGATTATGAGAGACGAGATCGAGAGGGGAGAATCTGAGATGAACACATAGGAGATCAGAAGAGAGAAGAGTGAGGAGACGGAATCGGAGAAGAACATCGCTCTTGAAACGAAGGAGCCGCCGTTCACCGTCGCCGTTGCAAAGAGATAGAGGCACCGCCGTCGCCGTTTGCTGAGGGTGGAGATGCGTCGCCGCTGCAAGTGGTCGAGAGAGGAGCCGATTGAGATCAAACGGTAAGGTGAAGTCAGAGAGAAGATGACTTAGGTAGTGGCCGGAGTTCATGTTAGCCGAAGAATGTAGATTGGAGAAGATTGAAGAGGCCTCTCGCACCATTTACGATCGGGGAAGAAGGCGAGGCATGAGCTCCGGCGCCGTTTTGTTGTGAGGAAGATGAACGTGAAATATCTCTATGGTCACAACTTTCTAAACCTAATTCTTTTCTTATTTTTGTTTTGATTAACTGAAGTAATTGAGATTAATGTGATATTGAATGAGGATTAATTGTAAGTAATTGATATTAATTGAAAATGTTAATAAAAATCTTATTAGAAAAAGGCTTTCAATTGATGTTAACCTGATAATGGATCAAGCCTAAGCCTCACACGAATTACAATCTGCACCTCCCTTTAGAGCCCAACCTCACACTCAATTTTTTGCCATTTCTAAAAAAAACAATACAAAAACTGTTTGGGCTTGTCTCCCTGGGCCCTGTGCCTGTTATTATTTGCAGCACCAGATTTCAGAATAAACACCCCTGTGTGCATAATTCACATTAGATTTAGTTTTTTTTACTAGGTTGCTTTCCATTATTTTTTAGGATAGAAAAATGTATGAAAAACAACTACTTTTGTTAGATTTTTTTGTATGATAAAACGATAATAAAAACATGTATTATTTTCCGTGATTAGATTTAGTATTTTGTACATAGTTTTGTTCTATTGTTTTAGATAGAAATGCCATGAAAAATAATATTCTTGTTAGATTTTGTTCTTAGAATTTAATTAGAATTTTACCTCTTTTTGTTTCATAATCCGATTAAGCGACCTTGTTCGCATTTCCTTGTTATTTCTAATAAGTGTGCTAGCTTGTGCAAGGTACTTCGAGAGAGCCTTCGATTGCTTCGTGTTCCACTTTATTTGTGGGACACGAATTCGCTTCCGATGCGACTTGATTTGCATCGTGTTCCACTTTATTTGTGGGACACGAACTTATTCCCGATGCGATCCACCTGATCTCTCATTCATTGAGATGTATATTCCTGTATGGTCTGGATTGTATTTCTTGCAGGTTGCTTGTGTGGTTGCGTTTGATACGCACCACATAGCGGTTGTGATTTATTTTCACACTGCATCGCTTTGACGCTTATGCTGGACTCCTGGCTCTGCTGGATGTTAGATTACGTGAAGTTTCTTAGTTCTGCTTGCGTTGCTAGCTCACTGCGGATTTGCTATCCGCTCGGTATCCCCTTTGTCCTTTTTACTCTTTCGCGCACCATACCTTGCCATGAGAAGTAGGGTAGGCATGCAGCATCATATTTGCCATGAGAAGTAGGACCTAGGCATTCATCTGGCCAAGCCCTCGAAAGAGGCTCTGTTTTTGTTTGTTTACTGCTTTCAGTCTATTTCCAGTTATTTGCTTGTTCAACCATCTCGGAGGACTTTCCCCGTGGATGGTAGCTTCGGAGGACTTTCCCCGTTAGCTAGAACGTTTATTTCCAGTTATTTGCTTGTTTAACCGTCTCGGAGGACTTTCCCCGTGGACGGTGGCTTCGGAGGACTTTCCCCGTTAGCTAGAACGTTTATTGTTTGTCTTGTTCACCCGTCTCGGAGGACTTTCCCCGTGGACGGTGGCTTCGGAGGACTTTCCCCGTTAGCTAGAACGTCTCCCTAGTTCCCAGGTCACTACTTCGGTAGTTTGCTTGCTTTACGAGCTGAGCTCGTTTGTGTGTTGCATTTGCATTGATTACTACTTCGGTAGTTTGTTTGTTTCTCGAGCAGAACTTGATTGCATGCCATATGTTTGTGATACTTGTTCACTATCTCCTTATCTGCTATGCCTGTTAGTATGATATCTTTGTGATGCTTGTTCACTATCTTCTTATCTGCGATGCCTGTTCGTATGATATCTTTGTGATGCTTGTTCACTCACTTGCACATGTATGCCTGTTACATGTTGTTTGCGATGCCTGTTCGCTTTATCACTTGTGATGCCTGTTCACACGCTCACATTCGTGTATGCTTGTTACATGTCTGTTTTTTGTTTGCGATGCCTGTTCGCATGTTCTTATCTGTGATGCCTGTTCACATGCCATGTTTGCTAGGATCTTTGTGACGCTCCTTGTTTGCATGCTCCCTTAGGGTGCTCGGTTCCGTTTCTCTAGGAGACGCGGATCGAGATAGAAACAGAAACTTTTGGGCCGAACTACGGCGCTCTGATTTCTCCATTGCACATTGGAGGTACGTAGGCACAGGGTACGAACACCCTAGCGAGCGATCTTTTCTCTTTTCCTTTATTTTGTTCGGCCTTTTCTTCTTATCTTATTTTCCTATTATTTGCATGTTTCCTCTTATTTGTATATCTTCCATTGCATGTTTCCCTTTACACATAGCATGATACACACACGCACGCACCCTTAGATTAGAAACTAGCAAGAATGGATCCTGTGGAGTACCACAGACGTGAGGGGTGCTAATACCTTCCCCTCACGTAACAGACACCCTTACCTTTTCTCTGAGACCATTGCTTGTTATTTGGTTTTCTTCGATATTTTCCATTCCTGTGTGTAGGATAAATAGATGTTCGATGGCGACTTCATTGTTTTGTTTCGATAAGTTTTCCAGTTGCTTCACCACCTATCCTATTAGTCCACTCGGGTCTAAAGGGATCATACAAAAACAAGCGAATCCACCATGGATTCGGGGTCATTCTCGCTTCCGGTACAAATACGGAGTAAACAAGGCGACTTGTCCACCATTGGACTTATCTCAAGCAATCACACATTGTATAACAAACAAGTATGCAAACCCGCATCCACTTACGGGGAATCCAGAAGTGTAAATAACCCCGGCTAGGATTATGGAATAAATGCATCCTCGATGAGTAACCTCCTGCCTATTTGTCAAGGGACTTGTACAAGCACACTGCAGGATGGTCAAACGGGTCCACAAGCCTAAATGGCCGTACCATGACCTGGCCTAATTGGCGTCATTATCCCGTTAACCTCCTTCACGCTAGTGAGTTACGCCGAGTACAAATCGCCACCTTGACGCCTGAGCCCATCGGGCGAAAGCCTAGTATTAGTCTACGTGACTATACTAGAGGTGAGTTATCTCATTATGCATAGCCTACTTGGCCGCATAACCCCACCATACCGAGCACGCACGTGTGTTAATGCCAGGTGAGTAAAACCCCATACGGAAACTCACGAGCACACTGCAACGGTAGCTCAGATGCACACCATATCGAACAATACACATGAACGGGTTATTCCATTGGACTACATGGTCCGGGAGGGCTCGTAGACTACACGGTCAGAGCGCGTCCCAATCTAGCCTGCCGGCCACTTCGATTCAAGCATACAAAATATGACATGAAGTCATGATCACAAACAAAACAAGCATTCCGATCGTTCAACCAAGACGACGGAGTTTCATACTACCAGCATAGCATACAACAATATAGTACAGTGTTTGAAGAGAAAAATTCACTATAGCATCATATTTCCATATATTATACATGTCGCTCTTCGCTACAGGTTCATCTTATATGCCAAAAATTAACATTTGAACACTGAGGCTAATTTTCCTAGATAGTACGTTTAATAAGCTATCTAACGGTATAAAGTACGCGTCAAACGGACGTACGAAGCGGGAGTTACGAATTTCCCAAGTTCTGAATTTTTCCCTCTGCGCCCAGTGTAACCGGTTACACCAGGACCCGTAACCGGTTACGGTCACGCAAAATGTCCAGATTGTCTGATTTTTAACAGCGTAACCGGTTACACCAAAACCCGTAACCGGTTACACTGAACCAGAACCATTTTTCTGAGTTTTATACAATCCAAGACAGTCCCCAAAAGAGCTTCTAAAATAATCCCTACACTACCAACTCAGTTCCAACGAATTTAGGGTACACAACCACAATTAAAATCAGCAGTAGATGAGGAATTAATCAGAATCCAACAAGTATTAGCATTTGATTCATGTATATTACTCACATTCCCAATTTCCCCAAATAAGAACCCTCACATGCAAAACCCAAAGTTTCTATCTAAAGGACTCACCTCAAAGAAGAAAGAAGATGGTGATGATGAAGATGCTGAAGCTAGAAGGTAGAAGCAAGGATTGGATCAGAATCTGTTGCATGCAAGAGCTTTGAACCAAGTTTGGGACTTTCTCCTCCTCCCTTTTCTTCCCACGTTTTGTTTCTTCTTAAAACAAAATTCTGGTTTTTGAAAGAAGAAAGAGTGATCAACCAAACATGTTCCAAGTTCTATTTAAGGGTGAAGTTACCAATATGCCCCTCTTATTGCCACTAATAGCTTTAGTTAATCTCAAAGACTAGTTAGTGGAAATATATATCATATTTATCCATCTTATCTTATACCAATCATATTAGTACTAATAAAGATTGAATAAACATAATATCGAGTGTTACAATATTGGACGATAAAATTTTCCTTATCAAATTGATAGGATTTCACGGGTGTTTGGAAATAGATTAGAGTTATAAATCATATGCAAATGACAATGGAAATGGAAGTTGATTAGAGTTATAAGCCATACGCGGATGGTTTTGATAATAATAAAACTTAAAGTATAGTAGAACCATATGATAACAACTTCCTGCCTTGGTAAGAACTCCCACAAAATTGAACCTTATGATAATATCAGAAGATTTAAAATTATATTCTTAAAAATTAAATCTACTTTAAAACACCAATTTAGAAAAATACAGTGTTCAAAAAACCTAATAAAACCTAATAACAGAGACATGTTTTGCAGTGTTAAAAAATCACTCTTCCTGCATCAAAAAAAAAAAAAACAAATAAGAACAAATCTAAAAACCAAAATCTAATAAATCAATTTATAACACAAATTAATTTTTTTTTAACATAAACCAAATTTTATAGACAGAAATCATAAACTACAGTATAATTAAAAAAAAGCTAACAAACTGTAGTGAATAAATGTAGGCCAAATAAAATAATTATTCAGTGTGGGGTTGTCTTGCATATAATAATCGGTTGATAACTAAATGGATGCTTGATAAAAAGAGTATAGCTATTTTTGAATAACAATTGAAGGGAAGGTGATTAATATGATTGCATACATAGAACCACGATGAAAATTGTTGAAGCATCTTGGAATGTGAAGGTTTTACGGTAAAAGAGGTGTGTAGGTTTTTAATGAATGGTCTGCAATAAATAAAATTATTAAAATAGTGTTTTTAGTAAAATGTATAATAGGGTTGGTCATAATGAATTTGGTTTTATCAATACGTTAATGAATGGTCTGCAATAAATAAAATTATTAAAATAGGGTTTTTAGTAAAACGTATAATAGGGTTTTTAGTAAAACCTAGTATAGTAGGTAATCATGGTACTACCTCTTAATGATTACTTTAAAAATAAATATACTATCTTAAAATTTAAGAAATTTTATATTGTAGGCTTGTTTATATATTTCACATGTAATTTATTAGTTGACATAGTATATTTTTTTTGTAATTGAATTCAGAAAAAAAATAAAATTTATGTAATTGAAATGAATATTATAATTTAAAAAATTATTTAATATTATAGTAAATAATCATTTCTCTTAGTTTTTTTTACAAATAAGATAGTTATTTTATAATAAAGAGTAAGTTTTTAAAAAATTGACTCTCTTTTCATATATATTTTTGAATTTTTTTTTACAAATAAGATATTTTTTTTTTGATGGGAAAAGATTAATTCATTTCATTAATAATAATATTCTGAATACATGTCGGAATTTCAAAGAAATTATGAAAACTAGCAAAAGATGGAGCCACCCGCGCCAGAGCATGAGCCACTTCATTAGCTTGTCTTCTAACGAACTTAACATGAGAGTTCCTAAATAAAAGAGCCATCAAGCGATTACACTCGCCGGTAATAGCACCAAAGTCCGAATCATTTGAATTCGGATTAGTCACACTATCCACAACGCACTTTGCGTCCAACTCGAAGTCCATATTGTCGAAACCCAGCTCATGAATCCACGTTATGGTTTTAAAAATACCAAGAGCTTCCCCAATAGCAACATCCGTACAAGGCGAAAACCAATCAGTTCGGGCTACAATAAACTGACCTGCATCATCTCTAACGCAAGCACCGATACCCACTTTGTTATGAGAGAAGGATGCGTCAATATTACACTTAAGTCTGCCCCTCGAAGGTTTTGCCCATCGGATGATGGTTACCGGGGGGTCGATACTACTATTGTTTGGGTTAAGCTGCTGAGCCTCTCTCCATCCTGTCAACAACTGAAGGGCACGCTGACAAATAGTGTTCGGAGGATCTTCCACATGATTCCACACAAGGTTGTTCCTTCCTTTCCAGATACTCCACAAAGTAACTGAGAAAATCGCTTGTTGGTCTTTACTAGATACCTGCAAAAAGGAAAAAATCACAGATGCAAACGTATCCCCATTGCTATGAATCTGCTGCAGCATAGACCAAAGACCCACTTGAATCCAACACTCAATACTTTTAGGGCACTGAAGAAAGAGATGATAATTGTTCTCTTCACCAACCCTACAAGCGACACAGTTAGAAGGGCAAACAATTCCTTTATCCAGGAGTCTTCTTCTAGTAGGCACACAATCTCTACATAAACGCCATAAGAAATTCTTAACTCTTGGGGGGGTCCTAATGTTCCACAACAGATTCCATCTCTCACTGATTCTAAGGTGAGAGGTATCAATAGCATCAGTGATACAGAACCTATAAGCACTCCGAACTGAGAATTTACCATTAGCCTCATGTTTCCAAGTTAATTTATCAGTAAGAACCGCGGTAAAGAGGGGTGTATTCTGAATCTTCTCAGCTGCTTCGGCCCCTACTAGAGGAAGGATAACACCCTGGTTCCAAGACTTACCAATCGGAGACATCAAATCAGATACCTTGAGGTTTTCCACTATCAGATTGTTAGGCCAAGGATTAGTCAAAGAAGAACCATCGGCCAGCCAGAACGGATCCCATACCGAAATATTCTCTCCTGACCCTATACTCCATTTTAAACCTCCTTTAATCACGAATTTAGAGTTCCAGATGCTACGCCACACATAGCTAGGATTATGGCCAATATTAGAATCGAGAAAGTCACAATTCGGAAAGTACTTGGCTTTGTAAAGGTGGGAAACAAGGGAATCTGGCATAGTTATGAGTTTCCAAGCTTGCTTACTTAACATCGCGAGGTTGAAAGCACCGATGTTCTTAAACCCCATACCCCCTTCACTTTTAGGCATAGATAGTCTATCCCAAGAAAGCCAGTGAATACCTTTTGCTCTATCCCTTTTATGACCCCACCAGAATCGATTCATCATCTTCTCAATGTCATCGGTTAAGGATGATGGAAGGAGGAAGAGACTCATAATATAAGATGGAATGGATTGCAACACTGACTTGATCATAGTCTCTCTCCCTGCTTGAGACAAACTTCTGCTACTCCAAGAATTAATTTTCCTCCAAATTTTGTCTTTAATAAAATTAAGAGCTGATTTCCTGCTTCTACCAATCATAGAAGGAACGCCAAGATAATTACCCGTGCCTAGAACCTGTTCGACTCCTAGTAGCGTAGCCAATTCAATCCTCGTATCAGAATCGACGTTTCTACTACAGTAGAATTCAGATTTAAGGAAGTTAATGGCTTGACCAGTGGCTTCCTCATAAGTGGCAAGAATATCCTTCATAACAGTAGTCTCAGCAATATTAGCTCTGAAAAACAGGAAGCAATCATCTGCGAATAGGAGATGGGAGATAATAGGAGCATTCCTGCAAACTTTAACACCATGAATATCACCTCTAATTTCAGCTTTTCGGATAAGAGCAGTAAGCCCTTCTGCACATAGAATAAAAAGATACGGGGATAAAGGGTCCCCCTGTCTCAAACCACGACCGGGAACAATCGGGCCTACCATATTACCGTTAACATTCACAGAGTACTCCACCGTTCCAACACAAAGCATAATCCACTTAACCCATTTCTCACAAAACCCCATAGTGGTAAGAATATCCTCCAAATACTCCCAATCGATTCTATCATAAGCTTTACTAATATCGAGTTTAAGAGCTATCTCCCCGACTTTCCCTCTAGTTTTGGTCTTCATATGATGAACCACTTCAATAGCCGCCATAGCATTATCCAAAATAGATCTTCCAGGGACAAAAGCTGACTGATTATCTGAGATGCATTTGCCCAAAATCTTCTTAAGACGATTAGCAAGAACTTTCGCAATCACTTTATAGTGCACATTACATAGAGCAATCGGACGCCAATCCTTCATAGAGGTTTGAGAGGTTCCTTTCGGAATGAGAGTGATATTTGTTTTGTTAAGATTTTGCGGAAATAAACCAGTCTCAAGCCACTCACAACCTGCTTTGTAGATATCCATGCCACAAGTATCCCAGAATTGATGGTAGAAACCAGGGTTGAAACCGTCGGGGCCAGGACTTTTGTCGGCTTGCATAGAGAACACAGCATCTTTAAATTCAATCAAAGAAAATTCAGCAGTAAGCATACCATTGTCTTCCTCCGATATTATGTTATCAATAGCGTGTAAGACTCGATCCCGAGAGCTCGTCTTCTTTTGGAACAGCTCAGTGAAGTAATTATTAGCCAATTGACACATACCTTCAGTAGAGTTAGATATTTCCCCATTATCATTGGCAAGAGATTTAATAGTGTTGATCTTTTTCCTAACAGTAGCCGAGACATGAAAAAAATGAGTATTCAAATCTCCGTCCTTATACCAATGGGCTTTTGCTCTTTGCCTCCAGAATAGGTCATCTTTAACTAACAGAGATGTCAGTCACTTTTTGAGCGCTGAGAAATAATTGTAGTTCCTGTCCGATACATGATGTCTAGCTCTCTCCAATTTCTTACTAACATTATCGATTTCTTTTCTAACCTTGCACCAATTTTCCCGACTCCATTTCAACATGTCGACTCCGCAAACTTCTAGCTTATTAGTAATCTCGTCTTGATCACAGTTCAGCCATTTATCACGCACAAACTCTTTGAATCTCGGTTCCGTAAGCCAAGCATTTTCGAACTTGAAACTTTTCCTAAAATTCTGATTCACCGTGTCATTGTAGCAGCTGAGAAGAATCGGATAGTGATCCGAAGAGGCTGCTGTCAAGCACTCCAGTTTCGCGTTCGAAAACAAATTGCTCCAATTCGTATTTGTCATAGCTCTGTCAAGTCGTTCTTCCACTGCCCTGTCAGTACCCAGGCTTTTGAACCAGGTGAAGGTGTACCCTTCTAGAGGAATGTCTATCAGTCCAGCATCCTGAACAGCTTGTCTAAAGCCTGAGATCAACCAATTTGGTCTTTCAACTCTGCCCTTTTTCTCATTGCAGGAAAGAATATCGTTGAAATCTCCGATGATGCACCAAGGCAGATTAGAACTATCAGAGAGGTTACGAATAAGATTCCACGAGTCCCTTCTCCGAGAGTTCTCGGGAAAACCATAGATAGTTATTTCATAAATAAATTATTTTATCATTTTTTAAAGATAAATTTTCTTTATTTAGGTCTCACTTACCATTACCCATAAATTTATTACAATATAATAATGAATTTATTACGATAAATATAATTATTATAAGGCATGCTAATATGAGTCGGTGAAGAAAAGACAATTGTTGGCATGAATATCGGATTAAAATATGGGAACAATTTCTCTATCCATTACAAAAAGTTGGGTAGTGTACCTCCAACCAATCACATGATTCCATATAATTTAACACATTTAATTATTTATTAAAATACTATAAATGTTTGTTGTTTTCAAAATATTTTACAAAGGAGGTAACATTACCCAACTTTTTGAGTTGGGTAGATAAGAATTCCCCTTAAAATATTAGTTTAAACTTGGACATGAAATTAATTTTGGTAGACATCGATTTTATTAAATAAATTAGCCATTTTGTCAATAAATAAATAATGTTAAAAATATTTATTTCATCAATATACCTTCAAATAAAAAAAATATTAAATGACAACATTGATTATGATAAAAAAATTAAATAACTAAATAATTAAATGATTATATTGGCCAATAAAACTTTCTTTATCAAATTTATAGGATTTCAGATGAATTGTTCCATGTATTATTATTGAGGGTTTAATTGCATTTATAAGGCAAAAAAAACTTTACGACAACATTGATTATGATAAAAAAAATTATTAAATGATAATATTGGACAATAAAACTTTCCTTATCAAATTGATAGTATTTCAAATGAATTATTCCATGCATTATTAACATTTAATATTATTAAAATTTTCTACAAATTGTATTCGAAATGGTTAATAATTAGTATTGAAGTAATATAAAATAATAAAATAAAATTTTCTACAAATTATATATACATATTTATGGTTAACAAATAAAGTAATATTTAATTAATATATTATCATAAACTTAAAATTCAATGTATTTTGACCCTGATATTAAAATACTTTGATAAAATACAATTTTAATAATATTAATTATATTTTAATAGTGTTTGTAATGGAAGTTAATATATGATATATTTTTTAAAAAGAATATCACAAATAAATTAAATTGATAGATATAATTATTGTATAATATATTTTACATTTTTATTTAATGAATATATTACCATAAATTAAAATTAATATATTTTTAAGAATTTGCTTCTGTATTTTCCATTGTCCCGTGTCCATCCATTATAAACTTTATTATAATAATGAGTCTTTAATATAAAAGTTAGAAGTTTGAAAAAAGTGAAGGTTCTCAATGTTGTAGCTATATTGGAATTATCTTATATATAAATCCAAGATTGTCATGATGGTAACCCTAGCCACATGTCACCTTGGTAGTATCTCTAAACAAAATTTAGCCACATGTCACTTGATAGTAAATCTAAACAAAAATCCTAATTTTGACATTTACTAATTTAACCCTATTAAAAATAAATAATCATAATAATCATAATAATAATATAATATAATATTCAGCCACAAATATTAATAATAATTATATAAATATGTAATATATAATATTTAACTAATAATAATAATATAATATCTAAATATATAAAATAAATATTTGTATATAATACTTAGAAATGAATAGTTAAAATATTTTTTTATTTTAAAGCATAAGGACTTAATAATTTAATATGCGGCTTATCAAAAATTTAATTTTTAAAAATAATTCTTTACTTTAATTCTCACTTTTTCATATTCTATTTCCTTTAAAAATCTTAGCTAAAAAAATGTGTTCCTATAAAAAAATTCTTATATTTATATTTAGTAAGATACAAAATATGCTTATAAAATATTATCTAGAAAAAATGTTCCTATAAAAATGTTTTTCTTATTTAATTTCACAAATACGTATAGATCATATAAAATACTATCATTTATATAATTATTTTATATTAGAGAAAAAAATAGAAATAATTTTTTAATATGAATAAAAAATTACAATTCTATTTATTCTATTTGTATATAATAAAATATAAGTATTTTAAATTATTTTTTTAGTTATTGTAACCGAATCTTTTTCACTAAGCATGCTCATAAATTCATTCTTTTAACATTTCACTTTTGTAACCGAAATTTATTCATGAAACGTTATAATTTCATTCTTAATTATTACACTAAATATTTTACAATTTATAACAGAAACTCTTTCACTTGCCCATTTCAATTTTCTTTGAAATATTCCTTTACACATAAATAACGTACTTATAACACAAAATATCATCAAGATATTATTTTTCAGGGTCATATCCACCTTCTTTCAATAAATAGATTCTTTTAATTGCACTATTTCATCTAATAAATCGTAGATTATGGAGTTTAGGAGATCCCCCTATCACCCAAATTGTAAGTTTTTTATTTTTTATTTATTTTTAGATTTATGAACTATAGAGTCATAAAAAATAAATTTTCCATACGTAATGAGATCTTAGTTATACATAATTGTTGGTTTTCTCATATCTCGAACATGTTGTTCCAAGTTTAACATAAAACTTCTACGTTGCAGGTAATTTTATATACTTTGGTGTTTGAGATTCGTCCAACTTATTAATCGTTCCATATGTAATATAGTACATTTATGTTACAAATAACTTCATACATTTCAATCATTCACTATTTCAAAACAAGTGATTTTACTTATAGAAAATCATGTCAATTTTTTACTATGACAACTAATTGTCAAAATATTATAAAATTAAATAAAAAATTGGGTATGTTTAAACTATTTAAAATTTGTATGAAGAGATATTGGTTCTATTTTTGTCTCCAATGAGAAAAATGAGGAAAAATATATATTTGACCTATCATGCTTTACTGATGTTAGTAAAGTTATTTTAAAACATATGGTATAATTTTATTTTATTTAAATTTTAACTCGGATCTATATTCTTTTATAAAAATCAATTGAAATATATACATGTTGATTTGTACCAATACTGAACATATGTTTAAAAAAAATCATTAGTACTGTTATTCATGATACGTAGTGCCTAAAAATGTAATGATACAATTATTATAAAATTTACTATGCTTTATTATACAATTTACTATTTTTTTCTATTTCTTAACTATTTTATCACTCAATACAAATATTAGTTAATAACCGTTTTTAATTACTAAAATTAAGAGTTACAATTTAATAATTGTTTTTAATTACTAAAATTAAGAGTTATAATTTTTAATACGAGTTATTATTGTCCTATTAATAATTATGATCTCATATATAAATACTGCATGGGTTTTACATAGTTGTAATATACAATTTTGTTATAGGTCTTCTTCTCCTTTGACCTTACTCCTAACCCATCTTATATGATACACATATATATTTTTTATTTTATATTAGCTCTTATATGGTATATACTTTTTGATTTTGTATTGTAATTCCTATTTCATTTTCGTATTTATCATGTAAGTTTGAAATAAAATTTGATTTATGATATCGGCTAAAGATTCAAGGTACTTTACTATATTGTATTTAAATAATTTGTTTTCATACTGTAACTTCTTAAAATTTGTAAAATTCTTCGAAAAATATATAGTGTTAATTTTTTTCTTTTTGTAATTGAACACATATGTATTAAGTCATCTATACAATACATTATAATGTTACTATTATTTTATTTAATTTATATATATTTTTTGGATATCCTTTAATATTTTTAATTTGAAAATTCTAATTTTTTTAAAGCATAATCTAAATGGTCAAAAAATAATTTTATATGCAAATAAAATTAAATATTAACTATATAATTTAAAAAATATTAGTTTTATCTCTAATATACCTGTGCGAAGCACGGGTCCGCAATCTAGTTATTTTTAAAACGTGAAGAAGTGAGATTGTAATTAAAAAAATAATTATTGTAGAGAAAATAAAATTTAAAATTTTAAAAATAATTAGGGATTGTAATTACAATGATTCATTACTTTTATCATAAAACATCTATAACTTAAAACTAACATTCATGCCATTCTTTTTTCTTCTGTCGTTTATCAGTATTGTAGAGAAAATGAAGTACTAAAAACCCACATAGGATTAAGTGGATACAACTTAGAGAATGGTTTATAAGTGAATATATTTCATTTGGTATTAAGATCATTTCCTTTGGTATTAAGCTAAAAAGTATACTGAATCCAAATGAAACATGATAGAGTTTTGTATGACCCTATGAAATTAGGATTTGGATTGATTTAGAAATCATTCTTTTTTAAAAGCAAACAGATTTCAATTAACAAAAAACGTGGAATTCATATAAACAGTTGGATAAAAATGTTCAGGGATATTTTTCACCCATGTTCAGACTTAAGATCTCTGTCTTTAAATCTATCAAAAACACTTTGAGATATAAATAACTTCACCAACACATGTCTGATAAATAAAAACATTGAAAACGGAGACTTCTAAAAAACACAAAGTTTATAACACTCCATAAATCATCTGGTTAAGAACAAAATACTACGAATATATTAAAAGCAAGCAGAAAATGATTTCAAATAATAAGCAAAGAAAGATGAAACATATATGATGCCGGCGAAATATTATCCGGTTAAGAACAACATAGGATGGATAAATGAAAGCATTAGAAAATGATATCAAATAATAAGGAAAGAAAGATGACGGCAGAAGAAAGAAGAAAAATTCCATGCAGCCGAAAAAACTATGGAAACAAAGATGAAAAGAAACATTGCTTGATAAAATGGAACTGAATAATATAAAAGAGTTTGATGGTAAGTTTTGTGGAAGAGAAGAATTTATAGATGGAGGGAAAGAATTGGAAGGAACTCTGGTTCAAATTGCATAACTTAGGTTTGGTTGGAATGACTAAAAGCAGCGTGTTAAATGGACTACTCATTCCAATAAAAATATAATTTATTAGGGCTAAAGGCAATTGAATAGGTTTAGGTGTGTAATAATTACGTTTAGGGTTAATGAAAGGTTACTAAATAATTATAATATTTATTTGTTAATTTAAATATTAAGGGAGATGCAATTACTTTTATGTCCCCGTTTATCACTCTCAAAATGGTGATTAGAGGGATAATTAAAAGATTTCATATGTATTCTACTTTATTATATTAAAAGTAGATTCCAATCAATTATAATTATTAAAATTAATTTAATTATTAAGCAAATCAACTAATTAATAATTACACTTAATTTATTTATTTTTTTAATTCCAAAACCAATATTTAATATAAAAGATATTTAAATCCACACTATTTCGGTCGGTTCGTAAATATCACATTTTCAACAAAATAACACCACCACATTAATCTACTAATTAAACTTAGCCACCACGTAAATTTTAATTAAATTCCGAACAACTAATTATGCCGCTTAATTCGGTTATTTCGATCAAACGGGACTGTTTTACATTCCATTGTGTTCTATAATTGCTACTGTTCACAATTTATTTTCCAATCTATACAAGTATATTTCATTTCTATTATATATTTCAATTTCAATTCCTAGATTCTAAAATTCTATTATTTTATTTTAATTATATATGATGCCAAGATTTATCCAATTAATGTTGCTAGTGTAACAATTATATTTCATTTTTAAAGTAGTTTCATTTCTATCATACCATTGCTTTAAAACTCAGGTGCTCTGTTTTCTTGTTATTTAGAAAATATATATGTTATATATATATATATATATATATATATATATATATATATATATATATATATATATATATATATATATATATATATATATAAACCGAAAATGATGTCACAGTAGTATATATATAGCTATTTTTATATCAATATATAAAATAAAGCTACAGTACAAAAATTATATGCACCTATAGCACTTCTCATCATGCTAACTAATTACACTATACTACCTTATTTTTCAATTGGGAATATGCTATAGTAACTAGAATATAAATAGCAAGCTGACCAACACATAGCCATTATAATGTCATGTGGTTGTAATAGCAAGCTGACCAACACATAGCCATTATAATGTCATGTGGTTGTCTACTACCTATATATATATATATATATATATATATATATATATATATATATATATATATAATATATCAATATCATGAATGAGGCACATATATGAAAACAACATACAATATTAGAATAGTGGCTTTAAAAACCGGAACAGACACAGTATTAGAACAGCAAGAAAACAACATACAGCCATACTGCAATAGCCTCAAACGAAAATGGTAAGGCTTATTTACCCTTTTTTTTCTCATTTCCCTCACACACAGAATTTTTTATTAATGTTTCAAATTCAATTTTCTATTTTCTACACAATAACCTACTCATGTTAATCTATCAATGACCCAATCATACAAACCCATAATAATAAGGATTCTCCCCCTTACCAGTTCAATTTCTTCAAACCCTAGCTTTCCTCTTCTCTCTTAGCCTCCTTTCTCCCCTTTCTCTTCTCTTCAAAATCAACAAATGAAAATGATACTTCTAACTCTCATTAACCCTTACTACTTATTTGTCATAATGGGCTTAATACTTCTAACTCTAGTAAATAGGCCCAATAGACATAATCTATTAATATCTTTACTAACCCAATAACTAAATATACACCAATACACACAAAGTTAATTAATTTAATTAATTATTATATCTCATAACAATTAAATAATTATTTAACAAACAAAGTAAAATAAAATAATATAATAAAATAAATACGGATAAAATCCTCTAATAACTCAATGTCTCATATTTCCGGTCTAATCTTAATTACTCAGAAAATTCCCAAAATGCTAAATATTAACTCATTAATATTTCTAATACTAAAAATATTAAAATTTTCGATTAAATATTAATCCGCTATCCCGAACTAATACCGACTAAATCGTTCCAAAACGCGAAATTTCAATAAACATCATAAATGACTAAATTAAGCAAATAATTATTAAAAACACCAAATAATATAATTACTAATATAATTAATAAAAATATTAATAAAAATCGGGATGTTACAACTCTCCCCCACTTAGAATATTATCGTCCTCGAAAATTCAATCGACACAACCATTTCGATACTGAAACCACATCTACTCTCTCCAGATTCATACCGATACAAAATGTTCTACACTTTCGACTATCCAAGGCTGCAAAAGATATCATTCCAATACCCGAATGGAATGCCATGTAAATACACCGTTCTCTCAATGTAAAACTTAGCAATTCTCTCCATCCAATAATCCATCCTCATTGGAATAAAATAAGCGCATCTCGTCAACTTATCCACAATGACCCAAATCACTTCACAACTACTCAATGTTCTCAGCAACCCGAAACAAAATCCAATTTATGACCCTCTCAAATCTCATCTAGAATGTCTCACGTAAGCTTCAACATACCAAGCATAACACACGAAGACGTCGCTTTACAAGCCAAACTCAAATCTCTAAATTGTTCCAACAATTCCAATTCTCGAATCCTCAACATAGACTTATGCAATGATTTCCTACTCAATGCATCGGCTACAACATTCGCTTTCCAGGATGGTAATTCAAACCAAAATCACAATCCTTCGAAAGTCTACTCATCTTGTTTACCTCATATTTAACTCTTGTAGTCACTACACACCTCAATTCTCGATCCAAATAATAATGCCTCTTAAGTTTCAAAATGAACCCAACGGCGGATAACTCTAAATCATGCGTCGAATAGTTTCTCTCATGAACTTTAAATTTCCTTGGATCATAAACTACCTCTTGGCAATGTCTGCATCAACGCACCTCAGCTTGAAATCACAAATCTAAAGAAACTCTCTTCCTTTAACCAAAGCTCACATTCAGAAAACTTCGCATATAAGCTCTTCTCTTTTAACATCGATAAAACAATCCTTAATGTTCAGCATGTTCATCGTCACTCTTAGAATCAAAACATCCTCAAACATTACCTCATAGAACCTTATTTTCTTCTTACTCGACAAAATAGGCGCGACTTTACGACTATACACTCAGACATTTGAATCTCTTCTCAAACAAATCCTCAAATCTACTATTCAACTTCTCCTTAGTCGCTTTACACAATATTAAGTTAGTAAGACAAGTCTATTTCGTCCATTACGATCTCGTCTCCTATCAACAATAGATTAAGGGTGATCAAGTCCTCAATTTGTCAATAGACAGTCGACAATCATAATGAAACATAAACCACCGTCACTAACTATAATAACGTTCCTTCATAACTCGCACTCGAAATCACTTAAAATACCAAGATCCAAAATTTCTCTTAAAGTTACAATTACTTGATTCAACTCCAAACAATTCATACCAAAATTCATCAACTTGGTCTAACGGAAAACAAATTACATCAATTCCAAAATCTCTACCAAAGATGCTCAACGGATAATTCAAACACGCAAAAGAAGTAGAAACAAAACCACAGCAGTTGTATCAATAACCATACTTCTATGTGTAGCAACCTGCCCTAAAAATTAGCTTTTAGAGTCGCCACCTATTCTGAAGGGCGAATAGGAAACCCTACGCAGTTTAGAGATCGGGGTAAGTTATTATAATCAGGTTAAGGGAAGGTGTTAGGCACCCTCAACCCTTTCCTAAGGTTTGTTCTAAGGTAAAGGTTTTATGGCTAAAATTTAGAGGTTTAATAGCTAAGGAAATGAATAGGGCAAAAATTGAGATTTGAAAGTGAATTGTAATTTTGAGGAAGGGAACTCACCTTGGTTATCCAAGTGCCTACGTATCTCCTTAGGGAGAATCAGAGTCAACGTAGTTCGGGCACAGGTTTGTACGCCTTTGAATTAGTATGAGGTTGTTTTGAAGGCTTTTTGAATGGCCTATCGTAGTTTTGTGTTTTGAAAGGCATTTTGAGTTACCTTGTCGAAAAGGATGAAAATCCGCAGTTTGATTTGAAGTGTTTTGGATATTTTTAGATTTGGGCGTACAACCCTGATTTAATATGTCACCGTTAGTTGCGATGATCAATAGGTTTGATCATTATAGTTAACGGATTGAATTGTGCATTGTTGGTTATTCTGATCGATAGATTCGATCATCGCGGGCAGCAAATATGATGTGTTTTAATCTTTATATTTTATTGCTTTATTCAGATATTTGATCAGTGCGACATAGAGAGTCAACTAATTCGAAGGCGGGATGAAATAGGTATTCATCCGTCATTTATCCGTTAAAGGGGATATTAGAATTGATGTTTTTATTATTGGATTTGATTAATTAAATTAATCGATTGTTAATCATTGCGACCAATAGGTTTAGTCGGAACGAGTAACAAATTAAATCCTAAAAACTTCGGCCAAGTGGCCAATGGGATTGGACAAACCCTAATACTTACACCTTTATAGGGTTTTTGTGATTTTTTAACAATTAAAATGATTAAAATCAATTAACTCGAATAATCGAGATAATCAAAATAATCGGGAGAATTCTAAATCCTAATTATTGTCCTAAACCTAATTTATATGCTAATCCTAATTTAAATCTAATCCTAATCATATTTCTAATTCTTGATTAAATAAATAGATTAAATTACATGTAATTACTTGATTTTAATCTAAATAACTAAACAAGTAAAAAAATATGTAGAAAAACCTGGTTGTGATTATGTGTAGCGCATGCCAGGATATCCATGGTATGTAGGCGTATTGAGGTGCGTAGGATCTGATCCTGGTGAGATCTAACGGTGTCTGGGTGAGGACGTACCGTAAACATACAGATAAGCGAAGCGCTGAATCTTGTGGGAAAGATTTATAAAAATTGATTTGTTGAGCCTGGGGATCGAACCCAGTACCCCTTTGTCACCCATCATTCCATTAAACCACCTGCGCCAGATGCTTTGATTGATAAAAAATAAACTTTTTTAAAAAAAATAGAAAACGCCCAGCCTGTCTCCTTCGTCCTTAGAATTTTCTGAAAAAAACGCAACACTTTTGGCCACGTTTTTTCTACGTGGCCGTAGGATTTCCTTCATCAACCTGCAAATTATTGACACTAAACACAAACCGATAGCCCAGATTAAAGATACATCAACTCGTGAGTTCAATGAAACCGATAATTTTAGCCAATTTTGCTTCTGAATCAAAAGCCCCAATTTGAAGCTTTGTTAACCTAACAATGGTGTTTCTTTCATATGGCAACAAAAATTCAATTAAATGTGCAGACAGCTTCGGAGCATTAATACAAATCAATATGTATGATTAAATTCAATTGAATTCATACCAATATGTGAAATCGAGATTAAGAAAAAGAGTGACTAAACCGTGGTCGTATGTGGTGTTTTTGGGCGTGAGAACGACTTATGAACATCCAGAATAAGTCAGAGAAGATCAAGGATAATGTTGGAATACTTTGTTTGGCATGAATTGGTCAGAACCTCCCACTGCCGATTCTAGAATGTCACGGTTTTTTTCTGAGATTGTGCACCGTTCTTGAGGCCGAAAAAATCCCCTCTCCCTTAAACCAATTCTGCTTTTTATAACACTATCAATTAGGTCTCCAAATTTGATCAGCAATCTTGCTTTTCAATGCCAAGATATTTGATTTGGAAGCAAATCCAATCTTGCCGTATTTCTTTTTATCCTCTGTTCTTTGCAAATCCAAACTTGTTTTGTTGTTTTTTTCTTTTTTTTTTTAATTTTATTTTTACTTTAACAATCTAATAATAATAATTCATAATAATAATAATAGTAAATAATAATAATAATAACTACTAATAATATTCTAACCTAAATAATAATATTAATAATATATAATTAATAAAACCTAATTAATAATAGTAAACTCAATTAATTAAAATCTAATATTAATCCTAATACTACCTAATAATAATTCTAATAATATTAATATTAATAATGAAATTTATAAATGCTAAAAATAATGACAATAATCGAAACAAATGTCGATAAACCCATAATACCCCCAAACAATGATAAAACCCTTGTAACAGTCAGGCCCAACGTTCGGGTCTTAAAGTACTTGCTATTCCAACCCCTATTTTTATTTCAACCAATTTATAAAGGAATTTTATAAGAGGTCGAGTTTAATAATAGATATATTAAATCTTATGGCTCTTAATTTTTAACACCCTTAATAAATTAGAAGATACGAATTATACCGGGTAAATTTCGGGGTATGACAGTTGCCCCTATTCAATCTTCTTAAACCTGAAGAGGCAGATGGGCACGTCTGCCTATCGTGATCTAAAGGTAAAAGTGGATTGAATATTGAATGCCCCGAAATTTTCACTTGTTGGGAAGAAGTTCTGGAGGAGATGGGCTTACAGATGCCACCCGAGATGAATACCATTTTTCAGAGTGTGGAGCAAACGCTTTTGAAAGGGACCATTGTGCTTTTGATTGTAACATGGCCTGAAAAGGCAACTTTATTTTTATGCAATGTTATGATGCATGTAATGTATGGTGTAGTGAGCTTCTCAAAATAAATGAGAGCCATGTATGTATATGCACTATGTATGAATGAGGTATGTTAGTTGCATGATGCATGATTGTTAGTTGAAGTATGTTAGTAACTTTTGAAAAAGAAAAATAAAACCTTTGTTTGTTATTGATGATGTTTTGGAGAATATCACTGCCGAGGGACTCACGTGATAAACCCAATTGAAGAAACCTTTGAAAATCTTGTTGTAGAACCCTTTGCAAAACCCCTTTGTTTCTTTTCCGAAGTAGATCACTGCCGAGGGACTAACGTGATAAACCCCATTGAAGAAACCCTTTGTAAAACCTTGTGCTCGAGCGTGAGAGAAAAGAACCGTTCTGCTAAAGCCTGAGTCTTACATAGCGAGGACTCGTAAGAGGGATCACTTGTTATGATTCTAACAAGCTCACCTGCACCAATAGGATCATTTGAGAGGGTTATCACAAACTCACCTGCACCAATAGGATCATTTGCAAGGGTTATCGCAAACTCACCTGCACCAATAGGATCATTTGCGAGGGTTATCGCAAACTCACCTGCACCAATAGGATCATTTACGAGGGTGTCGCCCTCGGTTTTTTTACCGTACCTCTCGTGGAGAGATACACGAACTGACTCTTCTCTTTTTGCTTTTGTGTTTTTGAAAATCAGAGAGTCGCCACCGACTTTTATTTTATCCAATTAAGGAAAGATTTATAAAAGAAACATAAAAAGACCTAAGAAATTCTGGGTAAGGGGGTTGGTTATACAAAGGGAAGGTATTAGCACCCTTTGTATTCATGGTTATCCATGGGCTCTTAATTTGCTTAGCTCACTTGTTTTGAATCACTTTTCTCTTGCCTTGACATGCTTGTATGTGGTTTCAAAAACTTTTGCAAGTTGATTTTGTAATGATCCTTGTGCGGATGTATACAAAGTGTTTTATCTTTCGAAAAGATGTTTTGAAAAAAAGAACGTTAACTTCGTAATGATCCTTGTTTGGATATATACCAAGTATTGTCTTTTTTTGAAAGTTTTATTTTGAAAAACAACGGTATATGAGACATTTGTTTGTTTTGATTTGAGCAAGCAAATTAGGAGGTCTACCCTAAGTTATAAGGTCTTTTCCTATTTCCTTTAGAAAATTCTCTTTTCACCGGATGTAAACGAAAGTTCGATTTTGCATTTGAAACAGTAGAATTTGATTTTTGATTTTGAAAAGAGTAAAAGAGGGATTACCCTAAGAGGTGCAAGTGTGATTGTGTTTTGATTCAGATATTTTATCTTTGAAGTTAGGGACCTAACGCTTCAATTTTTATCTTTGACATACACGCAGTTTTATATGTACAGAAATTAAAATGCGGAAATGTAAAATGCGGAAAATAAATCTACGCTATTACATCGATTGTGCGGGAAATGTAAACTACGCTATTTACATGAATTTGACAACCTATACACTTGATCTAGGAATTTAAATTGCAATAAGATAAAAGAAATATTTTTTTTGGATTTTTTTGATGATTGATTTTAATTAGAATTAATGCATGATTAATTTAATTAAAATGAGGAAAAGGTGGAAATAAAATTTAAACCTAAAGATTAAGTTTAAAATATGTTCAAAATGCTTGTCAATTAATTTTAAAATAAAACTAATTTTTTTGGATTTTTGAAGTTGATTTTGAAAACTATTAAGTTAAATAATATATAATTATACCAATAATTACATAAATTATTAAAACTTGAAGAGAAAATTATCCTAAATATGTACAAAATTAGCCTATAATATATAAACTATATTTAATATAAAGAACAATTTTTTTTATGATTTTTTTGATTGGTTGAAATAATTAAAAAGCAAATATATAAATATATACTAATTAATTAAACAAAATATTTTAATTATTAAGAAAAATAAAATATTTTTATATCAAAAAATAATAGATTAAATTATAAGCCTAAAAATATTTTTGTTATATTTTTTGGATTTTTTAAACTATTTTTAATTAATTATTGAAAGAAAATAAAATAAAAATAGAAAATAGAAAATCAATAATCATGTGTGATATGCTGGTGAGTCCATGATATGGACTGCTTGTCTGGTGCGTTGGATGCATTTTTAGTGGAGATCTATTGCCCAGATTTTAGGTCACATGGTAGTCTTGGGACAAAGTGAAGCATTGAATTAGTGGGGGAGACCAAAGTCAGACTGGGCCCACCACTTACTGCGTGGACCAATGGAAGTTGAGGGAGAGAGAGTTGAAAAGCTGACCAGCCAGCAAGGAGATGCCACGCGAGCGGAGAGAGGGTGAAGATTTGACCAGCGAATCAGAAACGTCCACGCGTGGTCAAGGAAGTCCACGCCACTGTTCATCATCTTCCTTAATGGTACCTGCGGATTTCGTTGCGCATTTTCCTGCAATTTTACCTGCGGATTTTCACCTTCGAATTTCTGGATTTTTGAAACCTACAAAAACGCATGAAACCAAAAACCACAATGGCCCAGATTTACTAAATACGACCTCCTGAATCCAATAGTGATGTTAGTTTTTCCATTTGGCCACGTTAAGTATGAAAACGAAAAGGTTGAAGCTTTGAGCTTCAACCATGGCACCCCATGACTCAGGGCTTTAAGCTCACATGTTGGACGTTAAATCTACTCCATATGATCTCAAAAAGATAACAAAGGCATTAGATTTTATTTAAACACGCTTATAGTAGAGATATTAAAAGTTGATAACATGCATGAATATGCTACTTTTGAAACATGAGTTCTATGAGCATATAGCCATGAGTAATGATCCCAACTTACTATATTAGGTTCCAGGAGATGATTTGAATGGTTAGTTTGTATTGATAATGGTTCGAAGATAGAAAACGAAAATTACAAAGTTATGGAATTTTTTGAGAAATTTTGTGAGTTCCTTTGCTATCTTCTTGCTATATTTCGTGTGTGTTACATTGATGAAGCATACTACTTCATTTATAAGCTAAGAAGTGCTTAAAATCTAAGCCAAGAAGCATTGATTGCTTTTGTTGAATTTTTGATTTTTAAATATTAAAAATCTTTGAATTTTTGACCAAAGCTTGCTCTTCTTTACTTCTCTTGCTCCAAGCCAACTTTGTACTTCCTTTTGTTGCAGAAAATAAGCTATCTTGATGACTCATGCAAGGGACAAAGCTTTGGATAAGAATCTTGCATCATTTCTTTTTCACTTTAACTTTAAATGTGATAAAATTAAATCAAAAAAGAAACAAAAATGCTATGGGCCTTGGCTTGGTCGTGGGAGGCCCTTCACATTATGGGAAACATGTTTGGATCATGAAAACTTGGCCCCTTTTGGAAAAAAAACATTTTTGATCAATGTTGATTTCATGCATTTTCCCAAAAATGGTAGACTTCAACAAGGCATAAATCCCTCAATTTTTATCATAGGAAGAAGTTCTTGTACTTTATAGAAACCTCCGAGAGTCCTCTAACCAATGTCTTTGGTCTCATATCAAAATGATTTTCCATGCTCCTTGTGTGTCCCTTTGAAAAAAGTGACTTTTTGTTGACTTTGAAAATGACCTATAATGTCTTGGTTCATATTTTTCAAATGGTGAATCTAATGACCATGGGACCAATTGCGTTTGAAAGATAATTGAATTTCCTTCAAAATGAGCTTTGGTTTGAATTTTTTGGATGAAGGATGAGAGAGTTATGACCAGTCAAAGTTCAGTTGACTTTTTAGGAGAAAACCCTAATTTTGAAACTTAGGTTTTTGTTGATTTTTGATCTTTCCTTGATGAATTATGATCAACCAATGATTAAATGATGGATCTTTTGACAAAATATGGATGTTGACAAAAAATTTCATTTTTGACTGTCTGTTGACTTTTTGGTCAAACGGGTCGTCTGTTGACTGTTTGAGCTGCTGACTGTGCGTCTGAGCGAATTGAAGTTTGAAAATTTTTATGGTGGTACTTTGAGATATATGGAGGTCCATGAAATCCATTTGAGGTCTCAAAAACTTGTTCTCCTGAAAAAAACAAAAAAACCCTAGTCAGGGACTGTTTGTGTAGGAGACAGTTAAGCGTACCTGATTTTTGTGCAGTGTTGAGTCTCTGCTAATCATGTGATATTCAGAAGACTTCTAGAACAAAAATCTTGGAATTTTGAAATGCAAAAGATTGATTTGATTGATTGTACAAAACACGGAGAATTGCACTGTCAGCGGTTTTGACTGTCAACTGGCTGTCCGGGCATTAACATAACAGTTAAAGTGAAAATTCAACAGTTAAAGTTAATTTTTTCTTTTTGTTTTTTTTGTGTTAATGGTGAAAATTTATTTACATGAGTTGTTAGAAAAACACAAACATAATAAATAAATAAAATATACTGTACGCGAACGAAATTACCGATAATAATCTTGAAAAATATTTAAGGCACAGTGAAATAAATATTTAACTGGCAGAAAACACAAAATATTATCTGGATAATTAAACTACAGTACGACAAATAGTACGACATTTAATACTGACAGTACAAATATTACATAATATAATGAACAGTACGATAAGTAAACGGTACATTTAAAAAATAAAAGATACGACAAACTTTAAGAATGACGATTAATAACCCATGCTACAAATAATAACATATAGATGATTGGGAGTGTAAACAGCCCAGGTCCACATTTTTCAAGACTATGCAGACAGAAGAAGGACATGATTACCATCACGACGGTGATGACCATAAGAAAACACGTTTCCATCCGCTTCGCCATTTTTGCCGGGGAAGAAGAGAGAATGAATATGAAGTAGAAATTTGAGAGATGAGTTAGAATTTGATGTGAGATTTTATGGAAAGAATGAGAGGTGTTTATAGAATGAAAAGAAGGATAGAGACGTTGGGGAATGAAGTGATTCCGTACAAAAAAGGAAAATTTGAGTGGAAGCAGGATTTGAAAGAAAGTGTATGGTAGGGAAAAGGGAGACGTATAGAATAAAGTTAGGATTTGATTTTGAAAGAAAGAGATTTGAAAAGAAAGGAAAAGATTTTGAAAATAATAGAATATAGTACAAAAATTAGTGGGAAACAAAAAACTAATAATAATTTACTTGTTACCAGTACAGTCTGAATCCCCGGACTCTGTGCCTGCAAAAGATTTAATTCTGTACCAATTGCGTCAGTACTATTTATCTGTAAATAAATCTCAAAATAAATAGCGTGTGTGAAGTAATAAACAGTACTTGGCGTTTGCGTAAAAATGAATTCAACAGCGAGCCAAAGTACCGTATAAGAAAAATTCTAAAAACCAAGTATTCATAAATCAGGATATTTATGGAATAAAAATCCAAGATTATATGAAACTCCCAATTTTTAGACAAAAGTCTGTTGCCTTCTTTTTTGAAAAAGATGCGGGCAAATTTTGGGGTATAACAGTTGCCCCTATTCAATCTTCTTAAACCTGAAGAGACTGTTCGGAATCTGAAGGTAGAAGATGATTGAATATTTTAGATGCCCTGAAAATTTGCACTTACCTCCACCGGTTGTGATGTTGGAAATTGCTTTTGAATGTTGTCTGAGACATGTTGTTGGCAGATTGAAACATTACCTGAGATGGGCTTTCAGATGCCATCCGGCAAATGTATTTGATGGTTTGTTCACCAGAACGAATCCATTGATTATATCTTGATGAAGGATTTGAAAACCTCTGCGTTGACCGTTTCGGAACCGTCCGAGGTTACTGCTTTAAGTCTTAGAGGATGATCGTTACGGAACTGTCCAAAGTTTTTCCGCTTTAGATTTGAAAGTTGATCTATGAGGAACCGTCTGAGGTATCAGCTTTAGATCTTTGAAGGTTGATCGTTGTGGAATCGTCTGAGGTATCCGCTTTAGATCTTTGATGGTAGATCATTAAGGAACCGTCCAAGGTATCAGCTTTAGATCTTTGATGGTAGATCATTAAGGAACCGTCCAAGGTATCGACTTAGATCTATATTGCTTGTTTTTTGAGTTGATAGGAGTTTTGGAAAGAGAGATCTCTTCAGAATGAATCTTTGGCTTGATTATATCTGAGAGGAATGTTCGTCTGAATAGAATTCAGGGGAACACTGCATGTGATTGAGAACATCCTTGCTGAAGATATCTGTCTGCCTGAAAAAATCAAATTAGTGACATGCAATGTTATGATGCATGTAATGTATGAGATTTTTGACTAAAGGAAAAATATGCATGTTATGTATGCGTTTGTCATGAGACATTATATGCTGTGTATGAATATGTGTATGATGTATGATGTATGAGCGTATCAAGCTTCTGGTTGGGAAAATAAATCCCCGCTAGCCATTTGGAAATGGAGGCATTGTGATCGTTGATGATTTTTATCGTCTTGCTCGAGTATACTCGGCTGGGGACCTTCTTTGAGAACCAGGGTGCTCTGTTGAAGGATCTTTGACTACTGCTCGGGGATGAAAGGTAATTTGAAAGTTCTGACTTTGATGCCCTTTAAAGTGGGAATGAGGAAGATGCATAATCCTCCGATGCACTATTTGACCAAGTCCTGGCGTGGAGATCACACCTTCTGGGGATAGCAATCTGGAATAGCCTTGCTGGGGAATAAGATTTCTCGAATCACTTTGTTGGAGAGAAAAATCTCATTGAGGAATTTGTTGAGAAATGCATTTCTGTTGGGGATTTTTCTTCTGATGCTGGTTTCGGGATGATGTCCAAATGATCGGGACATTACCTGAATGCTATTCCTGTTTTTCCTGGTAAACATCAATCATATCCAAATGCACATGTTCATTCAAAATTATCATTTGGGGCGTTTACGTATTCAAAACAGAAAAAGTGAAAATGTTGATTTTGAGCATGATCTGTATTGATTTTTGAAAAAGAGCCATGATAGGCTGATTAGTACAAGGAGACAAAAATCCTAGTAGTAGGAAATTGTCATAAAGTTTTGAAAAGTAGGGAAATAGCTATGTGAAAACAATCCAGTCAAGTTTCAATTCTGCTATTGCCAATCTGTCTTCGAGCATCTCATCCCTCACTTGTTGGAAGAAAGTAGTTGGACTGATCGGTGTCTTTGATGTGTTGAACCTTGAAGGTGAGTAGGCAGCTGATCGGAACATAGTTGTATGCTTTATTCCCTAACTTTTGCCTAGGCTGCCTTTTCAGGTTTTCAGCCTACCGGGATAATATTTATTTAGTCTCTAATTTTTGCCTGGATCGCCTTTTCAGGTTTTCAATCCACCGAGACGCTCATTTTTTTTTGCCTAAATTGCCCTTTCAGGTTTTCAACTTAGCGAGCTGTTTTAAGCGAAGTACTTTTTGACTATGTCCGCATTCACAGGGTGTGGGAAATCCTTGCCATCCCTAGTGGTAAGCAACATGACTCCGCCGGAGAATATTTTCTTGATTACAAACGGTCCCTCATAAGTGGGAGTCCACTTGCCCCTGGGGTCACCTTGTGGTAAGATGATGCGTTTGACAACCAAACCACCGGTTTGGTATGCCTGACTCTTGACTTTCTTGTTGAAGGCTTTGATCATACGCTTTTGGTACAACTGACCATGACAAATAGCTGCGAGTCTCTTCTCATCAATCAAGTTTATCTGGTCCAACCGAGTCTGAATCCAATCGTCTTCGCCTAGATCGGCTTCTTTCATAATCCTTAGGGAAGGAATCTGAATTTCAATTGGAAGAACTGCCTCCATACCATAGACTAAGGAGAATGGAGTTGCCTTTGTTGAAGTACGCGCAGATGTGCGATAACCATGAAGAGCAAAAGGTAACATCTCATGCCAGTCTTTGTAGGTTACTGTCATCTTTTGTATGATTTTCTTGATGTTCTTGTTGGCAGCTTCCACCGCGCCATTCATCTTTGGTCGATATGGAGAGGAATTATGATGTTTGATCTTGAACTGTATGCAGAGTTCAGTAATCATTCTGTTGTTTAGATTTGTGCCATTATCTGTGATGATCCTTTCAGGGATGCCATACCGACAAATGAGATTGTGCTTGATAAACCGGGCCACAACATTCTTAGTGACAGAAGCAAATGACGCTGCTTCTACCCATTTTGTGAGGTAGTCAATAGCGACTAGGATAAAACGATGTCCGTTGGAGGCAGTAGGCTTGATTTCTCCAATCATATCAATACCCCACATTGCAAAAGGCCAAGGAGCCGTCAGGACTTTTAACGGGACTGGAGGTACATGTACTTTGTCGGCATATATCTGGCATTTGTGACAGGTTTTGGAGTGATGATGGCAGTCTGTCTCCATGGTAGACCAGTAATAACCTGCTCTTAGGATCTTTTTAGCCATTGTATGTCCATTTGAATGAGTACCAAAAGCACCATCGTGTATGTCTTCCATAATCTGTTCTGCTTCCTTCTTGTTTACACAACGAAGTAAAGTCGAGTCATGGTTGCGTTTGTATAGGGTTCCATTACTTAGAAAGAATTTGGCAGCAAATCTTCTTAGAAACTTTCTGTCGTTAATGGATGCCCCTTCAGGGTACTCCTGAGCTTCGAGATATCTTTTTACTTCATGGAACCATGGTTTTTCTTCCGTTCTTTCGGCATCGATCTCATTGCAATAGGCTGGTTCATCTTGTCTGTAAATGGTGATCATCGGCGCCTCATTGTCCCACCTGACCTTGAACATAGATGACATGGTAGCTAAGGCATTAGCCAGTTGATTTTCTTCGCGCGGGATGTGTTCAAAAGTGATTTCTTCAAAGTAAGGAATCAAGCTCAGCACATATTCTTTGTAAGGAATTAGATTCGGGTGCTTCGTGTCCCATTCCTCTTTGACTTGATAAATCACAAGCGCCGAGTCTTCGTAGACCTCCAGGAACTTGATTCTTAGATTGATTGCAGCTTTGAGACCCAGAATACATGCTTTGTACTCAGCTATATTGTTAGTGCAGTTGAAACATAATCTGGCAGTGAAAGGTGTATAACCTCCTGCAGGGGAAATGATCACAGCTCCGACGCCATTACCAAGTGCATTAGAAGCTCCATCAAAAACCATAGTCCATCGGGATCCTGGCTCGGGTCCTTCTTCCGGTCCTGGTTATTCGTAGTCAGTGACTAGCATAATATCTTCATCTGGATAGTCAAAGTTCAATGCTTGATAATCATCCACTGCTTGGTGAGCCAGATGATCAACTACCACACTTCCTTTGATTGCTTTTTGTGAAGTGTACTGGATGTCATACTCTATTAAGATCATTTTCCATCTTGCTATTCTTCCAGAGAGAGCAGGTTTTTCAAACACATACTTGATAGGATCCATTTTGGAGATCAAGAAAGTGGTATGGTTTAGCATATACTGTCTTAGTCGGCGAGCCGCCCATGCTAAGGCACAACAAGTTTTCTCGAGCAGTGAGTATCTTGTTTCACAATCAGTAAACTTTTTGCTAAGATAGTAGATTGCATGTTCTTTTCGGCCAGACTCGTCATGTTGCCCCAGTACACACCCCATTGAATCTTCTAACACAGTTAGGTACATTATCAGAGGTCTTCCTTCCACTGGTGGTAACAAGATTGGCGGTTTTTGGAGATATTCTTTGATTTTGTCAAAGGCTAATTGGCATTTGTCATTCCATCTTTCCACTTGATCTTTCTTCAACAATTTGAAGATTGGCACACAAGTAGTAGTCATATGGGCAATAAATCTGGCTATGTAGTTCAAACGTCCCAAGAATCCTCTGACTTGTTTCTCGGTACGGGGTATAGGCATTTCTTGAATGGCTTTGACTTTGGCAGGATCAACCTCAATACCCTTGCTGCTGACAATGAAACCTAAGAGTTTACCGGATCTTACTCCAAAGGTACACTTGTTTGGATTCAGTCGCAACCTGTACTTCTTGAGTCTGTCAAACAGCTTGTGCAGATGACCCAGATGTTCTTCTTCGGTGTTGGACTTTGCAATCATATCATCCACATTAACCTCTATCTCTTGATGAATCATATCATGGAACAGAGCTACCATTGCACGCTGATACGTTGCTCCTGCATTCTTTAAACCAAAGGGCATTACTTTGTAACAAAAGGTTCCCCAGGGTGTTGTGAATGTTGTTTTTTCCATGTCTTCGGGTGCCATTTTGATTTGATTGTACCCTAAGAATCCATCCATGAAGGAGAATACCTTGCATTGTGCAGTATTGTCAACTAGTACATCGATGTGAGGTAAAGGGAAATCATCTTTGGGGCTTGCCCGATTAAGATCTCTGTAGTCTACACATATTCTGACTTTCCCGTCTTTTTTAGGCACAGGCACGATGTTTTCTATCCAAGGAGGATAACTTACAACTTTCAGAAAGCCAGCATTGAATTGCTTTCCAACCTCGTCTTTGATCTTCTTTGACATATCGGGCCTACTCCTCCGTAGTTTCTGCTTGACTGGAGTACTACCTTCTTTGATTGGCAGGCGATGAACCACAATGTCCGTGTCAAGGCCAGGCATATCTTCATAGGACCAGGCGAATATCTCAACGTAGTCTTGTAACATTTGAATCAGTCTTTGCTTGACACTGTCTTCTAGATCAGCCCCTATGTTGACTTCTTTCTTTTCTTCGTCATTGCCCAAGTTGATAACCTCAATTGGTTCTTCATGTGGCTGTATAGTCTTTTCTTCTTGTTCTAGCAGCCTTGCAAGTTCTCTTGGTACTTCACAATCTTCCTCACTTTCGTCCTCAGTTTGGTAGATCGGATTTTCAAAGTCATGACGGGCAATAGCAGAATCGTTATCAATAGGATCCAGAGTGAATGTGAATCTGCATTTATTTATGTGGGTGTGTGTAAGAACACATAGCTATTTGAAAAATGAATAAAGCAAAGAAAGAAAAAGGATCACAAAATTTGAATATGCAAACGTCCCATGATTTTATTGAATGAACATGATCATGATATGACAAACCCTTATAAAAGGACCAGTGTGCTTCGGGCAAGGCACATGGCTTTCAAGTTCATGGTTCGATAGTACAGGAACCATTTTTATCTTTAAACAACGAAAACAGGAAATTGCATTTACTCCTGATCAAAGGAGATCACATCCTCAGCTTCCCAGTTGTTCAACCCATTGTTGTGAGCAGGGAGTATCCAGCTGCTCCAGTTGCAGCTGTCTTCTTCGTCTTCCACAACATTGATTTCTTTGGTGGGGAAATGAGCTGTTGATCCTTCAGGATAAGCAAGATACTTTGCTGGATACGAGAGCCCAGGCTGAGATACCTCTGTTGGCTGAGCGAGATACCCGATAAGATCGTCCCATCCAGTTGGAATGATGTCTTTGAGGGAAACTTGTGCATTCTGGGGAGCAGAATACTTCACCATAAAGTCATACTTGCCACTTGGTTCTCCTAGTGTATCCCAAACTTCTTTTGGACTAGGTGGACCTTGGTATTGCTCAGTGATGGAACTTGTGAAACTTTTGCTATCTTCAAACTGATCACCCCATCCGGTTGGGGTAATGTCTTCCATAGCAATAAAAGAACTCTGAGGTGCAATATACTTTACTAGAAAATCATACCCGCCGCTTGGTTCTCCCAAAGTATCCCAAACTTTCATGGAAACAGGTGGAACTTCATTTGGATATGGCTGAATGATATGGTTCAAGAATACTCCATCGTCTTCAATAGCATTTACTCCTTGGCTGATGAAATGTGACATTAATCCTCCAGAACGAGGACTTTGATCGTTCTTTTGATTTCCATTAGCATAGCCCAGGCCTAGCTTATCGGACTTGTAAGGTACATCGAGGAGTTGTCCCCATACTGTGCAATCACCTTCTTCGATCACAGCTTTGGCATCTTTGAGAGAAGCCATAGTTGTAGTTGGAGTAGCAGAAATATGTTTGGTAGTAGAGACATCTGGAGAGACCACCTAAAAAGATTGGCAGGGAGTTTCGATGAATTCGTCATCCAACTCAACATACTTGGAGTTGCTCAGGTGGCTAACCACATATTCTTCTTCGCCGTAAACTGTGACGATCTTTCCTTTTACTGGATACTTCAACTTCTGATGTAGGGTAGAAGTCACAGCATTTGCCCCATGTATCCAAAGGCGTCCTAGTAAACAGGAATATGCTGGATGAATTTCCATTACGTAAAAGGTAGAATCAAAGATCTGAGAGCCCACTCTGATTGGGAGATTCACCTTTCCGTACACTGTTCTTGTTGACCCGTCGAAGGCTCTTACCACAACATCGCTTGGTTGTAACACAATTCCTTCGAAGTCAAGCTTTTCCAGTACTGTTTTTGGTAACACGTTCAAAGAGGAACCGTTATCTACCAGCACATGAGATAGAGTGGTGCCATTACATTCAATAGAGATGTGCAGGGCTTTATTGTGATTTTTTCCAGCAGGGGTTAGATCAACATCAGAGAAACCGAGACCATTATTCACTGTTAGATTGGCAACACAATTTTCAAATTGATCGACTGAAATCTCTTGTGGCACATGTGCAGCTTTTAGGAACTTCATCAGGGCTTTGGCATGAGCTTCGGAATATTTTAGCAGAGACAACATTGAGATTTTTGAAGCAGTGTGCCCCAGATGTTCGATAATATTGTAATCACTCTTGCAGATGATTTTCAATATTTCCTCCATTTCTTGCTTTGACGGATCTTCAACAGTGACTTCCACCGGTGCTTGAACTGGCTCAATGATCGCGACTTTACGTGTCTATAAATCTGATAACTGCAAGTGCACAGTCGTGTCGTGTAGTTTTAAAAGATATCGAATCCACAGGGACTATGAATCGATCTACCGTTATCTAAGGTTACTATGTAAAGCTAGGGCTACTAATATTTCGATTGTTCTTAAGGGAAAGTGAGTGAAAAATTAAGAATATAATAAAAGACAGATATCAGTATGTATTTCGTTTAACTTAAGGTGATCCGAAGGTCCATTGGCTTTTGCATAATTTAATTAAAAATCTTTACTAATTCAATTGATTAAAAATCCTCGTCTCAAACTTTCGCTCTATTGATTTAGATTACTGTCCTAATCCTAATGTACGCTTTCGCCATCCCATTAGATTTTAGAAAAGCTTTTTGGAAACAACGTAATTAATAAAATGCCCGTTTTATGAAGTTGTTATCTATTTAAATCTCCTAATCTCAAACTTTCGCTCTGTTGACTCGGAACATGCTAATATCCCTAACGTACGCTTTCGCCATCCCGCTCGGGTGTAAAAACAATTTTTGAAAATAAATAAGTTCTAATTAGTTTTAATACGCTTTCGCCATCCTTAAAACTAATGTCCTATGTCTACTATCCAGTTAAAGATCTCAAACTTTCGCTCTATTGATTTTAACCTTTGACCGTCTTAAGACCTCAAACTTCCGCTCTATTGGTTTTAAGACTTGCTAATTAAATTAGACATACAGACCAAAAACAAGTGATAGTTAATAAAATATAATTAAGCCAATTTATTTCGGATCCCTACGGTTAACTTACTTTACATACCGATATCATAATAATTTAGCCAGACATATTAATATGGTTAAACATGCATAAATCGGTTCGGTTCATAATAATAGGCATAGTAAATGGCATACAATATATCATGCAAATAAATATAAATAAGGCAGTAAATAAAAACCTGAATTAAATAAATGGTAATTGAATCTTCGAGTACTGAACTTCCACCACAGGTTGGCTGGATCGTTCTTCGAATGGCAGTAAATAAAACAAGGAAATAAAAGCGATAAATCTAACGTAAGGCTAGATCTATAAAAAGTTCACAACAATTTCCAGTGTAGAAATCGTTGTGAGAAAATAAGTGTTTGAATGAAAGCAGAATAAAGAAATACGGTTCGCGGTACAATTTCGGCAGCACTTCGTTGGCAGGAAATCGGACTCTTTGGAAGTGAGATAGCAGGTCCTATTTATAGGAGAGGTTTTGCTGTGACGTTGCGTGAAAAGTGGGGATTTTTGCAGACTGGGTGTGGAGACGTGCGTCTCCGTTTCTTCAGGAAGCAGCCTTGACTGACTTGAGACGTGCGTCTCAAGTGGAGAAGATGTAGGAAGGCTTGGAGACGTGCGTCTCCTTTTGCTGAGGTGGCCTTTGGAACGTTGGAGACGTGCGTCTCCACTTGCTGGGAAGGTTTGGGCCACGCACATTTGATCTTTCATTGGGCTGGTTCGTCTCCTTTGGGCCTTTGGGTCCTAATTGCACCCCTCTTTCACTTCAGCACTCCTTTTTCATCTTTTAGGCATAAATATTGGTCATTTAAGCTCCATTTTCTTTCCTTTTCGCAAATAGTCGTAATTAGAGTGTAAAACCTGAAACAAAGCAAATACTCGCGTAATATCATAATAAATTAACATAATAAATGGAAAATGCTATAAATATCTATGGATTTCAAGCTAAATATACGATATAAAATCGTGTTATCAAATTCCCTCAGACTTGAACCTTTGCTTGTCCTCAAGCAAAATAATAAGATAAAGATAAATGAAACACACTTCCACCACGTCGTTCGGTCATACTCAGCTACATAGTGTTCTTATTTGAAAATAATGATAATGATCCTAGCAATAAACTTATAGTAACAACACTAAACAACTCCCAGTATGCATGCCAATCCGAATCATGCCATTATAGCTAGACCTTTTTGACTCGTCATCATGTTTTACCCTTTTCATTCGTGCGCAATCACATTAAGCCCATTATCTTGACACACACATAGCAGAGTAGTCGGTTAGTGACTATGATCCTTCTCATGGAGTTCTGGCACAATATGTGGTATACTCCTTAGCACTCACTTGTAGATTGTGGGGAATCGGACAATAGTCCTTCCTACCAAGTTCAGTACCAGATGACTTCTGAACCAATCGACAATGAGTTTTTAAATTCTTTGTATTTGAGATTTGCGACCGTTAGGTTAAATGATCTTGTGAGGATCACCTTACTTAGTAGGCACATTTCTTCTTATGGTTAAGCACATAATTATTATGATGAGGATCATACACTTATATTCATCGACTCTCTCCGTAGTTTGTATCTAAGACGGTGCCGACTGCTAGAATAAACTACTAAGGGTTATTTCAAAACTTAAAGTCGATGGTTTTGGTATAACGGGTATTCAAATCGGTTACGCATACTTGGGGGTTTTAGAGTGTTGGAACAATAAGGATATTGACTATATTCAGTTTCAATGCGTTGAGTGTTTGAGTAGCTTCGTATTTCTCAAACGTGTGGGGTTTGCGTTTATCGTTTAGGAGCAAAAATTTTTGTTATGGCTCAAGAAAATGGAAGAAAGTGTAATAACTACGGAATTATACATATAAGACTTAAATTCCATAAATATTCTTTATTGAATTAGAAAAACATTACAAGGAAGGGAAATAACTGAAGGGAAAAATAAAACTAAAGGAAATAGAAATAATACGACTCCCCCAGACTTAGATGATGCAATGTCCTCAGTGCATAAGAACTACTCCTCATTGTTGCGGTTTCGAGAACTGCTCGCGCCTCTTGTACGAACACGGCGACGTCTATCAGGAGGAGAGTCATTCACACGAATGTCAAGATCATGCAAATATGTCGCAATTTCAGTGTATTGACTTTCGTTCCTAATAGCATAGTCACGGTGCTCCTGTTGCATCTCTCGGATGAGCCTAATTGTTTCAGTTTGGTTTGTCTGCATAGCCTGAACGAGTTGATCTTGGCGTTGAATAACAGCATACATGGCCTCAAGAGTGATAGGCGGAGGGTTGTTTGGAGGAGGTTGGTTGACATCAGCTTGCCCTTGGTTGAGTTCTTCTTCATTTGCATCCATAGGTTCATTAGGATGTTCTTGTTGGTTATCATGAGGGTTGTCTTCAATAAGCCTCCAACGCTGAACATAACGGATGTTGAATCTTTCAGGGCATGGAAGGATGACATAAGGAATAAGAACTTTGTTGACGACCAAAGTGTATCGGCCATCATGGCGGGGTGAAACCAAGTGGGAGTCACGGCAGTAGGTGAGATCGAGTGACTGAGCAGGCTTCATGAGATGTGAGAGTGAGAGGAGCTCGTCACCAAGACCTAAAGCACAGGCCAAGGAAGTAATAATTCCGCCAAGCAAGAATGGGTTTGTAGCAGGGGCGTTGACTAAGCCTTGGATGTGTTGGAACATGAACGGTGCGGCGTTGAAACGGATATTGTTAAGCGCATAGTAAAGGAAAAATAGTTCATTTTGGTTTACCTTGTGGTTGTTAGATCTCGCAAAAATAGTATGCCCCAAAACACGTTGAAAATAACGTATAGCGGGGTTTTGAATGTGAGAAGCATGGAGAGCTCTCCAACCGGTAGGAATTTCTCCAGTGAGATTGAACCAAAATTCAAAAGCGAGATCCTCCCAAGATCGACCATTGAGTTCTTGAAAGATTGAGCGGTTAGCAATTGGTGCATGATTAAAATGCAAATATGAAGCTATGACATCTTGATCTAGAGTATATTCACAGTTGAACATCCGAAATTGGATGCTACCGGTTGAGAGTGGTTGATTAGAGGGAGTGTCGTAGTTGAAAGAACTCAAAAATTCTAAGACGAGCGGCTCATAAGTAGGTACGGGTTCGGTACAAAGATGGTGGAGGCTAGATTTAGTGAGCAAACGGGTGACACCATCAATGAGACCCAGAGTTTCTAGACACTCGGTGTTCACAAATTTTGTGGGAACAACCGAACGTTCGTAGAAGGCGACATATTTTGTTCGTTGAGCATCATTGTCGTCATCTCGGAAGATAATATTTGAAAGGTCGGGAGGTGGTCTCTCGGGACGCTCACTACGGATGAATGAACGTGGAGGCATGGTGAGTATGAAAATGAAAAATAGAAATGGAGTGTAGGAGAATAGAGAATGGTATGAAGGTTGTGAAGAAGAAGAGTGGTGGTGGTGTGGTTTTATAGTGAGGTTTGAAAATGGTGTGGTTAATGGAGAATTAAAATGGATTAATGGTGGTGTTTGAAGTTTGAATGGAGTAGAGAATTGGGAAATGAATAGAGTTTAAGAGGTGAATGATGGAGGATGAATGAGGTTTATGGAGTTTAAATGGAATAAATAAGGGGAAGAATGAAGAAGATTGAAAGATGAATTTTGAAATTCAAATTCAAAATTCAAAATGGGAGTTATGGTAGTGCTGCACGTGGTCAACAATGCAGACTGCTGCCCTTGGGAGACGCGCGTCTCAGGCAGTCAGTCTGCAAGGGGACAAAGCATGGAGACGTGCGTCTCCTGTCCTCTGAATGATTCTTGCTGGTCCCACATAGATGGAGACGTGCGTCTCCTGTTGTAGGCAAGTGGTTCACGCATGTAAGGGACCAGACAGTGCTGACAGATACCGTAAATTGTCCATCAGTTCAGAGCAGTGTCGAATTTTAATACTATTAACAGCAAAAAGTGATAAACAGGCAAATATATAGCGGTCAATAGCAGTGTAATATAACACAGTAGCAGTAATCAAAAGAATATTGCATTTAAAATTAAACCGGTACTGAGTGTTAACATAAGCAGAATGTAAAATGCAGAAAAAATGAAAATCTAAACTTATGAATAAAAATAGCTAAAACTAGAAATAAAATCTAATAATCTAATACGGTAACATCTAGCCACGTCTATTGTTATGCTCATTAGACTGAATGTGTTTGAAAACTTCGTCGAACTGAGCATTTACGGTGTCGATAAAATCGAAGAACTGCATTTGCAAAGTGTGTAGCTCGTTGCGCACATGTTGGACATCTTATTGTAGTGCAGTGATGGCTTGCTCGTGCGTGTTCAGATTAGGCATTCTTTGATTCACCGATGAGGTAGATGTAGCGGGTTGTTGTTGCTCGAGCTCGACATCAGTCATATCAACAGTGTAATCATCAACAGAATCTTCAGAACGAGTTTCAGGCTCATACTCAGATATAGCACTACTAGAAATTTGGTCTACGGCCACGCTAAAATTGTCCACAGCTCTGGAACTGTGGCCAAATACACGCTTTTGCCATGGTTTTAAAATCGTAGAAATAAGTTTTAAAATATTGAATCCGGAGTATGAAAGTGTGGCTTTTTCTTCATTTTTCCACGCTTAAGAAACCGTAGATATTTTAAGCCGCAAATAAAAACCGCGGCATTATAATTTTCACTTCAAACTATAGCCCAAACCAAAAAAAATATGTCCGCTAAAACTTCCCTCTATTTTTTTACTTTCCCTCTCGTTAATTATTTTCTTTTTATAATTTTATTAAATTAAAAAAAAATTAAAAACATAAATTCAATAAATTCTTTGTTGTTTACACTTTATCTATGAAACCCTAAAGAAATGCTCTCTGCCTCTTCTGCTCGCGATGAACACAGAACAAAGTTCTTTCTTTCTCCCTCTTCAAAATGAACGGTGGCTTCCTCCTCTATTCCCCTCCATTCCCACCGATCAATTCGAGGCGGAGACGGCATACTCCCTCCTTCTTCAAACGAACGGTGGCCAACCCCTCATTCTTCTCTTTCTCAGATGCGACGGTGGTGGTTCATCAAAGTCCGACGAGCTTCTCCGATCAAAATCTCTCCGATTCAACTTCCTTTTTCAATCTCTGAGTTATTGTTCATATGTTGTTGGTGCTGAAGCCGATCTTGTTCGGAGTCTGTTGCATTCGGTTTCGTGTTTGATTCGAGATGAACATTGATGGTTGTTGAGAATGAATGTTGCGGTGGTGAAGCTGAGTAGAAACTCACGGTTTTAACATCTGGTGAGATCTTTCTGATTCTGTTATGTGTTTTTGAATCTACAGATCTGTCTTTCTTTGTCTCTTTTACACTATCTCCGATTCAATTTTCTGAAGGTTTTGATTATTTTGAGAAAAAGATGATTTAGGGTTCTGATTGTTGGTTTTGCGGCTAGGTTTGAAGATGATGAACAATAGTTTCTTTTGGGAATTTTACAGTGATTGCTTTTATATGCAGGGAATTTGGTTTTCTTCTATTTACAAGCCTGTTCTGAAATTCTCTATTGGGCTTTTCAAATGTTTTTTGATCGTATTCCTTTGGTACTGAACAGTAAATGTGATGGTTTTTTTTGTTTTTGTTCAGTTTCAGTTTTATGAATATGTAAGCTTCTCCCTGCTGGTCCCATGCTGCAGAGAAGTTCTATGAAACAAGGTGAGATATTGCTTACTCTGTACGTATATACGAAGTATCCGCATTATAGTTCTTTATTATCATCATTCTTGGTGTATTGGATTATAGTGTTTTAATGATGTGAATTGGTAACACAGATCTTTACAAGAGAATTGCATTAACTAGTGTACTTGTTGCAAATTCTGCTCCTTAGAATGTTTTCCAAGATGCTGATTAATCTAACTTCCTCGATTAGTGATGTTGGACAAGGGGTTAATAGCACAGTGCCATGCAACTTATAAATTGAAATATATAAACATTCAAGTGGCTTTTTCTGTTTCTCATTTCATGTTTATCGCCTATAAAATAATTTCCTTCTCATCTTGATGTATGTGATGCACTGACGTGTATTTATATCTTACTTAGGTGTTCAACTACAGTTGAATCCTTTCCTTCTGCACCAAACTATTCTTCAAATCAAGAAATTCAGCCTGAGTTACACAAAATATGAGTTATACAGAATTCTCGCGAAGGTCTCCTTCGTATAATTTTTGTTCTCATGTGGATCATTATTTTCAACTAATTAATTGTCACTAAAATCATTCTTTTTATAGAGAACAGCAGCTGGAGGAATAGAAAGAAAAATTGTAGTAGAATACAATGAAGCAGTAGAATTATACAACTACAAATTGTCAAAGTGGTTAGCTTCTCATTTTCTCATTTATTTGGCTCATCATCTTAAGATAAAAAGCATGTTCTGGACTTTTCAAAGTTATTGCATCACTTGTGGGCTTTTTTATTTCATTTGTTGCAAGCTGTTTGTTTTGTATGACAGGTTTGATACAAGGCGTACAACTGAAGCTAGCTCAGGGCTATGTTCTAAGAGTTCTTAGGTTCAAACTTCACAAGCCGTGAAGCTGAAGTTTAAGCTTTCAATAAAGTAAGAGGCTGCCTGGATCTCATTTGACTTTTCATTGAATATCTCGTCATGGTCTACGAGGTAGGTGTCGTATCTAGCTGCTAGAAGTTTACACTGTAACTGTTGTAGACGTAACTCGTCTTCTAAGACACTATTGTGTACATCAATTACTTTTTGGCAGGTAAACACGAAAGCAGTGGTACAACTGTTTCGCCGCTAGCTGGTAAGCTATTTGTTGTTATTGGTGCCGGTGGTGTCGACAAGGCACTTGCTTATGGTGCAAAAGAGAAAGGAGCAAGGATTGTGATTGCAAACTGCACCTATGGTAAGCTTAATGATACCTATTTTTCTACGTAAAGTTAAAAGAAATTGAATTGTCAAAGGTTCTTCCATGATCTTAATGCAAAACACAATATGTGGGAGATATTTGATAATATGATGAATTATTATAATTGATTAAATGTATGCTAATTATCTTCATGAAATGTTTCTACTTCTAGTCTAGAAGAGAAAAATCATTTTAGTAAAAAAAGTTGCATGGTTTTGTGAATAACTAATTATATTGATTTGAGAACTTGCTGATATAATTGGTGGAGATGCTTTAGCCCTCAGTGATTTAGATAGTTACCATCCAGAGGATGGCATGATTCTTGCAAACACAATGTCTATTGGAATGCAACCAAAAGTTGATGAAACACCTATTTCTAAGGTATGCTCCTCCTTATATAGTTTTACTATCAATCAGGGGGGCTATTACTATTAGTGGAATTTTTTAGTTTGACACTTAAATGACCATCACATCTTCTTTCATTTTTCTAATGCTGATTGGACTTCTATACTAATGAAGTATAATTATTTGCTTTGAAAATGCATTTTTCATTTCATGATTTCACTAAAATTTTGTAATATTACAATATGTGTATGAGATTAATTCGCATGTACTGATGGTGTAAAACTCGTCTACACATGCATCTAATTAAATCACATCATGATGTCACTTTGTTATGCTGGTTTTTAAAATATTGACAAGATGGAATGCGATTGGATGCACATGTAAAAACGTTTTACACTATTTGTGCTTACAAATTAAGTTATATGTTTGTTCCTGTTTCTTTAACATAAATTTGGTTGGGAATCAATATGGTTTATAATATCTTAATGACTTCTAAGCTATGTCTGCGGCTATGGAATTTTGGTTTGAAATATTAAGGCTCTCTATGAGCAAATGCTTAGGTACTTGACTTCACTTTTTAATGTCTAATTACAAGTTGTTTCTCTGATACATATCTCCTGCCATGATAATGTATTTATCTCGTCATGGTAACGTATTTATCTCGTCATGCTTGTGTCGTTGTCGTGTTATGCTTGTGCCGCTGCGTTTTGTTTATCTTATGCCATTGCTGTGTTGTTTCTTGAAAAATAATTAGTTAGTATGAGAAATATCTTTTGTGATACAACTTTAAAATTTGACATGCTAGTATCTTGGAAGCTAACTAGGCTAGTGTTATGCCCATGTAGAGGTTTATTGACAAATACACACTATCGATTTTTGTTTTTGTAGAACATACAGGCAGGATGAATGGTGGTTGATGAAGCTGCTGGACACATGATGTCCTTTCTTTTTTTGAGTTACCAAAATAGTTCAATAATAATGATAGTTTTTTATTTAGTTGTTAGTGAAGTTATAATTTTGAAATTATTGGTGTCAAGGGCGTGGTAATGTATCAGTTAGTTCTGGAGCTCGGGAGATGGCTTCAATATTGGATACTGCTCTGCTCCAAGCATTGCTTCTTACTGGACAATCTTCAGCAGCTTTAGAATTGTTTAGAGGTGTTAATTACTGTGATATGAAAATATGTGAAGAAATACTTCAAACAACCCAAGCTTAGTTGCATAAAAAGCTTTTATTTTATATTCTATTACTGTAATTCTTTGTTTATTTTATATTTTTGGGACGATAAATAATGTCTTTTTGAAGTATAATCTAAATAACTAGTGTGTAAGTTTGCTTATATAGTGACAAAATTTGATTTTACAATGTAAAGTTATATTTATTTGCATACACATCACTAAAAGTGGGTTGGACAATAATATTTTAATATATATAATGACATCTTTGTGTAATGACACATAAATAAACCGTGGCAAGATTAATGGTTTAGAATGTACAAAATATAACAACGGTTTTAAATCTGTGGTCATAACCAAACCGTAGCTATATCTTGACTGCCACAGTTTTGCAGTCATGGCAAATACAAACCGCGGCCTTAATCAAGCTATTTAAACCGTGGCCTAAAGAAGCCACGGTTGTCAAAAAGGCGTGGTCTATACTAAAAAACCGTGGAATTTACTTTAGGCCACGGCCGCATACTCCACAGTTGGATTTCCGTGGCCAAACCGTGGCCTCAGCGTTACGCCACGGTTATTTTGCATATAGCCTCGGTTTCTTGGGCGTGGCAGAAGACCTTTTTTCCTGTAGTGTAGGTTCGTCTACAGAAAGAGGTTCATAAACCGGAATGGGTTCATCTTCAGGATTAGGTTCATAGTAACCAGGAGGAGTGTCGGGCTCAGATTCTGATACATGCATTTCCTCATCAAAATGTTCATAGGCTTGAGGGGTTTCAGGTGAGGGTTCTCTTTCAGGAATCTGATCATAGAAAAGCCAGTTGGCAGGGTTGTGCACACTCGTCCTAGGACTCGGTAAGGTGAACTGATCCAATACTTTGTTATCAATGAGTAAATCAAACTGATCAGGTCCAAGGTTACCGATGATACCTCGGTTAAAGCAGAAGTGAATGTCCATAGAATTGTGGGAACCAAGAGGTGTCAATCTAAGCAAAGGTACTCTCATTCCTATAGCATTAGCAATCATAGTGACAAATCCGCCGATCCTAATAGGTGAAACTTCGTCATGCGTGATGCGCTCGAAGTTTGTTAGCATGAATGCGATGGCATTGACCGGGCGATTCTGAGAGGTACAAAACATGATGAACAACTCTTCTCTAGAGACTTCAGTGACATTATCGGGTTTACCAAAAATGTAGTGAGCAAGGATCTTATGGAAGTATCTGAAGGCGGGGTTATGGATGTTCTCAGATTGAAATTCATTCTCTTCAGGGTTGTCGTTTCCAGTGATCTTGCCCCAGTATTTTTCCAACTCCCAGTAAGCAAGATTGTCTTCAGTTACTTTGGTGTATGCATCTGATCCATGAGGTAGTTCTAACATTTCAGCAAAATCTCGGATGCAGAAATTAAACTCCATACCAAAGAGTCTAAAGAGAATAACTCCTTTTCTCAGTCCTTGTCCACAGTTTGGAAGATAGGTCAGGGAGCTCAAGAATTCCAGAGTGAGCTTCCGGTAAGTGCTAAACTTGCTGAACAAGTGAGAACCAGTCCAACCAATTTGGTTAAGCAGGTGTAGGATGCTTTCTTCGATACCAAGTTTCACCATAGTTGGTTGGTGAGGATAGCAAGTCAAATCCATGTGTCTTTCAGCCAGCTTATTAAATCTTGCATCTTGTCCTCTACCACGGAACACAACTTTCATATTATCAACTTCTTGCATCGTAGTTAGTAGTTAAATGAAAAACCTAGAAGTTGAAAATATTAAGATTAAGTTAGAACTAGGCTAGTGTTTATTTTTAAAAAAAATAAAATTAAATAAAATAAATGAAATAAAATTAAGTAACAAGTTATAATAATAATTATAATTATAAAAAGGAAGTATTTTCTCGAATTAAGATAGCAGTTATAATTATAATAATTATTATAAGATGTATGAAAAAATAAGAAACGATTAAAATTAGAATAATTAAATATAGAATATTTAAATGAAAATTAAAGGTTAAAAATTAAAAATAAAATAAAATAAAAATAAAAAGAATAAATAAATGTGGGTTGTCTCCCACCAAGCGCTTTGTTTTATGTCGTAAGCTCGACGATTTTAAAATAGAAAACTATTTTTTCGAAAGAGCGGGCAGTTCGTCAAGTTTAAAAACTTCGATGTTTTCATCGTGTTCGAGATGATGGTAATACTTAAGACGTTGCCCATTTACGACAAAAGGTTTGACGGTTTCTCCTTTGATTTCTATCGCTCCACTCGGAAATATGTTAGTTATTTCGAAAGGGCCAGACCATCTAGATCGTAACTTACCGGGAAATAATTTTAGTCTAGAATTAAATAAAAGTACTTTATCGCCTATGCTAAAATTTTTCCTAGATATACGCTTGTCGTGCCATTTTTTCGTTCGCTCTTTATAGATTTTGGCGTTTTCGTAAGCGTCTTGTCTAAGTTCTTCTAATTCGTTTATGTCTAGAAGTCGTTTCTCACCAGCGGCAGTGTAGTTTAGGTTTAAGTTCTTAATGGCCCAATAGGCTTTATGTTCTAACTCTACCGGTAGGTGGCATGATTTTCCATAAACGAGTTTGAATGGGGTAGTTCCTATTGGAGTTTTGAAAGCTGTTCTATAAGCCCATAAAGCTTCATTTAGCTTGGTTGACCAATCTTTCCTAGATATAGCAACAGTTTTCTCCAATATTTGTTTTATTTCGCGGTTAGAAACTTCTACTTGACCGCTTGTTTGTGGATGGTATGGTGTAGCTATTCGATGATTCACTCCATATTTTCGAAGGAGTTTCTCAAGTATTCTTGAAATGAAATGGGAACCACCATCGCTAATTACCAATCTTGGCACACCGAACCTAGGAAAGATGGCGTTTTTGAAGAGTTTGATAACTACTCGTGTATCGTTTGTAGGAGAAGCAATAGCTTCTATCCATTTTGAAACGTAATCGACGGCTACGAGTATATATTGATTTCCAAACGACGACGGAAACGGTCCCATGAAGTCTATTCCCCAGACGTCAAATATTTCTACTTCTAGAATGCCTTTTTGAGGCATTTCATCGCGTCTTGAAATGTTTCCAGTTCGTTGGCATCTATCACAGCTTAGTACAGCAAAATAAACGTCTTTCCACAGGTTGGGCCAGAAGAGTCCAGATTGAAGGATTTTGGCGCAGGTTCTAGATGTGCTATGGTGTCCTCCACACGGTGCAGAATGGCAGTGTGTTATTATGCTTCTTATCTCTTCCTCGGGTACACAACGCCTAAAGATTCCATCGGGGCCTCTTTTGAACAGGAGTGGGTCGTCCCAATAGTAATGTTTTAGGTCATGGAAGAATTTCTTCTTCTGTTGGTAACTTAGATCAGGAGGAAGCACACCAGCAGCTTGGTAGTTTACGAAATCTGCATACCAAGGTGCGTCAGATCGGGCTAAAGCTATTTCTGCTAATTTGTTGGTTTCAGAGTTTGGACGGTACGGTTCGAATTCATTTGCTTCTAATTGGGCGATGAGTCTTTCATAAGGGAAATCGTCGTCAATTGGTACTTGTTCGGGTTTCAGATTTTCCAATCGAGAGAGGTGATCTGCTACGACATTTTCAGTGCCCTTTTTATCTTTAATTTCCAGGTCGAACTCTTGTAGTAACAAGATCCATCTCAAAAGTCTTGGTTTAGCGTCCTTTTTGGTTAGGAGGTACCTAATGGCGGCGTGGTCAGTGTATATGATTATTTTGGCTCCTACCAGGTAAGAACGGAATTTGTCTAATGCAAATACGACAGCTAATAATTCTTTTTCTGTCGTGGCATAATTCATCTGAGCTTCGTCTAGGGTTCTACTCGCATAATATATGACATGTAGTTTCTTATCCTTTCTTTGCCCTAGAACGGCTCCTACAGCATAATCACTCGCGTCACACATTATTTCGAAAGGCTCATTCCAGTCGGGAGGTTGCATAATTGGCGCAGAGATTAATGCTCGTTTAAGCGTTTGAAATGCTTCATTTATCAGTGAAAATAAATTCGGCGTTTTTCATAAGTAATTCGGTTAACGGTTTGGTTATTTTAGAGAAATCCTTAATGAAACGTCGGTAAAAACCAGCGTGTCCCAGAAAACTTCTTATTTCTCTAACGGTTTTGGGAGGTTGAAGGTTTTCGATAATTTCGATTTTTGCTTTATCAACTTCGATTCCTCTATCGGATACGATGTGTCCAAGTACAATTCCTTGTCGAACCATGAAATGGCATTTTTCCCAATTAAGGACTAGGTTTACGCTTACGCATCGTTTGAGTACCATTTCAAGGTTTTCTAAACATGTTTCAAAACTTCCTCCACAGACAGAGAAGTCGTCCATAAAGACCTCCATTATTCCATCTAAGAAGTCGGCAAATATTGCCATCATACATCTTTGGAAGGTCGCGGGTGCATTGCAGAGCCCAAAAGGCATTCGTCTATAGGCGAATGTACCATAAGGACAGGTAAATGTGGTCTTCTCTTGGTCGTCAGGGTGGATAGGAATTTGGAAAAATCCGGAGTATCCATCCAGATAACAGAAATGCGAGTGTTTAGCTAGGCGTTCGAGCATCTGATCTATGAAAGGTAAAGGGAAATGGTCTTTTCGGGTAGCTTTGTTTAGCTTCCTATAGTCAATGCACATTCTCCATCCAGTTTGGGTACGTTGTGCTACAGATTCTCCTTTTGCATTAGTGATTACAGTGACTCCTCCTTTCTTTGGTACGACGTGAACAGGGCTAACCCATTTACTATCGGATATAGGATATATTATTCCAGCTTCTAGCAGTTTTTGGATTTCCTTTTTAACCACATCGCTCATAATAGGATTTATTCGCCTTTGATGTTCCCTAGAGGTTTTACTATCGTCTTCGAGAATAATGCGGTGCATACAGAGGGAAGGGCTTATACCTTTTAGATCTGATATGTTATATCCTAAAGCGGTAGGGTATTTTCTTAGGACATTAAGTAATTTTTCAGTCTCGGTTCGTCCTAAGTTGGCATTCACTATAACTGGTCGGTTTAGTTCTTCGTCTAGAAATTCGTATCTAAGATCGGTAGGAAGTGTTTTCAGCTCTATAGCAGGCTTCTTAGGTCCAGGTATAGGATCGGGAGTTAAGGCCAAGCATTCACTCAGGTGGTTATCTTGATATTCCTCACGCCAGTTGTCATCTTCAAGAATTGGCGGCATAGGAATTCTTAGGATCTCGGTTTCCTTATTTGGTTCGGATTTTACTTCTTTGACACACTCGTCGATTATGTCAGCAGAACAACATGTGTCAATTATAGAAGGTGCTTTTAGGAATTGGGAAAGGATAAATTCTATTTTCTCTTCTCCTACTTCGAAAGTAAGCTTTCCTCGCTTTACATCTATAATTGCACCAGCGGTTGCTAAGAATGGTCTTCCTAATATGATCGGGATGTTAGAATCTTCTTGGATATCCATAATGATAAAGTCAGTTGGGATGTAGAATTGACCTACACGAACAGGGATATTTTCTAACATTCCTACAGGGTATTTGACTGAACGGTCAGCTAGTTGAAGAGACATTCTCGTTGCTTTAAGCTCACCTAGATTGAGTTTCTTACAGGTCGAAAGAGGCATCAAGCTAACACTAGCTCCTAAATCGCACAAGGCTTTCTCTATGATGGTTTTTCCTATTACGCAGGGTATAGAGAAACTACCAGGGTCTTTCAGTTTTGGAGGCATGTTATTTTGGATGATAGCGCTACATTCAGCGGTAAGCGTTATAGTTTCGTTATCCTCGAGTTTCTTTTTGTTCGATAGGATTTCTTTCAAGAACTTAGCGTACGAAGGCATCTCAGTTATGGCTTCTGTGAACGGTATGGTTATGTTTAATTGCTTCAGAAGTTCTACAAATCTTTTAAATTGCGCTTCGGTTTTTGATTTAGCTAATCTCTGAGGGTAAGGAATTGGTGGCTTATAAGGTGGTGGTGGAACGTAAGGTTTCTCTTTTTCAGGTTCCACTTCGTTATTGTTCTCATCAGTCTTAGCAGTTTGTTCGTCAGTTGTTTTCTTTTGGGTTTCCTTTGGCTCTTGTTGTGACATGGGTACGTTTTGAGTTATAGGATCTATGGGTCCATCGTAATTCGTTCCACTTCGTAGTGTTATTGCGTTCGCATGTCCTTTAGGATTGGGTTGAGGTTGAGCAGGAAACATGCCAGCAGGGGCAGCAGTAGGTGCTTGTTGTTGAGCTACTTGTGAGATTTGAGTTTCTAACATTTTGTTATGTGTAGCTAAAGCATCTACTTTGTTCGATAGTTGTTTTAGTTGCTCGCTATTGTGGATGTTTTGATTCAGGAAGTCCTTATTGGTTTGTTGTTGGGAAGCTATGAAGTTCTCCATCATGATTTCTAGATTTGACTTCCTAGGGGTGTTTTGAGCAGCTACAGGCGCTTTTTGGTAGCCAGGTGGTACAGCAGGTGCTTGTCCAGGCGCGTACAACGCATTGTTGTTCTTATAAGAAAAATTCGGGTGGTTTTTCCATCCAGGGTTGTACGTGTTAGAATAAGGGTTTCCTTGAGCATAGTTTACTTGATCAGATGGGACTCCAGTCAAGAGTTGACATTCAGCAACTACATGTCCAGTCAATCCACAGATCTCGCAGTTAGGTGTTACAGCGGCAGCGGTGGCTGAAGGAGTGATGGTTAATTTCTTGATCTTTTGAGTTAAAGCGTCTACTTTAGCGTTAACGCGGTCTATACCACTTATTTCGTACATTCCTCCTTTGGTTTGGGCTTTCTCTAGAGCGGCTCGTTCTCCACCCCAATGGTAATGGTTTTGTGCCATGTTCTCTATGAGTTTGTATGCTTCATCATGGGGTTTGTCCATTAATGCTCCGCCAGCAGCGGCATCTATAGTCATTTTAGTGTTATATAAGAGACCACCATAGAAAGTATGGATGATCAGCCATGGTTCGAGTCCATGATGAGGGCATATTCTAAGCATGTCCTTGTAACGTTCCCAAGCTTCGAAGAGTGATTCGTTATCTTTCTGGGTAAATCCGTTGATTTGACCTCTAAGCATAGCAGTTTTGCTAGGCGGAAAGTATCTCGCTAAGAATACTCTCTTCAATTCGTCCCACGTAGTTATGGAATTGGAAGGCAGGGATTGAAGCCACGCTCTCGCTCTATCTCTCAAGGAGAAAGGGAAAAGGCGTAATCGAATAGCTTCGGAACTAACGTTGTTGGCTTTGATAGTGTCGGCGTATTGCACGAACACAGATAAATGGAGATTGGGGTCGTCTACAGGGCTTCCAGAGAATTGATTCTGTTGAACAGCTTGGACCAACGAAGGTTTGAGTTCGAAATTGTTTGCCTCAATCGCAGGTGGTGCGATACTTGAATACGGTTCAGCGCGCGAAGGAGCGGCATAGTCTCTAAGAGGACGAATAGCAGCCATCTCTAACTTCGGGGTGATTTGATTAATTTGATCAGTAAAAATAAATTCCTGATTAATCGGAATTTCTGCTACTTCGGGAAGATTGCGAGCTCGACGTTTGACGTTAATGAAACGTTCGATCTCGTTAATTCGTTGTATTAAATCTCCTCCTTGTGAACGAGTATTTGGCATACAATCGTTCAGAAAGAAAGGGAAGAATTGTCCTAGTCTCTACGGTGTAACAGCGAGTTACGATATCGACTTAAATAGTCCCCGGCAACGGCGCCAAAAACTTGATCGCGACTTTACGTGTCTATAAATCTGATAACTGCAAGTGCACAGTCGTGTCGTGTAGTTTTAAAATATATCGAATCCACAGGGACTATGAATCGATCTACCGTTATCTAAGGTTACTATGTAAATCTAGGGCTACTAATATTTCGATTGTTCTTAAGGGAAAGTGAGTGAAAAATTAAGAATATAATAAAAGACAGATATCAGTATGTATTTCGTTTAACTTAAGGTGATCCGAAGGTCCATTGGCTTTTGCATAATTTAATTAAAAATCTTTACTAATTCAATTGATTAAAAATCCTCGTCTCAAACTTTCGCTCTATTGATTTAGATTACTTTCCTAATCCTAATGTACGCTTTCGCCATCCCATTAGATTTTAGAAAAGCTTTTTGGAAACAACGTAATTAATAAAATGCCTGTTTTATGAAGTTGTTATCTATTTAAATCTCCTAATCTCAAACTTTCGCTCTGTTGACTCGGAACATGCTAATATCCCTAACGTACGCTTTCGCCATCCCGCTCGGGTGTAAAAACAATTTTTGAAAATAAATAAGTTCTAATTAGTTTTAATACGCTTTCGCCATCCTTAAAACTAATGTCCTATGTCTACTATCCAGTTAAAGATCTCAAACTTTCGCTCTATTGATTTTAACCTTTGACCGTCTTAAGACCTCAAACTTTCGCTCTATTGGTTTTAAGACTTGCTAATTAAATTAGACATACAGACCAAAAACAAGTGATAGTTAATAAAATATAATTAAGCCAATTTATTTCGGATCCCTACGGTTAACTTACTTTACATACCGATATCATAATAATTTAGCCAGACATATTAATATGGTTAAACATGCATAAATCGGTTCGGTTCATAATAATAGGCATAGTAAATGGCATACAATATATCATGCAAATAAATATAAATAAGGCACTAAATAAAAACCTGAATTAAATAAATGGTAATTGAATCTTCGAGTACTGAACTTCCACCACAGGTTGGCTGGATCGTTCTTCGAATGGCAGTAAATAAAACAAGGAAATAAAAGCGATAAATCTAACGTAAGGCTAGATCTATAAAAAGTTCACAACAATTTCCAGTGTAGAAATCGTTGTGAGAAAATAAGTGTTTGAATGAAAGCAGAATAAAGAAATACGGTTCGCGGTACAATTTCGGCAGCACTTCGTTGGCAGGAAATCGGACTCTTTGGAAGTGAGATAGCAGGTCCTATTTATAGGAGAGGTTTTGCTGTGACGTTGCGTGAAAAGTGGGGATTTTTGCAGACTGGGTGTGGAGACGTGCGTCTCCGTTTCTTCAGGAAGTAGCCTTGATTGACTTGAGACGTGCGTCTCAAGTGGAGAAGATGTAGGAAGGCTTGGAGACGTGCGTCTCCTTTTGCTGAGGTGGCCTTTGGAACGTTGGAGACGTGCGTCTCCACTTGCTGGGAAGGTTTGGGCCACGCACATTTGATCTTTCATTGGGCTGGTTCGTCTCCTTTGGGTCCTAATTGCACCCCTCTTTCACTTCAGCACTCCTTTTTCATCTTTTAGGCATAAATATTGGTCATTTAAGCTCCATTTTCTTTCCTTTTCGCAAATAGTCGTAATTAGAGTGTAAAACCTGAAACAAAGCAAATACTCGCGTAATATCATAATAAATTAACATAATAAATGGAAAATGCTATAAATATCTATGGATTTCAAGCTAAATATACGATATAAAATCGTGTTATCACTCAACTAGTGGCTCTTTGCCTAGAGCGTTGATACCTTGATTAGGAACTGGGACCTGGACTGGATTAGTAGCAACATTTGGAGAAATTTCTGGTGAAAAGATCCTTCCACTTCTCGTAATCTTACTAGTACCCACAATATTATCAACAGTTGGAGTAGTAAAATTCATGGCCTCTTTAGTCAAGGTATCCTGCTTAACTCCATGGACATAAACATTAGTGTCATAACTCCACGGGACAGCTTTGTCTGAGGAGTATGGAAACGGAGTTGGATTGGTAATGATGACGGATGCCACTTTGGGTGTAGCAGAAATTTTGAAAGGAGTTTTGGTAGGGATTTTCAATGGTATGTTGGAAACCACTGAGACGTCCTCTATTCTCATCCCATTTGAAAAGACTTCACATAAATCGTCCATAGAAGGGAGCCTCTCAAACATAATGATACGGCGATCCATCCACTTTTGAATTCCCATTCTCAGATTTTCACAACCATTAGGTAGGTGTGCGCAATAAAAGCAATCAGGGTCACAACCTGGAAAGTAACCAGCTTGGATTAGCTTTCTTTTGACTTCAAGGAGGGGAGTTGACAATTCTCTCATATCATAGATGTAAACAGTGTCTATGATAGCATTGATGGTCTTGTCGTGTTTTGGCATAGGTGCAGTGATGACATTTGGAGTCTCTGGAGGATCGAACTCAACTTCCCCAGCATCTATCATGTCTTGTATTTTATTTTTCAGGGCCCAACAGTGATCTGCGTCATGTCCTAGACAGTTAGAGTGATACGCACATGTTGCATCAGGGCGATAACTTGGAGAGGAAGTGTTGACATTCTTTGGAGGATCTTTCAATGTGATCAGATCTGCTTTTAACAAGTGCTGCAATGCTTGAGAGATTGGCATATTGATTCTGGTGAAATTTCTTCTTGGTGCATCTGGTCGACGCGTATACTTTGGCGGTTGATCTTTTTGAGGTGCAGATGCGGAGATCAGCACTGCCCCTACAGATTGGTGATGCTCATTTTTGCGACCTTTCTGACTATGCATTGTATTGACCTCATTTCTCCCACTGATGGACCTCTTTGTAGTACCAGAGGAAGAGCCTATTTGAATTTTTCCACTTTGAATACCGCTTTCGACACGCTCTCCAGTTAATATCAGGTCAGTGAAACCTGATGATGAGCTTCCCAGTAAATGACTATAGAAAGGGCCAGTTAAAGTGCCCATGAACATGTCAACTAGCTCGCGATCAGATAAAGGTGGTTGAACCCTTCCAGCCAGATCTCTCCACTTTTGTGCATACCCTTTGAAACTTTCTTTTGGTGCCATAGACATGCCCCTTAGTTGAGTACGGGTTGGTGCAAGGTCAGCATTGTATTGATACTGTTTGTAGAAAGCAGCAGCTAAATCTTCCCAGGTATGAACTTTTGTACTTTCCAGTTGGTAGTACCACTCGAGTTGTGTACCCGACAGACTTTCTTGGAAGAAGTGAATCCACAATTTTTTATCTGCCGTATGAGGTTGTATCTTCCTTACATAGGACCTCAGATGTAGTTTTGGGCAAGAAACTCCATCATATTTTGCAAAAACAGGAACTTTGAACTTTGGAGGGATAACAATATCTGAGACGAGTCCCAAATCATTGAAATCTAAACCAGGTATTTTTTGTATCTCCATAGCTTTCATGCGTTCTTCCAACTGCTGGTATTTGTCATCATCCTGTTCGTCTCCAGAATGATAATCTTCTTCATTAGAAGAGAGAGAGAGGGTTTGGCAGAACCCTGGTTGCTGTGATTGTCTTCTTGATCACCATCACCGACTATTTCAGGGATCGGTGGCTTTTTGGGCTTTTTGACAGGGATTTTGATCTTCCTTTTCAGGTGACTCAAGCCTACAGATCCTTTGGGCTTCTTTTTCTTCTTGGTTATCAGGGCTTTCAGTTCTTGTTGCCCCTTTGCTAGTTCCAGAATCGCTACCTGAACTTGGGCGTTCTGTGCTTCGAGATTCTTGATGCTTGTTTTGGATTCCATCTCTTCTAACTGAAATAAACAGCGAGGAGATGAGAAACCCATCATGTGAACCTGTTATGCAATGTTTATGAATGAAATGCATATGCAATGTTTTCAAGGATCTTTGAATTTAGATTTGTTAAAAACAAAGGAGAAACAAACATTTATTAGTTAAACAATTTATTTCTCTTTTTTTTTTCTTTTTTTCTTTGCCTCATTCGGGCTTACAAAACAGAAAATAAAGAAAATGAAGGATCCCTCAGGTCTCCCATGGACGCTTTCTCTTTGCACCCAGGAATGTGTTGATCTGCTGTTCTTCTTGGAGTTGTCCGGTGAGCTCCAATACTTTCCTCTCATAGTCTTGACAGTGTGCTTTGAAGGTGTCTCTTTCCTCTTTTAGTTGAACCCAAGATTTCTGCAACTCTTCCAGATCAGTTGGCATATCCGGATGTAGAATAACTCGAGGTTCGTCTCCCTTGACTTCTGGCTCAATAGTCACAGGTAGAATAGCGGGATATGGTATGATGAACTTTTGTGCACGGGCACACACCCATTTGAGGTAAGGCTCCATGGGAATAGAGTTCCATTGTCCTAAAGTTTTGCTTTCTACTCTATAGACACTGCCCCACGCATGTATAAACCTTCGTCGATGTCTGTGGGAATCATCTTCGTAATCAAACACAATGCCACGGATAATTATGTCGTGAGGACCGTTTCTCCGTGCATATCCGAATTAGCGTAAAGCTAAAGAGGGATTGTAGGTGATGCCTTCCCTGATGCCAAGGAGTGGCACATTAGGGTACTCTCCACAATGGTCAATGATAGTAATGTCTCTCTGAAAGAAGTTGTTCCACCGGATATCTGAATGAGACAAAGACATAATCCTGCGAGACCATTGCATCCTTTGTTCATTTCTCAACACTGATCGGGGAAGGTGTAATGTAAACCATCTAGCCAGTAGTGGTACACAACACATAAGAGTTCCTCGTTTCTTCATAGTATGAGTGTGTAGAGAATGTAGAATGTCTCCCAGCAAGGTTGGTACCGGGTTACGGGTTAAGAAAATGTTGATAATGTGCACACTTATGAACTGGTCGGGATTAGGGAATAAAACCAACCCATAGATCAAAAGAGCCACAACCTCCTCAAAATCTGGGTAACTTTTGTTTTTTAGTTGTAATCGAGCCTTTTCCATTAAGAACTTAGCAAGCAAACCCTTGATTCCACTCTTTGTTTCCCAATTGGACCCAATTTTTGACTTTCGCAAATGTAAGGCAACAGCAATGATTTTAGGTTTTGGAATCCTTTCTAAACCAGTGAAAGGTAATTGATCTCGAACAGGTAATCCAATTAGTTCAGAAAACTCCTCCAAGGTGGGTACTAACTGGTAATCAGGAAATGTAAAACAATGATGTTCGGGATCAAAGAACTGGAACGAGACCTGTATCATGTCTTCTTCAAATTTTGAGGTAACCAAATGGAGTAGGTGACCGTGCTTTTCGGTGAATTGAGCATTCCTGGGAAATTCTGATATTAAGTCCTTAAGTTCAGATGGTACTGTTGAGATGTTGATCCGGATGTAATCTCTGGTAGCGGGAGCCATTACCTGCAACAACAGAACAAAGGTAAACTCTTCGATCCTTGAAATGATTAGTGAGAAAATGATATGCTTATGATGTCATGATGTCAAACATGTGGCACACACAAACAAATCAAACAATAGCCTTAGATTTAAAGACTTGCATGAGGTTCATAGGTGATACCCTCCCCACTGAAGTTGAGTTGGTTAAAACCTGTCCTAGAATAGTATTTGGGTTCTATGATCCTTGGAGAAAACATCTCAATACGGCGCTCGGACGGCCGATCAAAATATTCCTCGAGGATAACTAACTTCGATCAATTTCAAAGCTAGCCACTTAATAGGCCACAAGTCAAGTTCAACTAAAGGGTTCTAAGACAAATTAGTGTTTAATGACATTTCGGAAGCCTAACATACTCCTTGATCGTTTTCAAGGGACATCAGTATAAACCAAAGTGTCGCACTAACGGTGACTACCAGATCAACCGTATCGGTACATGCCGTACAGTTTCCTTGGTCTATTGTCACATACTTAAGGTATCTCGAGATTCGGGTTAGAATCTTTCACACAAGCAAATACCCAAACAAACCTTTGAAAAATAAAGCAAACAAGACAAGCAATTGAAAACATCGAAATGGCCTAATCTCTAAGGTAATCCCTTTTTGAAAACATTTTGTTTTTTTGAATTATTCGATCCCCAGCAGAGTCGCCAGTTCTGTCGCCCTCGGTTTTTTTACCGTACCTCTCGTGGAGAGATACACGAACTGACTCTTCTCTTTTTGCTTTTGTGTTTTTGAAAATCAGAGAGTCGCCACCGACTTTTATTTTATCCAATTAAGGAAAGGTTTATAAAAGAAACAGAAAAAGACCTTTAAGAAATTCTGGGTAAGGGGGTTGGTTATACAAAGGGAAGGTATTAGCACCCTTTGTATCCATGGTTATCCATGGGCTCTTAATTTGCTTAGCTCACTTGTTTTGAATCACTTTTCTCTTGCCTTGACTTGCTTGTATGTGGTTTCAAAAACTTTTGCAAGTTGATTTTGTAATGATCCTTGTGCGGATGTATACAAAGTGTTTTATCTTTCGAAAAGATGTTTTGAAAAAAAGAACGTTAACATCGTAATGATCCTTGTTTGGATATATACCAAGTATTGTCTTTTTTTGAAAGTTTTATTTTGAAAAACAACGGTATATGAGACATTTGTTTGTTTTGATTTGAGCAAGCAAATTAGGAGGTTTACCCTAAGTTATAAGGTCTTTTCCTATTTCCTTTAGAAAATTCTCCTTTCACCGGATGTAAACGAAAGTTCGATTTTGCATTTGAAACAGTAGAATTTGATTTTTGATTTTGAAAAGAGTAAAAGAGGGATTACCCTAAGAGGTGCAAGTGTGATTGTGTTTTGATTCAGATATTTTATCTTTGAAGTTAGTGACCTAACGCTTCAATTTTTATATTTGACATACACGCAGTTTTATATGTACAGAAATTAAAATGCGGAAATGTAAAATGCGGAAAATAAATCTACGCTATTACATCGTTTGTGCGGGAAATGTAAACTACGCTATTTACATGAATTTGACAACCTATACACTTGATCTAGGAATTTAAATTGCAATAAGATAAAAGAAATATTTTTTTTGGATTTTTTTTTATGATTGATTTTAATTAGAATTAATGCATGATTAATTTAATTAAAATGAGGAAAAGGTGGAAATAAATTTAAACCTAAAAATTAAGTTTAAAATATGTTCAAAATGCTTGTCAATTAATTTTAAAATAAAACTAATTTTTTTGGATTTTTGAAGTTGATTTTGAAAACTATTAAGTTAAATAATATATAATTATTCAAATAATTACATAAATAATTAAAACTTGAAGAGAAAATTATCCTAAATATGTACAAAATTAGCCTATAATATATAAACTATATTTAATATAAAGAACAATTTTTTTTATGATTTTTTTGATTGGTTGAAATAATTAAAAAGCAAATATATAAATATATACTAATTAATTAAACAAAATATTTTAATTATTAAGAAAAATAAAATATTTTTATATCAAAAAATAATAGATTAAATTATAAGCCTAAAAATATTTTTGTTATATTTTTTGGATTTTTTAAACTATTTTTAATTAATTATTGAAAGAAAATAAAATAAAAATAGAAAATAGAAAATAGAAAATCAATAATCATGTGTGATATGCTGGTGAGTCCATGATATGGACTGCTTGTCTGGTGCGTTGGATGCATTTTTAGTGGAGATCTATGGCCCAAATTTTAGGTCACATGGTAGTCTTGGGACAAAGTGAAGCATTGAATTAGTGGGGGAGACCAAAGTCAGACTGGGCCCACCACTTACTGCGTGGACCAATGGAAGTTGAGGGAGAGAGAGTTGAAAAGTTGACCGGCCAGCAAGGAGATGCCACGCGAGCGGAGAGAGGGTGAAGATGTGACCAGCGAATCAGAAACGTCCACGCGTGGTCAAGGAAGTCCACGCCACTGTTCATCATCTTCCTTAATGGTACCTGCGGATTTCGTTGCGCATTTTCCTGCAATTTTACCTGCGGATTTTCACCTTCGAATTTCTGGATTTTTGAAACCTACAAAAATGCATGAAACCAAAAACCACAATGGCCCAGGTTTACTAAATACGACCTCCTGAATCCAATAGTGATGTTAGTTTTTCCATTTGGCCACGTTAAGTATGAAAACGAAAAGGTTGAAGCTTTGAGCTTCAACCATGGCACCCCATGACTCAGGGCTTTAAGCTCACATGTTGGACGTTAAATCTACTCCATATGATCTCAAAAAGATAACAAAGGCATTAGATTTTATTTAAACACGCTTATAGTAGAGATATTAAAAGTTGGTAACATGCATGAATATGCTACTTTTGAAACATGAGTTCTATGAGCATATAGCCATGAGTAATGATCCCAACTTACTATATTAGGTTCCAGGAGATGATTTGAATGGTTAGTTTGTATTGATAATGGTTCGAAGACAGAAAACGAAAATTACAAAGTTATGGAATTTTTTGAGAAATTTTGTGAGTTCCTTTGCTATCTTCTTGCTATATTTCGTGTGTGTTACATTGATGAAGCATACTACTTCATTTATAAGCTAAGAAGTGCTTAAAATCTAAGCCAAGAAGCATTGATTGCTTTTGTTGAATTTTTTATTTTTAAATATTAAAAATCTTTGAATTTTTGACCAAAGCTTGCTCTTCTTTACTTCTCTTGCTCCAAGCCAACTTTGTACTTCCTTTTGTTGCAGAAAATAAGCTATCTTGATGACTCATGCAAGGGACAAAGCTTTGGATAAGAATCTTGCATCATTTCTTTTTCCCTTTAACTTTAAATGTGATAAAATTAAATTAAAAAAGAAACAAAAATGCTATGGGCCTTGGCTTGGTCGTGGGAGGCCCTTCACATTATGGGGAACATGTTTGGATCATGAAAACTTGGCCCCTTTTGAAAAAAAAAACATTTTTTATCAATGTTGATTTCATGCATTTTCCCAAAAAATGGTAGACTTCAACAAGACATAAATCCCTCAATTTTTATCATATGAAGGAGTTCTTGTACTTTTTAGAAACCTCAGAGAGTCCTCTAATTACCAATGTATTTGGTCTCATATCAAAATGATTTTCCATGCTCCTTGTGTGTCCCTTTGAAAAAAGTGACTTTTTGTTGACTTTGAAAATGACCTGTAATGTCTTGGTTCATATTTTTCAAATGGTGAATCTAATGACCATGGGACCAATTGCGTTTGAAAGATAATTGAATTTCCTTCAAAATGAGCTTTGGTTTGAATTTTTTGGATGAAGGATGAGAGAGTTATGACCAGTCAAAGTTCAGTTGACTTTTAGGAGCAAACCCTAATTTTGAAACTTAGGTTTTTGTTGATTTTTGATCTTTCCTTGATGAATTATGATCAACCAATGATTAAATGATGAATCTTTTGACAAAATATGGATGTTGACAAAAAATTTCATTTTTGAGTGTCTGTTGACTTTTTGGTCAAACGGGTCGTCTGTTGACTGTTTGAGCTGCTGACTGTGCGTCTGAGCGAATTGAAGTTTGAAAATTTGTATGGTGGTACTTTGAGATATATGGAGGTCCATGAAATCCATTTGAGGTCTCAAAAACTTGTTCTCCTGAAAAAAACAAAAGAACCCTAGTCAGGGACTGTTTGTGTAGGAGACAGTTAAGCGTACATGATTTTTGTGCAGTGTTGAGTCTCTGCTAATCATGTGATATTCAGAAGACTTCTAGAACAAAAATCTTGGAATTTTGAAATGCAAAAGATTGATTTGATTGATGGTACAAAACACGGAGAATTGCACTGTCAGCGGTTTTGACTGTCAACTGGCTGTCCGGGCATTAACATAACAGTTAAAGTGAAAATTCAACAGTTAAAGTTAATTTTTTCTTTTTGTTTTTTTGTTGTGTTAATGGTGAAAATTTATTTACATGAGTTGTTAGAAAAACACAAACATAATAAATAAATAAAATATACTGTACGCGAACGAAATTACCGATAATAACCTTGAAAAATATTTAAGGCACAGTGAAATAAATATTTAACTGGCAGAAAACACACAAAATATTATCTGGATAATTAAACTACAGTACGACATATAGTACGACATTTAATACTGACAGTACAAATATTACATAATATAATGAACAGTACGATAAGTAAACGGTACATTTAAAAAATAAAAGATACGACAAACTTTAAGAATGACGATTAATAACCCATGCTACAAATAATAACATATAGATGATTGGGAGTGTAAACAACCCAGGTCCACATTTTTCAGGACTATGCAGACAGAAGAAGGACATGATTACCACCACGACGGTGATGACCATAAGAAAACACGTTTCCATCCGCTTCGCCATTTTTGCTGGGGAAGAAGAGAGAATGAATATGAAGTAGAAATTTGGGAGATGAGTTAGAATTTGATGTGAGATTTTATGGAAAGAATGAGAGGTGTTTATAGAATGAAAAGAAGGATAGAGACGTTGGGGAATGAAGTGATTCCGTACAAAAAAGGAAAATTTGAGTGGAAGTAGGATTTGAAAGAAAGTGTATGGTAGGGTTTGAAAAGGGAGATGTATAGAATAAAGTTAGGATTTGATTTTGAAAGAAAGAGATTTGAAAAGAAAGGAAAAGATTTTGAAAATAATAGAATATAGTACAAAAATTAGTTGGAAACAAAAAACTAATAATAATTTACTTGTTACCAGTACAGTCTGAATCCCCGGACTCTGTGCCTGCAAAAGATTTAATTCTGTACCAATTGCGTCAGTACTATTTATCTGTAAATAAATCTCAAAATAAATAGCGTGTGTGAAGTAATAAACAGTACTTGGCGTTTGCGTAAAAATGAATTCAACAGCGAGCCAAAGTACCGTATAAGAAAAATTCTAAAAACCAAGTATTCATAAATCAGGATATTTATGGAATAAGAATCCAAGATTATATGAAACTCCCAATTTTTAGACAGAAGTTTGTTGCCTTCTTTTTTGAAAAAGATGCGGGCAAATTTTGGGGTATAACAGAGGGTTATCGCAAACTCACCTGCACCATTAGGATCATTTGCGAGGGTTATCGCAAGCTCACCTGCACCAATAGGATCATTTGCGAGGGTTATCGCAAACTCACCTGCACCATTCGGATCATTTGCCCTGGTTCGGACAAATTTCACCTGCACCATTTGGATCGTTTGCCCTGGTTCGGACAAATTTCACCTACACCATTTGGATCATTTGCCCTTGTTCAGACAAATTTCACCTGCACCATTTGGATCATTTGCCCTGGTTCGGACAAATTTCACCTACACCATTTGGATCATTTGCCCTGGTTCGAACAAATTTCACCTGCACCATTAGGATCACTTGCCCTTGTTCGAACAAATTTCACCGACACCATTTGGATCATTTGCCCTGGTTCGGACAAATTTCACCTACACCATTTGGATCATTTGCCCTGGTTCGGATAAATTTCACCTGCACCATTAGGAGTCACTTGCCCTTGTTCGGACAAGTTTACCTGCACCACGAGAATTACCTGCCATGGTTCTGACAAGCGTACCTGCATAAGAAGAGATCATTTGCTATAGTTCTAGCAAACTTACCTGTATCAAAGGAATTGCCTGCCATGGTTCTGACAAGCGTACCTGCATGGAAAAGATTCACCTGTTTGGAGACTCACGACTCGAGAGTCGGAGAAAATAGCATGTCAAATATTCATGACTCGAGGGTCTGAAAGGGAACGATATGTTTAGAAACTCACGACTTGAGGGTCGGAAAACACACCAATCACAACATGAGGGTTGGAAACTTACGACACGTGGGTCAGAAAACACCTATCACAACACTAGGATTGGAAACTCCCAACACGTGGGTCGGAAAACACCTATCACAACACTAGGGTTGGAAACTCACGACACGTGGGTCGGGAAATACACCTGTCACAACACGAGGGTTGGAAACTGGATTTTTGTAGTATGTGAACGCGCTAGATGATTTGCGTATGTATGTATGCTGATGCTGACGTCAATCCCAAGATTTTATCTCCTTATTAAACCTGTTTCAACCATATTTGCACCTACACCACGGCTATGCTTATGCCGGCTTGGTAATGTAGATAATGCTTATGCATATGCGTAGTTTGTTTATGAGTGAAATGAACAACAAGGTTGCTATCATTGGTAAGGTTACCGGGATATATCAATCAGGTGATCGGGTGAATATCTCCGTGACGTTGCTATCATCAGTAAGGTTACTGGCATCGGTAGGGTTACCGGAAAACATCAATCAGGTGATTGGAAAGAATACCTCAGTGAGGTTGCTATCATCAGTAAGGTTACTGGCATCGGTAGGGTTACCGGAAAGCATCAATCAGGTGATTGGGAAGAATATCTCAGTGAGGTTGCTATCATCAGTAAGGTTACTGGCATCGGTAGGGTTACCGGAAAGCATCAATCAGGTGATTGGAAATAAACCAACAGTAAGGTTACTGTCATCGGTAAGGTTACCGGAAGCATAAATCAGGTGATTGGAAATAAACCAACAGTACAGTTACTGTCATCGGTAAGGTTACCGGGAAGCAAGTGGATAATGTAGCTTAGCACCAGAGTTTCGAATTGGATGTCTTGATGTATGGGATAATGCTTATGCTCAGGTATATGTTGATTGATGTAATGAGTGGAACGAAGCAATGTCTTCTATAAGACTACCAGGAAAATGTTTATGGAATGGATATGAGGATTTGTCTTAAAAAGACTACCTGAAAAGGCTCTTAGAAAGGATAATGAATTGTCTTAAAGAAGACTACCTGAAAAGGCATGGTGTAATGTATCAAACAATGTATGTAATGCATGGTTTACATGTAATTGCATGATGCTCCAATGCCAGGTTGTTGATAACCAGAAGCGTATATAGTTCGCTGGAGTTATAGGTTTGTTTGATAACGTGGGGTGTAATGCTAGCGCGACTTCTCAATACCCGTTTGTTTTGAATTTTGAAGATCGTAGTTAGGAGAAAGATTTGTCGGATGTTGTAAAGCGTGAGAACGCCTTTTCCTTTTGTTGTGCGCCTTGCCCCAGTTTGACTCCTTGAATTACTCCACGCCTTTGAATTTTCGAAGTCCTCCATGTCTTTCACCTTTTGAAGTTCCCCACACCTTTAACCTTTTGAGATTTTCTTTATGGATTTGATATCCAATGCCCTAGTGTTTAGTGGGACAAGATGCTTATGATCTCTAAGTCATGAGGGAAGTGCCCCGGGAAATATCCTCGTCATATGCTTCGACGCTTCGATTGAAGGGGTATGCCCTTGATCTCCAGGATATGGAGGGTTATCCATAGTGTTCTATCCTTTTGAATTTGAATTCTTCCCATGTTTGACATGCCCCTGATTGAGATTGCTTCGAAATGCGACCCAAGTCGATTGAACCTTTAGGATGAATGCCCCTAGTGAATAGGATGTTTGATTGCATGCCCCTGTGATCTTTGAAATTTTGCCCCTGTTTAGGAGAACCCTCTAGATGTGGTTCCCCCCATTCCAGAGTCTTTATTAGAAGTGATTGCTCTTGATTAACCAATTTCGATATCTCCTCGATGCTAAGTGCATATTCGTAGATGACGTTGTACCCTTTGAGAAGTAACTCCAATGCGATGCGTATGCAAGTTTTGAAATCGAAGTCCGTTATGAATCAGGACTGATGATTAGAAATGAATGCTTGAATAAGCGTAGGGGTTAGAAATAGTTTTAATAAACCTAGGAGTCAGTATAACAAAATCCTGCTCAATATGCTTTCATAGTTAACCTTGCCTCAATTAGGACTTTTGAATGTTGTAACTTGGCATGGTTCACAGTTTTAAGAAACAATGGATATAAGGCTCAAAATTTATTTAACCCAACCCTTTCTCCTTGATGTTCTCCAAATCCTAAGAATTCGCTTAATCCAATGGATGTGCTTTGCTTGTAAGAGAATCGTTTCAGTTCTGATGTTGAGCCGAAGCCTTAGTAGAGATCCAAGCACCGACGAGGAATGTTGTAAAGATCCAAGCATTGACGGGAAGCTCCGATGAGTTAGCAGTCACAAGATTATCCTTCGCCTTTGTTTTGTTTTTATCCCTTATTTTTTGCATGAACCAATTCCCTTGAATTTGATCCATCGGGATGCCCTAATTTTTGCCTAAGTCGTTTTGTTTTCTTTCATGGAATTTTCCATTTTGACTTAGCGGGCGCTTTCCTCCTTTTTGAATGCTCCTTTTGATCCTTGGATTTTGTATGTTGTGACTACCATGTCGACTTTGATTTGCAAGCTTCGTCTTTGATACGTCCTCGATCTTGAATGATATATTGAGGAAGAAGATGTTGTGAACGTTATCTCCATTGCTTCCTCAATCTTGGATGAATGCGAGGAATAAGATATGCTTGAACCTTTGCTTGATCCTTATGCTTGGATTGACTGATTTTCTTTGACAACCAAAATACACCATTGAATTAATTGAAGTCTACCCTGCCCCTGGTTGAAATCAAGGTTTATTTGAAAAAAGTAGAAACAAACTCCAACTTCTGGCTCGAGGGGGTGACGAGGGATTAACATCCTTATATCTCCACTGTTTGGGAATTGAAACAATGCCTGTACATCGTCGGTTCGGTCTTACCTTAAAGCATATGTTTAGCTGGACTTAGTTATTTGTATTCGTCATTCTCCCTTAAGTTTTCTAATAAACCTAAATTTGAAATAGAATATAATAGAATAGAAGTGTGCGAGTGGAAAGTCGTAGTGGTGAGCGAATGAATTGACTCCAAAACCTGCATGGTCATCCCATTAGAATTGCTAATCCGAAGGTACAACTTTTATCCTGAGGAACACTTGGCGATCATAGAGGTTGAAATTCTGAGTATGGCAAAACCTATTGATCCTAGGGACAATCTCCTTTGTAAATCCGTCAACCTTGTTTTACTCCTTAGTTGATGAACTTGTAGAGGTGAAGGGTAACCTCGAGTTCTCCTTGGACATGTCAAACCTGTTGGGAATAAATCATTAGCGGTGGGTTTTCGTCGTATCGGAACTTCATGAGTTTCCTTTGACTGAACCTCTTTTGCTTTCCCTAAGGATAGTATCACACCATTCGTAATCTCCAGAGTTTGTAGATTGACAGAAAAACCTATGACCCTTTTTGCCCCCTTGGTGGGGAGTTAACATATGTCGTATTCCCTCCATCGTAGTTATGCATCTTTGTTTAGGATTTTTCCCCAGTTGGACTAATCCTTTCCCCCAGGTTATCGTAGAGCATCCTTGTAAATCTGATATGTTCAAAGCCGAACCCCTTTATGACTAGATACCCCTTGAGTGCATCTACGAGGGAACTCTTTTGTTGAACTAATCTTTGCTCGGTGACAACCTTTGTTGTATTTATGATCCTGTTACGACAAGGCATGGACATGAGGCATGACGAAAGGCATCCTTTTTCCTCCTTGTGAGACCCAGTTTGTTCTCGATAATTTATCCTCCTTTCTCCATAGTCTACGATCCTTTTGATTTTTTTTTGTGAGTCTCGGGAAATCGGCTAGCACGAAAAGCGTGGGTGCGGGCGAAGATAGAAATGCAAATGTGAATGTACGAATGCATGGAAATGCAAATGCATGCGTATGCAAGAGACTCCTTGTATTATAACTCCGTGTATGCAATGCAGACGTACGACGTATAATCCTAGGGATAGCCTTAGAGGCGACGTTAGACCCTAGTGAAATATGTGCAAGCTTGATGTTATGGTACGCCAATGGGAATCCCTTAGATTAGGGAGTATGCAGAAGGTAGCGGCTGGTGACCGTTCAAGACAGTTACCAAGTCTCATGGCCATCGAGAGGCCGTTCAACGTGTACCAATAAAGTTGTCCCTCGTGGGAAGGTTCTCTATGCGGAACACAACCTATCTAAGGACGATATCGAATGAAGTGAAATCCCTACAAGCCAGGGACGAAAGATGTATAAATGGAGTTCCAAACCCTATAAGTTAGAGGGTGCGCGGGAATAAGCACGAGGAGACCGTTCAAGACAGTCACTGAATCGCATGGCCATCGAGAGGCCAATTGACGTATGCTAATGAGGGTGTCCTCCAGGGGAAGGACGCGTAGTTGTAAAGACACATATACGTAAAAGAAAATCCCTACAGGCTAGGGAGTTCGTAGGAGCAAGCACTAGGTGACCGTTCAAGACAGTCACTAGATCGCATGGCCATCGAGAGGCCAATTGACGTGCATTAATCAGGATGTCCTTCTTGGGAAGGACGCGATTTTAGAATATGATCCCTACAGGATAGGGAATGCGTAGGAGTAAGCACGGGGTGACCGTTCAAGACACTCACTAGATCGCATGGCCATCGAGAGGCCAATCGCCGTATGCTACCGAATATGCCCTTCGTGCGAAGGGTGCGCTTTTTAGAAACAGAATCCCTATAGGCTAGGGACTGCGTAGATGTAGGCACGAGGTGACCGTTCAAGACAGTCACTAGATCGCATGGCCATCGAGAGGCCAATTGACGTGCGTAAACGAAGATGTCCTTCGTGGGAAGGACACATAGTTGTAAGAGTACAAAGATATAAAAGGAAACTCCCTACAAGTTAGGGAGTGCGTAGATGCAGACGCGGAGTGACCGTTCATGACAGTCACTAGGTCTCATGGCCATCGAGAGGCCAATCAACGTGCATAAATGGAGGTGTCCTTCGTGGGAAGGACATGGTCTTAGAAATGGGGTCCCTGGCTCCCTGTAGGCCAGGGAACGCGTAGGAATACCTGCAAAGTTAAAACGCAAGAAATTCGCAGTACATAAATTGCAAACATATAATAATAAGCACGTAAGCACATAAGCCCTAGGTTCATAGGTCCGACGTAACGACTTAGGATGCCTACGCTTCCCATTGGTATGTTCTAGAAGGTCTCATGGCGTCGTTCGTAGCCGCCGAGACTTTTTGTCTCTTTGGATTTTAGAACAACTCATTTATCCATGAGGTTCGAGTTTTAGGGGTTGGTTCCCAGAGAGATCAGCCAAATACCAAATCCAGCCCTCAACAAGGTCAAGCCTCGTATCAGACCTTTCCGGATATTCAACCCACTATGAGTGGAATTATAATAAGACTCGTAGGCGATGTAATTCCTCTCTGGTCTTAAATATAATTCCCACGCTTAGGTTTAAAAACAATTTATATACAACCCAAAATATGCAGTAAAATAACAAATATTCAAGTACACAGATATTTAATTAAATCACTGTAAATAAATGAGATTGCCGTAAATAAATGAAATTGCGAATAAATAAATAAATAAATAAATATTTAAATATTTATAAAAAAAACATAAGCCCTAAAATGGCGAATAAGCCAAACCCTAAAAAATTCGCCAAAACCCTAAATGATTCGCCAAAACCTAAACCCTGCCAAAACCTAAAGGAGCATAATAATTCACCATTTTTAGCTATCCCCAGCAGAGTCAGGAAATCCTACGCAGTTTAGAGATCGGGGTAAGTTATTATAATCAGGTTGAGGAAAGGTGTTAGGCACCCTCAACCCTTTCCTAAGGTTTGTTCTATGGTAAAGGTTTTATGGCTAAAATTTAGAGGTTTAATAGCTAAGGAAATGAATAGGGCGAAAATTGAGATTTGAAAGTGAATTGAAATTTTGAGGAAGGGGACTCGCCTTGGTTATCCAAGTGCCTACGTATCTCCTTAGGGAGAATCAGAGTCAACGTAGTTCGGGCACAGGTTTGTACGCCTTTGAATTAGTATGAGGTTGTTTTGAAGGCTTTTTGAATGGCCTATCGTAGTTTTGTGTTTTGAAAGGCATTTTGAGTTACCTTGTCGAAAAAGATGAAAATCCGCAGTTTGATTTGAAGTGTTTTGGATATTTTTAGATTTGGGCGTACAACCCTGATTTAATATGTCACCGTTAGTTGCGATGATCAATAGGTTTGATCATTATAGTTAACGGATTGAATTGTGCATTGCTGGTTATTCTGATCGATAGATTCGATCATCGCGGGCAGCAAATTGGATGTGTTTTAATCTTTATATTTTATTGCTTTATTCAGATATTTGATTAGTGCGACATAGAGAGTCGACTAATTCGAAGGCGGGATGAAATAGGTATTCATCCGTCATTTATCCGGTAAAGGGGAAATTAGAATTGATGTTTTTATTATTGGATTTGATTAATTAAATTAATCGATTGTTAATCATTGCGACCAATAGGTTTAGTCGGAACGAGTAACAAATTAAATCCTAAAAACTTCGGCCAAGTGGCCAATGGAATTGGACAAACCCTAATACTTACACCTTTATAGGGTTTTTGTGATTTTTTAACAATTAAAATGATTAAAATCAATTAACTCGAATAATCGAGATAATCAAAATAATCGGGAGAATTCTAAATCCTAATTATTGTCCTAAACCTAATTTATATGCTAATCCTAATTTAAATCTAATCCTAATCATATTTCTAATTCTTGATTAAATAAATAGATTAAATTACATGTAATTACTTGATTTTAATCTAAATAACTAAACAAGTAAAAAAATATGTAGAAAAACCTGGTTGTGATTATGTGTAGCGCATGCCAGGATATCCATGGTATGTAGGCGTATTGAGGTGCGTAGGATCTGATCCTGGTGAGATCTAACGGTGTCTGGGTGAGGACGTACCGTAAACATACAGATAAGCGAAGAGCTGAATCTTGTGGGAAAGATTTATAAAAATTGATTTGTTGAGCCTGGGGATCGAACCCAGTACCCCTTGGTCACCCATCATTCCATTAAACCACCTACGCCAGATGCTTTGATTGAAAGAAGGAGCAATCAAAAACCTCATAAACAAAAAATAAACTTTTTTTTAAAAAATAGAAAACGCCCAGCCTGTCTCCTTCGTCCTTAGAATTTTCTGAAAAAAACGCAACACTTTTGGCCACGTTTTTTCTGCGTGGCCGTAGGCTTTCCTTCAACAACCTGCAAATTATTGACACTAAACAAAAACCGATAGCCCAGATTAAAGATACATCAACTCGTGAGTTCAATGAAACCGATAATTTTGGCCAATTTTGCTTCTGAATCAAAAGCCCCAATTTGAAGCTTTGTTAACCTAACAATGGTGTTTCTTTCATATGGCAACGAAAATTCAATTAAATGTGCAGACAGCTTCGGAGCATTAATACAAATCAATATGTATGATTAAATTCAATTGAATTCATACCAATATGTGAAATCGAGATTAAGAAAAAGAGTGACTAAACCGTGGTCGTATGTGGTGTTTCTGGGCGTGAGAACGACTTATGAACATCCAGAATAAGTCAGAGAAGATCAAGGATAATGTTGGAATACTTTGTTTGGCATGAATTGGTCAGAACCTCCCACTGCCGATTCTAGAATGTCACGGTTTTTTTTCTGAGATTGTGCACCGTTCTTGAGGCCGAAAAAATCCCCTCTCCCTTAAACCAATTCTGCTTTTTATAACACTATCAATTAGGTCTCCAAATTTGATCAGCAATCTTGCTTTTCAATGCCAAGATATTTGATTTGGAATCAAATCCAATCTTGCCGATATTTGATTTGGAATCAAATCCAATCTTGCCGTATTTCTTTTTATCCTCTGTTCTTTGCAAATCCAAACTTGTTTTGTTGTTTTTTCTTTTTTTTTTTTATTTTATTTTTAATTTAACAATCTAATAATAATAATTCATAATAATAATAGTAAATAATAATAATAATAACTACTAATAATATTCTAACCTAAATAATAATATTAATAATATATAATTAATAAAACCTAATTAATAATAGTAAACTCAATTAATTAAAATCTAATATTAATCCAAATACTACCTAATAATAATTCTAATAATATTAATATTAATAATGAAATTTATAAATGCTAAAAATAATGACAATAATCGAAACGAATGTCGATAAACCCATAATACCCCCAAACAATGATAAAACCCTTGTAACAGTCAGGCCCAACGTTCGGGTCTTAAAGTACTTGCTATTCCAACCCCTATTTTTATTTCAACCAATTTATAAAGGAATTTTATAAGAGGTCGAGTTTAATAATAGATATATTAAATCCTATGGCTCTTAATTTTTAACACCCTTAATAAATTAGAAGATACGAATTATACCGGGTAAATTTCGGGGTATGACACTATGCATAACAGATAAAACAAGATCAAATCTCATAGCATAATCCAAAGAAATGAAAGAATACGTTGCACCATCATCAATAATAAAGTACGTACCTCAGATTATCTTCTCTTTAGCAGTGGTCTCAACACCAGGAAACACAAACACTTTTCCTTTCGCTTGCTCTTTCTGTGGCTTGTCACACATGGCACAATTGTGTCCTTGCTCACCACAACTGTAGCAAATCCTACTCGAACTAAATCCACAATCAACAGTTTTGCGACCCGTCTTGCTACACCTGTAGCAATTAATCGGAGTAGAAGCTCCTCCCCCACTTGGCTTCTTGCTAAAACTAGATTGTTTTCTCACGTCATCATACGGTTTCCCACATAATTGTTCTCTTCCTTGCTTCAATTCTAGAACTCTCACTTCTTTCTTTCCACGCACATCTTATGGAAAATAGTTTTCCAAAAATGCACCGCGGAAAAGATTCCAAGTAACTTCAATACCTTCCTCATCAAATCTTCGCACAGTATTACTCCACCAATCCTCGGCTCCTTCCGTTAGCATGTGAGTACCAAACCGTACCTTCTGTACATCAGTACAACTCATGACTTGAAAGATCTTCTCAATTTCTCTCATCCATGCATGTGCTTTGTCCGGTCCATACTTTCCTTGGATTGCACCTTCGAAAGTCTCCAAAAGCACTAAACTCATCCTCTCATCCATTACTTGCACTCTCATGCGGCGCTTGTCCAATGGCACCAATCCACCTCGTTACCGCTCTAACATTAATGTCCCCATTCCTTCCTGCAACCATCGTCCTAAACAGCCAAACAACCAGACAAACAGTATTGATCGTGTCAGATACACGAATCAAATACAACATGATTAGAAAACATTAACGACTATTGACCAACTGGTCGACCATGCTCTGATACCACTAATGTAACACCCCTTTTATACCCCAAAATAAATAAGCATATAATCAGAGAATAAGCATGCATATAATTCAAAAGGGCGTCACATCGACGTTTTCAAAAACTAAAAGCTTTTAAAAACCGACAGCATTTATCCACAATATACAATACACCTGGTCATTCCAAATAACACCTAAACATTTAATTACAATTCATACAGAATATGCATTCACAATGGAAAGTACTAAAAATACTCATGTATTTCATAAAATGATTCATGTCCCATACCATGATCATATCTCAATAAGTATATCAACATAAAATAAACCACAATCATAATAGTTAGCTAAAAGCCTCCCGAACAACAAGTAAACAATAAACAGATTCACGAGTCATAACATAATACATAATCAAATAAAACATGAGTTCAACACAACTAGTCTACCCAGTGTTACATGACCAGAGCATCGACTCACTACCTAATCTCCAACAAACACGGAAGAAATTTCCGTCTAGATCGCGCACGAGCTACTGAACTCCAGAACCTGCATGTCGCCAAACGAGGGCAACATTAAAACAGAAGGGTGAGAATACGAATCATTATGAAGGAAGTATAATAAGATACAATGATTAAGATCAATAATTATAGGAATTTAGTATACCATGTCTAATCATGTAAAATAATACAATTCAATATATTCGCATATATTAAGCATTCAACAAGTATAAAGAGTATAATATTCTAATTCCAATTCTATCTTTCCAATTATGCACATAACCATAATTATCACATATTCACACATTTAACCAAGTATGTATCCAAACATCACCCATTTCAATTATCAACTCATACACATATCACAACTACATCAATTTCACATACTCAATTATCACATAACTCTAATGTGACTCAATGCAAGATATGTGATACTATGCATGTGGTACCGCAATGTGAACCCAAAGTTTCACCGCTTTCCGATTCAATATCTAGAATCCAAGCCACGATTCCGATCCGGACAAGATCAAAGCCCCTACGCCTAATCCATATCAAGGATTAACGTCTGCTACGTCTATTTCCAATCAAGGATCACCGTCTATAACCATGTGAACCCACAGTTTCACCGCTTCCACAATAAAGCCGACTATGCCATGAATGTATGTACAATTACCAACCAACTATGCAATTAAGATTATCTCATCAATCTTAACTTACCGCATACCAACAATAATTCAACTCTGAATTATATATCAAATTGTACACAACATTCACAACACATTGATATCAATCCACATAATAGAAACAATATTCAATTATATTCACAAAATACAATTAACACTAGTAAATCATACTATCTCACGTTAATTCATATTGTCAACAAAATATAAGAATACACTCCCAAACCAAGTATCAATTCATTAGTATTTGACCAAAAATACAATTACGGTCAACTTTCCAAAATATCGTAAGTTACCGACAAACAAATAATCAATTCAATATCTATTATATTCCAATCAATTATAATTATTGAAATTAATTTAATTATTAAGCAAATCAACTAATTAATAATTACACTTAATTTATTTATTTTTTTAATTCCAAAACCAATATTTAATATAAAAGATATTTAAATCCACACTATTTCGGTCAATTCGTAAATATCACATTTTCAACAAAATAACACCACCACATTAATCTACCAATTAAACTTAGCCACCACATAAATTTTCATTAAATTCCGAACAACTAATTATACCGCTTAATTCGATAAAACGGGACTGTTTTACATTCCATTGTGTTCTATAATTGCTACTGTTCACAATTTATTTTCCCATCTATACAATTATATTTCATTTCTATTATATATTTCAATTTCAATTCCTAGATTCTAAAATTCTACTATTTTATTTCAATTTTAATTTCTATTTTATATGATGCCAAGATTTATCCAATTAATGCTGCTAGTGTAACAATTATATTTCATTTTTAAAGTAGTTTCATTTCTATCATACCATTGCTTTAAAACTCAGGTGCTCTGTTTCCTTTTTATTTAGAATATATATACATATATATATATATATATATAAACCGAAAATGATGTCACAGTAGTTTATATATAGCTATTTGTATATCAATATATATGATAAAAGAAAATAAAGCTACAGTACAAAAATTATATGCACCTATAGCACTTCTCATCATGTTAACTAATTACACTATACTACCTTATTTTTTAATTGGGAATACGCTACAGTAACTAGAATATAAATAGCAAGTTGACCAACACATAGCCATTATAATGTCATGTGGTTGTCTACTACCTATATATATCATGAATGAGGCACATATATGAAAACAACATACAATATTAGAACAGTGGCTCTGAAAATCGGAAGAGACACAGTATTAGAATAGCAAGAAAACAACATACAGCCATACTGCAATAGCCTAAAACGAAAATGGTAAGGCTTATTTACCCATTTTTTTTCTCATTTCCCTCACACACAGAATTTTTATTAATGTTTCAAATTCAATTTTCTATTCTCTACACAATAACCTACTCATGTTAATCTATCATTGACCCAATCATACAAACCCATAATAATGAGGATTCTCCCCCTTACCTCTTCAATTTCTTCAAACCCTAGCTTTCCTCTTCTCTCTTAGCCTCCTTTCTCCCCTTTCTCTTCTCTTCAAAATCAACAAATAAAAATGATACTCCTAACTCTCATTAACCGTTACTACTTATTTGTCATAATGAGTTTAATACTTCTAACTCTAGTAAATAGGCCCAATAGACATAATCTATTAATATCTTTACTAACCCAATAACTAAATAAACACCAATACACACAAAGTTAATTAATTCAATTAATTATTATATCTCATAACAATTAAATAATTATTTAACAAACAAAGTAAAATAAAATAATATAATAAAATAAATACGGATAAAATCCTCTAATAACTCAATGTCTCATATTTCCGGTCTAATATTAATTACTCGGAAAATTCCCAAAACGCTAAATATTAACTCATTAATATTTCTAATACTAAAAATATTAAAATTTTCGATTAAATATTAATCCGCTATCCCGAACTAATACCGACTAAATCGTTCCAAAACGCGAAATTTTAATAAACATCATAAATGACTAAATTAAGCAAATAATTATTAAAAACACCAAATAATATAATTACTAATACAATTAAGAAAAATATTAATAAAAATCGGGATGTTACATATGTAACTAAAGCCCAACACATATTAGGGAGAAGCAAAAGAAATGTTTTCCTTTATCATCCAGATGAATGGTTAGTGTGAAAGGGGTTAAGAAATCGTGCAGAAAATCGTTTTTCACCAATTCACGAAAATGTCTTCCGACGACGACGCAATGATTCCAGCTTCATGCTTTGGTGCATTTCTAGTCGATGTTTATCAATATCTGAGCGAAACTGGTAATGGGCTAACAAACAGCATGGATGGTAGAAGAGCTCGTGGTGACCCGACTTTAGACCTCAAAGGCAAAGGTGTATTAGATCATCGCTTACGTGATGGGAAGTTCCACATGTAAGGGCTGAAAGATTGCGAAGGACCAAGTGAAGCTTCGCTGGGGACGGGAGAAAAGGTTTTCCCACCTTCAAGATCTGGTGCGACGGTGATTTCCTTTGAAAGTGAAGGGTAAGTTTGTACAATAAGTGTAGTTAATGTTTATATTATGGTCTTCATGCTAAAAAAATGAAATGTATGTCTAGGGTTTTGCAAATGAATTTGAATTTGAATGCTTTTAGTATTGATTTTGATTAAAAAACCTGTTGTTAGAGAACTATTTTTTACATGAGGTTCCAAGTGTAGTTGATGTTTATATTATGGTCTGCATGTTAAAAAATATGAAATGTATGCCTAGGGTTTTGCAAATGAATTTGAATGTGATGAGCAAGATGGGTTATTGGTTATCAATAGTATATGAGAATCATCACTTGTAGTTTGCTGTTAGTATTGATTTTGACATAAAAACTTGTTGTTAGAGAACTATTTGTCACATGAGGTTCCGAGGTATGACATAGGTTATGAAATTGATGTGAATGTTTAATATGTGAATATATATGTGGAAGTTCTGATCAGGAAAGTGCTGATAAACAATTGCTGGACCCATGGGATGACAAAGAGGTGAGGGAAGAAGAACTTGGTCCACTTGGTAGGGTCCTTGTTTGGAGAAGGCAGATGAAGTTGCGCAGGGTTGCAAGAAAAAATGTCTTTGTAAGTCTTTTAGTCACAACAACATAGTTTCATATCTGGTTATAATTCCGTCTTTAATTGATATCAACTACTTTTGTGAATATGCAGCAATTGCCTCAGAAGGTTGTTCAAGAGTATCTAATGGTTGAGCATGACTCAATTGTTCTCTTCGATTGAGACCGTGGAAGGGAGTACATTTGTGTGTTGCACCTCTCAAAACGGGAAAAATGCACAAAGCGGTATATAGCCAAGGAATGGTACACTTTTGTAAGGAACCAAAAGATAAAAAAAGGCGACAAGATTGGATTCAGTTTGAGGGTCCCTTCTGCAGAAAGATTGTTGGTTACGGTGAAACATAAAAAGTCGTCAAAGTGAATGTGTTGGTGGTAGGTTGCGTTAGCATTGATGGAGACGTCCATAGTGTAATGGTTATGCACTAAGTTATTAGGATGGTGTATGTTATTAGGATGGTGTATCTTTAATCATTTTGACAGGCAAGATTTGGATGGAAAATAATATAGGTTGATCAGGTTGAATCCATCCTTTCTTCCATAGTGAAATGTTGATATTGAATAATGTTTGAATGTTTTGTGATGTAACTTTCAAATATATATTATATGATGTTGCTATATTCATTTTTTTTTTATGTTTGTCAAAAAAAACAAGTTTTTTTTATGTTTATGTAATAGCAGAAAAAACACATGCAAATTGGGTAGGTATAGTAAAAGTTATACTAAGGGATATTGGGTAAAATATCAAAGGGTTGTGAAGCCTTAATCCCATGTTGGGTGCATGTTGAAAATGTAATACCAGAAGGAATCAATGTACTTCCAGTTTAACATAAAAGGTGGGTCCTTGTATCAAAAAAATAGTAGGCAACAAAAAAGTTAAAGGTGAATAGATATGGGCATGCACTGTTCCCACGTGGTTCTTGCAAGAATCAAAGTTTGTGAAGGACACACACTGTATACATGTGAGGAATATATTCCTTTGGATACGTAAGGACAAAATATTCTTGCAAGCAATTGCTTTTTTCGTGGTACAACGTGAAAGCAGCATGTGATGTTTCTATGTCATTGAGCAATAAATAGAAGGCCACACACTATATAATTTTGCAAAGTGAAACCGCATAAGTTTAAATTCCATCACTTCTCCATCTGAAAATTTATAAACCCAAGCCATTTAGAGAAACTTCAAAATGGATCTTTGTGGCATTCTCAAACACTCAGAAATGATAGATTATTTTATAACCGCCAAGATATCCTCACAAGTTTAGTTTGTTTTTTTGGATAAATTAATGGTGTTTAGAGATTGTTAAAAATATACATATGTATTCTTTCATAGATAATTATGTGTATCCTTTATTTTCTTCAGTCCTATCCAGAGATTCAACACTCATTTGTGAAAAGCGACACATACCAAATTTCTAAGTGTTGGACAATAATGAATAACCAAGGTGTACACCATGAATTGATATATAACCAAATTGAGTTTCATCCGCTCATTATTAGTGGCTGGCCTTGTATGGAATCGTATTACAATCTACCTTCCGAGGTAGTCTTGACCGTTGGGTATTATGGTAACAACAACTATGGAATTTTTGAAGGTGGAGAAAAACACAAGAAAGTGGGGATTGAATTGTGTTCTTTATCAATTTAAAATTCCCTTTCCTTTTCTTTAACGTCTTTTCTTTCACTTAATCATCTATTGGATTATGTTTTAATGTTGCGGAAGCATGAAGAATACATAACCAATAAGATGTTCATTTTAACTTCTAACGGATATCAGAACTTCTGACATGTTCAGTACAGTTCTGTTGATTGAGGCTTGGAAGTTCTAAGTTAAAATAACATGAGAAGAAAGTAAAAGACACATTCATTTTTATCCTGGTTCACCTTCTAACTAAGGCTACCTCTAGTCCACCTTCTTCAGGTGATTTTCCTCTCAACAGAGGTCTTAATCCACTATAACTAAATCATGATTACATCCGCACGATCCTCCATCGTGACTAACAACCTAACAGCCAACTGTTGTGACTAACCATCTGGATAATGACCCGTTCAGTGATCTCTGCGAGATATAACGTCCATTGACTCAGCAACCCCGCACAGTCTACCCACTGTGACTAACCCTGCACAAGCTCCACGCGAGTGACTAACTTCCCACAATGACCGCAGCCAATGTCTTCTTAAGTCTTACCGCCCTGACTCGGCTGCTTAAGGAGTCTTTGCCAATTTAGATTGGACTTAATGTTGTGCTTCTAGATAAGCAGATATTATACATTACAAACCATTGATACAAGACAACTAATCACTAAAAATGGATGTATGATCTTTGAAGTCTTCTTGTCTGTATCTTATGACGAGATCTTTGCTTCTTGTTGATAAGCAAAGTATGAGCATCAGCTCCATGTGTTGATTGCTTCTTCAACTCGATCTTCGTCTTCAAGTCTTCATTAAGCAAGTTAGAGCATCTACTCTTGCGTTGATTGCTTCTTTGTCTTCTATTGTTTCTCATCAAGACCGGAGATTAATGTTTTTCTATTTGAAATTAACTCCTTCTTGTAAGACCATCTTCTATTCATCAGAATAAGCATATACAGAGCAGCATCTCTGTGTTTGGTTGCTTCTTGTGAATATATTTCTTCTTTCTACTTCTGAGATCAGAATATTGGATTTTACTTTCTATTTCTCTGATTCATTCTTCATCATCAACTTTTGGATGTAGATCAATTTGCTCTTTAAAAGCAGATGATACTTCATTTGTTTGATCTTTCTTCTTTGCGTATCTTCTTCTTGTTGACATTTAACTCAGTTCTTTAATGGAGCCTACTGCTTATTAGCAGGATCTTCTAGTGTGTTCTTGAGCTCTCCTTTTTGATAGGCTGATGTATGTATATCAACATTTGATTCCTCATACACTTAGTGTAAGTTGCCTCTTCTGTAACTTCTGATGCATGACTTCTTATTTCATCAATCAAGTGTTCATGCTCAGCTTCTTTATCTACAAATGCACATATGCATTCTGCATATTTTTTCTTCTTTTGTGCGGAATATTTCTTTGGTTGCACACTTTCTTCTTATCTCCATGGATGATCCTCACTGGATATTTTCTTTTTCTCTTCGGATCCATTCAAAGGATGGATGATCACTCACTCTTCATTCTGGATAAATTGATTTATTTGATCTGAGTAAGATGGATGGATTCCATATGTTGTGGTCACTCCATGCTCTTCAAGTTCGAAGATTTGTTCTATTTATAGCTTGGTGAGTGTTACCGTTAGAATTTAGCCGTTGAGGTTTGTTTGGATGTTTCTTTGAAAGCTTCATCTAGATTTAGCCTTTCGTGACAAGTGTCGTTCTTGGTAGAACCTTATCTTCAGCATGTTGATGGCGTGCTTCTTTGGTTAAACTTGTCTTTCCAATGCGCTGCATGTGGCTTACTTCTTCTTTTGGCCTTGGGAGTTGATCCATTTAATGTTGCAACCGTTTTGCTTATGATGATGTTTCTAACGGCTCTTCCTTAGGATTCTAGGCTCTTTGTATTTTGCTCAATTTGTACGCTGAGGTGTAGATTCTTCATTTGCACGACTTCTGCTGATGTTTGTATGTTATATGTCACTGTATCGTAGTCTTCAGAACTTGTAGCTTCAGAACTTCTAACTTAAGATCTTCTAATATTTCTTTTTTCTTGTGTGATCTTCTGATGTTTGCAAAGCTTCTTGAAGTAGCTTCTTGCGGTTGATCTTTCTTGTTTATTTCCTTGCAGCTTCTGATGTATTTTTCTGACTGAGACTGTTGCATGTAGACCTTGATATTGCTTGTTCTTCTGAATGGTCTTGTCTCTGATTGTTGTTTCTCTTGCTTTTGATCTGTGATCTTTGGCTTGTTTGACATGTTCTTAATCAGAACATCTGATAATGATATTTAGCTTTGACAATCTTCTGGATATAGTTGTTGTACACTTTTTCTGATGAATCCTGTATAAGATTTATGACATAGCATTTGCACACTAAATGAAACCATTAGTAATAACATTTTTACTCACAAAATATAAGCTTGTTATCATCAAAACTAGATTTTAAACATAGATTCTCAATCTTGTTCTAACAATTTTATCATTTAAGGAAGTGGTGAGGGCCAAGGATTTACCGTGTTTTCATAGTAGATATGTGTTTCACAAGGAGATATATTTTTTTTGATATAGATCTGAGCCCTTTCAGCGAATATCTTCCTAAATTAGTTGAGTTGTCTTTCATTCATATATTTCAATTTGTACGTCTCCAACATGTAAAATCAACAACTAAAGTTTTTTTGTTTTGTAGAAATTTCAGGAGGATTTTACGACCGTACTAAGAGAGTATGTATGAATATATTTTGTTGTGTGGTGACAACGGGAAGAATAAATTCATGTCGCCCTTAAAAATTGCAGACCCTCTCCCCAAAATTAGGATATGGATGAGACAAATTTTGCAAGTCCAACAACTTCAAATTTGGAGATAGGATTCGATTTAGGTTAGATGTTACTTCCTTGGACAAAACATGTTACGTGTATTTACTTTCAAAAGCGTAAGACAAAATAAAAAAAACATGGTATCCCTGCTTTTTAATGGATTTTTTATGTTAACATGTTATATATAAATATTTTCTATATATATTAAGTCTTGATGGTAATTGGATAAGCGAGATGTTGATATTTTTTGAAAACCAAAATATATTGTACAAAGAACTTACAGTACCTTAGAACTTTCTTTCCCTAAAAACTTAAAACTTAGAGTACCTTAGAAGATAAATGATTCATATCTTAGAGTACATATACCATGCAAAATAACGTGGAAGGCATGACCGGCATTTGTGTCTAGTGGATTCCTGAGCCATATTTACATAGGCAATTTTTTAGACATCAATGGAGTATTTTGCCTGCAGTGAGAATATTAAAATATTTACCACAGTTAGCTTGAGAATTAGCCTGAGCATAAATATAAAATCAAACTTAGAGTAAGCTTTGAATTACCTTAAATAGGGACAATCGATAATGTTGAAAACCTCTTTATACACTACGTTTGTAGTAGTCAACTTTAACTTGTCGTTTTCATCATATACCAATATTTTTATTCCTTGCTTGGTTGTGACCCTTGATAGTGCTACGTAGATTTGGCCACGAGTGAATACATCTCTTGGAAAATAAAGTCCCACTGTATCCAGAGATTGTCCTTGAGATTTATTGATCGTCATTGCATATGAGACAACTATTGGAAATTGACTCCGTTTAAGTTTGAAAGGCCAAGGGGATTGCGAGGGAGACATATCCATTCGAGGGATGTAGACCAAGTTTCCTGAATCCTTTTCGACCATTATTTTTTGCCTCGATGACATGGTTGGCCATCTTAGTTATCATTACCCTAGTGTCGTTACACAAACCCTCCAATTGATCTATGTTATGCATAAGCATCACATGTGTTCCTACCTTTAACTTAATGTGATGGTTAGGTAACCCTGAAGTACTTAGTGAACTAAGAAACTCGGGTGTAAGGATATAGATTACATTGGTGTCATGAATTTTGGACCTATCTAAAGTATTTGAGTTGTAGTAATCCTTGATCACCTCTAAATTCAAAAAATTGGGATGTTAGTGAGTGTAATAAATTAAAAAGACATTTAGAAGGTGTAGGAATAGAATGACAACTGGGAACAAATCAAGGATGTGACTGTTGATTTGATCAATAACTTCTAATGTAGAAGCAAGTATCGCGCGACTTTTGAGATAGTCGTTAGATTGGTAATTTTTGATAAAATAAAGGTATGTACTATTGATGATGGCAACTATTGGGTCGCTGTAATTCATGATCAAAAGTTCTAGTGGCAACCCAATGTCGGAAAATCCATCATTTGGCTCAAAAAGTTTGCCTTCACCAATTTGCAACAGCCACTTTGAGAAGTCTGCTATTTTTTTTTCTTTTCATATTCATTTGGACCGGATTGCAGTCACATGTTATGTGTTAAAGTTAAAACTTCAACCGACCGCCATATGTAAGAAGAATTTATCACAGAGTGTACGAAATCATAACGACTCCCTCTAGGAACAACGGGTAAAATCTGTCTAAAATCACCACTGAATACAACTACCTTTCCACCAAATATTTCTTTTGAATTACTATACGTACTCATGACTATTAGAACAAGATTTGTTCTGATCAATATTCTTAGTTTTGATGATAACAAGTATATGAATTTTGTATGAGATAATGTGGTACTCTAATACTATGCAATTTCCATTTCAGGAATTATACAAAGAGTATGCACAAAATCAGCGCAAGAAGCACTGACTCAGAAGGTTCAGCATGCAACATCAGAACATGGTCTGGCAAGACATCAGAAGATGGTCAAGCAGAATCAGAACATGGGTCTATGGAAGCATCAAAAGAACTTGAGATCAAAAGCAGAAGCACTGAAAGTTTGGCTGAGTGCTTCAAAAGCATGCTTGTGTGCCATGGGTGCTTCATCCCATATAATAAGCTTTGTCTGCCTTAGAAGCTCTACAACATCATCATCATAGGCAATTTTGCAGGTTGAATTTTCCATTGTTGGCTGTGTATCTGGAATTTAGAATCTGCAGTTCTACCACCGGGCAATAATAGAGAAGTTATTCCACTTGTTGCAACAGTTAAACATATATCATGTTTGGACCTCAATGCACTTTTAAGTTTCGCCACATGTAAGTTTTACCGGTTCCACCGTAACCATGTAGAAGGACACACCACCCTTTTGAGCGTGGACAGATGCCATAACTTTATCAAATATTGTCCTTTGCTTATCTACAAAAACGTCAGCAACATTTCACTATGAGACTGACATAATAGATGAGGCAAGTGATATATATTTGATGAGTACGAACCTGTTAGAGCATTGAAAAGGGCTATGAATTCGGTTCTCATAGACACATTATAACTTCGTTCATCATATATTAGCATGTTGCCTAATTGTTGTAGAACATACCCATCAGGATATGGAATTGGTTTAAAGTCGGTGAGGCTTTGTCGATTCGCTTGTAGTATTTTTTCAATCTCAATTAAAGTCACATTCAGCAACTGCTCTTCAGTCAGCACCAAATATGTCCAGATTGATAGTACACAACCAAATGTGTCATTAATTTAGTACATTCTACAATGAAAAATTTGAGGATTACATATAATCCAAAGTCCACTTCCATTTAATCATTTTTATATGCCCTATAAGGTATTCGAACATAAAGCTCTCTTTTTAAAATTACTACTCAGCAAAGTGGAACAACTGCAGAGTTATAAGAAGTAAAAAAGTATAATATATTACTACATAACAAAATTGAAAGACAATAAAAAACTACTGTGACAAATTTTGTAAAGTGTTTGAAATAAATTTGAAAGGTATTAAAAAAGACTAAAATAATTGGAAATAATTCCTTGTGTATTAATTCAGGACCCAGTATTAATTCATGAAGCAATGTTAATTCATATATGGGTACAACCTGTACTGTGAGCTAATTGTCTTTGTTCATGAAGCAGACCATCAGATAATAGACTCCATGACTTATTCCAAACATGAGCAGGCATATTAGCAGCATCGGACAAAAGCATCACTACAAAAAGCTTGCGGAGAAAATGACCTGAACCCCATTTACCCGCCTCCTTTATTTCCCCAATGTATTCTCGATCATCTTCAACGAATCCCATTAGAAAGCAGGCATCCCTAAAAGTGTCAAATTGGGTGTCGCCAACTTTGCAAATTTCTTCATAAGTAGAGGGTCCCTTAACCACCGTCAACATCAGTGAACATTGACTCCGTCACACTTGCTTTTTCCAATATATTATCCATTCTTGCATGATCGGGGTAGTAAACCGCTTGTTCACCTACTAAATGATAATACATACGTTCCACCACCGATTTCCTGCCATGAATGTTGTAAGAATAAATTCTCCAACAAGCCTTACTTGGGAAGACATACCTACAATGCAGATACTGTCTGATCTCATCAACTGGCTCTTTGTCATTTCTTGAGCCGGAATTTGAAGTTGAAATTGTTATTGTGATTCTATCAAATCCCTTATGTATATATTTGAATATATATTTTATTGAAGTAATTTGGTTACACCACTCCATGTTAAAATGTGCATGGTATTTTAGAAGGAATCTTGTATTGTAAGGTACAACATGTGGATTGTCCAAAGCGACACCATTTTTTTTTTTAATCACATGGGAATTAGATCGTCTTCTGTAGAGGGGATAGCCATCTGTATCAACAACCATATCTTCTTGGAAATTCTTGGGGAAGAATTTAGAGCATTTTCGGTTTTTCATACAAGGTGATTTCATCCGCGATAGACCGCGAGGACCATGCATCATGTGGGCCGACACCAATTTGTACAATATTGGATGTACAATGGGGTCTGGAATCTCAACACAAATGATATTATCTATATCAAATGGTGTTGGGTATTTGCTCTGAGGGTGTAAAAAGACTAATATGTGAGCATATGGAAATCCTCTCTTTTGAAATTCAATCGTGTACATAACTGTAACAAAAAACACATGTTAAATGAAAGACATTGTAAACTACAAAGAGTGTGCATATTCACATTAACAATATTCAAAAATAAAATTTACATGTAATAACCTTCTCGAGCATGTGGCGTTTGGTTATATCAGTCATGAGGTCTTCAAATTTGATCTTGAATACTTTGGTAATGAGATCAGCTTTATCATGTGGCTTTAAGTTAGTGTCGGACATGGCACGTTTTTAATTCTGGCCAAGCAGGATTGCAAGTAAATGTAACAAACAAATCAGGGAATCCTAACTTACTTGAAATAGCCATACCATCAAAATAGAGTTGATCAATGTACCGCTTTCTCCCAACAAATGTAGATGGCAAAACTACCCGTTTTCCTTGCTTTGGTGCTGTATTAGGCTGAGTGTCGTTGTATTGATCATTCAAGTGGTTATATTTTCCAACTCGTAACTTGGATGGGTTGGTCCTCAACAATTGAGTCGTTCGGACTCCATCATTGCAAATCCATCCACTAAGAACTGTTAAAAAAGCCATCTTGAATGAAGTAATGACTTTGCCTCAAATTGGCGCTCTTGCAACCGGAAAGATAGCCAATCTTTGATGGAATGACAATTTTTCTTGGTAACCTCATGTTCATGTTCATATCTGTGCAAAATATTTTTCCTATATCCATCCTTCCCATAAACAAAAATGAGAGGGTATTTGTAGGCTAAGTAAGTAGGATGAAATTCAGTAACTTATTGCAAATGGCCAGTGCGTGCGTGGATGATCATGTCTCTCGGCATTGTAGGATCAATGTCTCCAACAATCAGAGCAGCAACCTCCAACACAGTTCGTGTGTTATAGACACGACCATCTTCGGGTCTATCATTGATTAGTCGTATATTCAAGTCTAAGAAAGCATTTCCTCTCAAAAGATCTCTTGCCATTCGAAATGCCTTTGCATGTGGATTGCAGTCGTCCAACATATCCTTCAACTTGCCAACAATATCCCTGTTGACCACTTTGTTATCCCTGCACGTCCTGTGAAAAAGGTTTGTTGTTATATTACAACAGTTTTAGATTGGTCATTTATCCATTGGTGTATGAGTACAATTACATGAAACACTTCATTCGGTTATCTATTTCATCGTCGGTGTCAAAAATATATAGTTGAGCATATTACGGAGGCTATCCATCTTGCTGCAGTAACGTCCCTATTCGATGACAGGTTTGACTGTGCAGTCTTAAAGTAGGTGGTCCTCCTCCATTAGCAATAGTGCTATCGAATTTCATTCCTGGAGAAGTGAATGAAAACATGGCGTTGTAAGTGCGAAGGTTACTTTGGTAGTTTTTACTCTCTGCACTGGTTCCACTATGTAGAAGATGGTGCAGCAATGGTGGGGGATCCGTTAGTAACGGCTGTATAACTTTTCCACTCCTAGAGCACCGGTGGAACTTAGGAACAGTGGTATGCCGTGATTTCTCTTTTCTTTCCTGATACCACATAGAGGCGTGACTAAATGGACAATCCCAAACTCGATCTCCTATGTCAGAGTATTCTGCATTGGTAGTTACAAAGAGATCAAATATATATATATATATATTAAATTTTGAATAGATTAAAACAATGCGAAGGGTAGCACACGTTCTAAATGGGAACCTACAAACAATTCATTCTCAACTTCGTCATCATCATCATCAGAAGTGTCACCCAAGTTCATATCATCTTCGGAGTTAGAGTTTGCCTTATCTGTGTAATGAGCTGTTGTGTCAACATTTGTTGTTACATTGAGAGAGTTTACACGGGCATTAGAAGTAGACGCCTGGTCAGTGTTACAAATAGGGGGACGGGTTTGGTTAAAACTTGCAAGTAGGTTGTTGGGAGCATGACGATGTAATCTTGCCCTTTTTTGAGGTAGAGGTTGATGTACATGTCTATTCGACGGGGCTGTGTTATTCAGGTTAGATAGGTTGGCAGATAGGGGGAGACGATTACATGATGTCGGTGTTTGAGTGGTCATTAACACAGGTTATTTGGTCTTCCTCCTCTTTCTAGCCTTTGAAGGAGCATTTGAATATTGCAATGATTGACACTCAGTAGCAATAAGAGTTCCATTTGATAAATTCTTTGAACCCATGAAGCTACTACCATGTGTAAAATAAGTGAAGTTTTGCATGGGGGAGGATACTGGCTGTAACGTGATAGTAGGCTTATGCGCGATACCATCTTGACATGAGCGTCTCCGCTGAGCTAATATAAATTTTCTCCGACGTCTAGCAATAGCAGCAGTAGCATTTGAAGTTGAAGTAGAGTTGGACTCCATGGATTGACCAAGACAGTGAGTTGGACTCTATGGAACAAATAAGCAAATCCAGACAGAATATGAAGGAGAGTGTACAAATGCAGAAGGATAATGTAATGGAAGTTTTTGCTAATGCATGGTGAGATTCAGTTATAGTCAATAACCTGGGCAAGTTGGTAGTGTCTTCCCTTGCAACTTCAAATGGTATGTTGCCAAAGATGTAAAAGAATAATAATAAAAAGAGAGGGTAATTTGAAATTTTGAAATTTCCCGCAAAATTAAGTAGGGTTTTTTGAAAGTGAAAAGGTTTGTGAAAGTTATTATTATTATATGGCAAAATACCCTTTTTGGTCCCATATGTTATCCTCAGGGTTCATTTTGGTCCCTTAATTTTAAAAAGTATCATACTGGTCCCTTAACTCTTCAAAAGGTGTCATTTTAGTCCTTTTTGTCATATTAGCGACCGATTTAACGACCAATTTTTCATTTTTTTCGTCGTTAATATGACAAAAAGGACTAAAATGACACCTTTTGAAGAGTTATGGGACTAATAGAGAAGTTTTTGAAGTTAAGGGACCAAAAAGAACCTCAAGATTAACATACGGGACCAAAAATGATATTTTGCCTTATTATATTACATATCATTATGTTACATATAATATTGGATGTACCGTTCAAAAAAATGAGTAAGTTGGGCTCAAGAATATCCTATGCAGACTCCTGAGAAAGCACAATAGCATGTGATGTCACTGCTATGCATGTCCATAGGGTTACGCCACATCTACATTTAGGAATGATGGGAGAAAAGCATGGGAGAGTGAGCTGACACAGTTGAAAAGGTGATGTTGGACTTGTTATATAGGTTACTCCACAAAACTTAGAATGTCTATAATAAAGTAAATAGTTGGAAAAGGTGATATTTCTGATATTATATTATGGTTAATCATAAGATTGTGAGACTAAGTGATGATCCAGTACCATAGACTGAGATAAAAGAAGAAATGGGAGAGTGAGATGACACAATTGAAAAGGTGATTTTTATTATTTGTTATGTAGGTTTACATAAATTTTAGAAAGTAAATAATAAAGTAAATAGTTGGAAAACTTGAATATAACTAAGGAATTCTTTGATATCTCATGGTCTATCTTGTTGAGTAACATAAAAAATGAATCTTTCAAGGTTGCGTATGATGGTTTGATAATTGCACATATTAAACTTTAGTGAATTTAGTTATTTAATTTCTCTTTCATATTAATATAAGATATATATTCATCTATCAAAATCATATAGGTATACTCAGCAAAAGGGTACCTAAATTCACGAAAGAGCACCTAAAGATATATATTAATCCACCATACTGAAAGGTTCAAATAAAAAAAGTGCAAGTGAGAAAAGGGTACATCCATAAAACACATAGGTATGCTCAGCAAAATAAAATGTTTACTCCCTAAAAAAGAATGTGAAGGGAGTATCCTTCAAATTGCAACAAATATAATATGTAACCTTTGTAACAAAGATGCATTAAGATGTAATGGTTAAATATAGAGTATTTAGCATGTTGAATTACAACATGCATAGAGTAAATTAGTAATCAGGGAACCAAAATGAAATCTCCAGTAGTATCATAATATCACATAGTACTGAATAAAGAAAACAAAAGCGACACGCTTAGTAGTATCAAAATAGTACATACCAATACTAAAAATAATTATAACAGGACTACAACTATTTTTTGTTCTCCAACTTGATGATCTTTTTAAGTTTTGTTAAAGATAGTTCCCCATCACATACAGTTGTCAATTCGCTTGAGCCATCATGCATCTGCCTTTTTGCAGTGGGTGTTAGCTGCTCTGGGTTATGTTTAGATGTTATCTCTAGATATTGTAAACATAAAATCCAAAGAAATAATCAAGATCTGGGGATTTGCTTTAGTTTTGGATTCATCAACACTCTCTTTTATCTGCAAAACATAAACACAAGATGCGAAGGTATTTTATTCATTCATACCAATGAGGAAGCTAAAGTTGCATTTGTAATACAACTATATTGTTTAGATTCATGAGAATACCTGCACTCGCAACGGTGTTTCGGAGGGTTCAGAATTCGTGACCTTGGTGTTATAAAGAGAATTACATTTAGCATCACAGTCAATGATGTGACTATTAACAAAGCTCGAGTTATTGGTCTAGTGATACCTGTGTATGCTCCCAAGGAGCCTTCAATTGTTTTATGAACGGTCCATCTTTAACGAACATAAAAATTGAGCAACTATCCCAACTAGGCTGCCATTAAACTCTAAAAGCCAGCTCCAAGTCTAACATGCCATCAAGTGCTAATAGAAATTCTAATGGATCCGTGATACCAGCCTACAAAACAAACCGAGTATGTTAAGGATGATCAGCCACACCATAAAATTATTAGTAATTAGAATTGTTGTATAAGCTAAAAAACCTGTATCATTGTTTCGCGCATCTAAGGAGCAGAGACACGTAAGATTTCGGTACATTCCCTGTCCCAGAAAATAAACTTGCAAGAAGTGTCCAAATGGAAAGCTTCAATTTCAATCTTATACCTATTGTTGGATGACAAGCAAATGTTAAAAAATCATAAAAACATAAAGAGGTTGTATCACTCAAAGACAAAGGTACTAAACTAATCATACTTATAGATCTCCGCCTCGGTAAAATGGCCATTATCACATTTATACGGAGGTTTCTCACCGCGAGCAGCTTTAGTGCATGCATGGCAGCACAGGTAGTACCATTCATAGGAAGACGCAATAAGTTTTCTGGTTTTGCAACTGTAGCACAAAAAGTGTTCTACAACATAAAAGAAATATGGATTGTAGCAAAGCATATGTTTCATCAAATTGCTTCAAGGATAACATTCACAATACGTAAAGAAACCTCGCGCAGTTTTTTCATCTGACTCAGAGGTAGAGTAACAACCCCTTTAAGCTACTTATGTGTATGACTATTTCCAACGTTTTCAGAAGTCGGGGTGCAGGAGTAATGTTGAGATTGGGAGCTTAGTTGGCTGGAAACGATATGCAAAGATTCCTCTAGGAAACTGCATCAGGAAATAACAAATAAGAATGCATATCACAGCAAGAAAATTGAATGAATGGGAGGCAATATTCCTCATGGAAGCTACCTGCTGATGAAGTCCTTGATTGAAGGAAAATCTGCATTGATATGGAGCTTGGTAACATGGAATGTGTTGGTAACCGAGATTGGGTATTAGCCTACATTAAAAATAAATAATCAAACAAAGGACCACACCTTTGCATATACGAATTAAACAATTAACCATCGTACCCTGTTCTTTAACTTTTGCGTACTGAAGCAAAACCATGGTCGGCCCACATGTGGTAGGCTGTTCCTCGTTAAACTTAAAAAATTGTTTGGCATAGTCCTCCCAGAGGGTGCAGTTCATTGTGTTGTTGCTGGAGACAGTTTAATGGGATGGTTAGAAGACATGAAACAGAAATGTAGCAAAATGGGAAAAAGTAGATCCTTGAACCATATACCTTGCATCTAGGGGTGGGAATATGCCAAGCCAGCCTACAGGGGCCTATAGCCTAACCTACTTAAGGCCAGGCCAGGCTTATTTATTAAAGAGGCTAGGCTTAGGCTTTTTAAAAGTCTATTTTATTAAATAGGCCAGGCTTAGGATATTAAAAAAGCCTATGAAGCCTTACAGGCCGGCTTATATTTTCATATATATTAGAGATATGCTAAATAGGTTGGACCATGTATGCATAATTGCATATATATTAGAAAAATAGCCTAAAGAGGCTAGCCTATGTATGCATATATATTAGAACAAATGCTAAATAGACCGCCTTATATATGCATATATAGGCCGACCTATAAGACTTCTTAATTAATATGGATTAATTAAAAACTTTAATGAGATACAGGCTTTTATAAAGGCTTTTAGGCCAGGCCAGACTTTTAAAAAGTTGCATCCCTTAGTACAAAATTAACCTGTAATTTTTTTCCGCCACTCTGCGTCTGTTGATATGCAATAGTCTCGACCATACCAATAATGTCTAAGGGAAAGATGAAAATGAAGAACATAAGATAATGAAATAGTATACAATGCGAAAAGAAAAGGATATAGCCATGTAGTGTTACCGATCAACACATCCTTCTAAACTTGCCGGTCATAATATTAAGGAAACTGGTGAAGGTGTGTTGTTTGGGTGGTATGTCGTATTTGTTAACATCAGAAACAGAAGTTCCTCTAGTAAATTTCACCAAAAAATTGTGGGTGCTTGGTTTGAAAACTAAGTTATTTGGCTGCACTACAAAGTTGGACATTGTGTACATCTGGTCCACTTCAAACTTCTCATTGTATACAGCCATGTACGTAGTTGGAACAACTACGTCCATATCACACCCCTGGAAACTTATAAAAGGTTACACGTAAAACACAAGCTCAGACGCAAAACATAACAAAGAGAGAATATATAACATGGAACACAAAGATGAAACACATGCATAACATAAACTCTTTACAGGAAAAAAACAAACAGTGTTCAACAAAAAGTTTAAACCAAAAGATGAAACACACGCACAACCTAAAGATTAAAACCATATGAAGACAAACATATTAAACATGCTACCTATAACCTAATTTTAAACGCAAAGAAAAATGTTAACACAAAGTAAAGCATAGCTTCATAATTGTGAGACAAAATGGTTACATGCAAAGATGAAACACTTGGACAACATAAATGCTTTACAGGAAAAAACAAACATTGTTTAACAAAAAGTTTAAAACCCAGAGATGAAACACACGCACAACCTAAAGATTAAAACCATATGAAGACAAACACATTAAACATGCTAGTTGTAACCTAAATTTAAACGCAAACACAAATGTTAACCCAAACCAAAGTGGTTAAACATTATACATGTAACACAAACTTGTAAGACGGAGTTGTAAAAGCAAAGAAAAAATATGTTAAAACATCGAAAGTTACCTCTTTTTCGAGAAATATCATCTCAAAGTGTTCCTTATTGTTGTATACTACATTCCATTTATAGGCTACTCTGACCACCATCTTCCATAACTCTTTGGTGTCGTTGATGTCCATTATTTTCTCCAATGGCCTAGCCATGTAGAAAGAGAGGTTGAAGATGGTTGAGTGATCAGTCACCATTTCTACTTAATTTCGTCATAAATTCGGCATAAGATCGTCATACTTGGTAACACTTTGTGGTTGTTTTCAAGAGTTTTTCATTGATTCCATTAATATTAGTTAATTGCTTGCATTATGTTTTTGTGCCCTTTATTATGTCTTTTTAGATGCTTTTGATCTTTCTACTTGGTGGTTGTAGGTTAATTCTGGATCAGATGGAAATTTCACAAGTGTTGGTGTAAAAGAAGCTGAAAATCGTGACATGCGTGTAGTATTTTGATCATAACTAGAGCTTCGTAACTCGGAATGACGCGGTTCCGGTGGCAAAATTTCGCTAACGAAAAGGGATACAACTTTGATGTTGAAGTCAAAGCCAAATTCTGAAGGCAGAGGATGACACGGGCAGCCCGTGTCAAGTGACACGGCCGTGTCCAACCTACTGAAGGATTCTCCCCAAAAGTGGCAGAAGCTGACACGGCCAGCCCGTGTCAGGTGACACGGCCGTGTCAGCTGGTGCGGACAGAAATTCTGAATTTTTCTATTTTGTTATTTTTAAAGCACCAGGGGCATTTTGGGTGTTCTGTCTTGGACCTGAAAACCTAGAACAGATTAAAAGTGATTTTGAGACAAGAGGAGAGGCACTTTTTGCATCATACGATAGAAAACACCAGAGGAGAGAAGATAGCTTCATCAAGGGTTCCGGAGACGGAGAGATTCAACGGTTGGCACCATTGAAGATCAAAGTTCCCAATTATCTTTGTAATGTCTAAATTCTTTACTATGTCTTTCTTGAATATTATGAGAGGCTAAACCCCCCAATGCTAGGGGGTGGTCCTGATTTGGTTTTTGTAATAACGATGAATTTGTGATTTCGTCAATACATTGGTTTATGTTATTCAGTTTAATTATGCAATGTTCTTAATATTTTCTTTATCGGTCAAATAAGGATTAATCTACGGCTAACAATACAGGACTGCAGTTGTTAGGGTTTGTGCATAATTTGATTATAGTAGATATCACCTAGGACTAGGGATACCCTATAATTACCACATAATCTTGATTATATAAAAGCTTGGTTTCAATTTAGGTTCCTAAGGACTTAGGATTTAGGTTAGAAGACCAAAGGTTTTCTCACTAAGGACTTAGGAGAAAACACCCTAAAGATGTGGTAACTGAATGTTATGAACTTGTTGAAGAGATCTTAATTCTGAGTGTTGCATGCCAAATCAACCACTCACCCTAGCATTTCATATATTTGATAGCAAAAATCAATTTATTTTCTCATTAATTTTTCTGTGCAAGGATTTAATCCACCAAAACCAAAACATTAGTTTTTGTTCAATTGAATTAAACTTTAGAAATCTGTATTTCCTACGCAGTCCTTGAGATCGACATTCGGGGAATTTCCCCTATTATTACTATAGAGGCAAAAATAGTACACTTGTTATTTTACCGATCAAGGTAGAAGAAAGAGAGGTTGAGTTGTGAAGATGGAAGATGGTAAGGTTTTGAGGTTAGAAGATGTTTTGAGGTAGAAGAAGAGAGAGAACGAAGTGAGAGCATAGGTAGGAGTAGGAAAAGACTATTGAGTAAAAGAAGGGGAAAGAAAATAATTATGTTTCCAAGGAAAGATTTTTTAATTTTTTAATTTGAAATAGTTCATTCATGCATTGGAAAGAGCCGGAAAGATTATAAGAGTGAAAGTTGGAAGGAGAAGGGATCAACGTGGCACCATAATGAAGCAGAGGGGCATACTGGTACTTTCCAAAATAGTTAATTTTCTTATATTGTAGATTAAAAATCCATTACTAAAACTACAATGTAATAAGTGTCATTTTTTATTTTGAGGTTTTGTCGATTTATTGCTATTTGTAAACTGTGTGTAATTCAATAACTTTGTTAATTTGATTATATTTGTACCTTGAGCTACCCTCACATTCAATAAATCAATTTTGAACTCATATCAATGTGTTTTTTTAGATTGAAAAGTTGACCAAGTCAATGGATTGAAAGTATCATGAATAACAAGTTAGAAATTTTAAAACAAGATTTTTTTAAAGCTTGATTCGAATTAAGTATATTGTTGATTCAAATCAAACGTGAAGTTGAAGTTGAGATTTCTTCACTAACTACTTGATTCAAATCAGGAATGTGTGTGATTCGAATTACATCACTCTTTGATTCGAATCACAAATAATTTTGACTCGGATCACGAGACTCATGTATTTTTCTAAAACAATTATGATTTGAATCATACTTTTCTTTGACTCTAATCATGAATACCAATCATGAATCAAATCAAAATGGCAGCCTCACAATTTTACTATCCCCCCTCGTTTCAAAATGAGTGTCGTTTAAGGTTTTTGCATACAGATTAAGAAATGTAATAATATTGTCATAATACATTGCACTTTTACAAAATTAACCTTATTAAAATCTTGAAAATAGTGTATAATGTAGTAATTTAGGGACATAATTGAAAGAATAACCATCATTTCTACATTGAAAAGTAAGAATGACATTCATTTTGAAACAATTTTTTCTCTAAAATGACACTCATTTTGAAACGGGGGGAGTATCTTGATTCAAATCACTCTTTCTTTTGATTCAAATCATAACCTCATGATTTAACTCTAATCATTTTGTTCATTTTTGAACCTTTTTGTGCCTAACCTCTACCACGTATAAAAATCTTTTAAGTATTATTTTTTAGTAAAAAAAAGTCCTTGTTGTTTTTGTTAATTAACAAGTGAGGAAATTCAAACAAAAATAAGTCTCTCAATGAGATTCTTTCAGATTGAGATCTAGTGAGATCAAACCCATATTTTCAAAAAGCTTGAGAAAAACTAGTGAGAGCTTTTTCCCTTTACAAACACTCTTCCTCCCTGATTCAACCTTGTGAAAAATTTCATTGAATTTTGTTATTGTAAGATCTAAGCTGTGTTGTGTGAGATTCTTTAGATATAACTTTCACCATCTTCAATATTGTACCAAGAAACCATTGTTGTGGTACTCATCTCTAAATATTGAGTTTGAGTGGTAGATCCAAGGTACATTAGGGAAGCTAATGTTTTTTTTTGTGTGTCAAGAAAAAGAATCTTTTTTTGTCTATGGTAGCTGATTATGAATATCAAGTAAGAGAAGAGTTTCTTTATACTCCACAGAATATTTCAGTGAGATTGATGAAAGGTTGTTGCATAACAAAGTTGTGACTTGTCCAATCTTTCTTATGAAGAACAAACACTTAGACAAGGAACTAGTAGGGTTGAGTAAATTTCAGTGCAAAATAAAAGTTTGGAGTAGGATTTTTGTGTCTACCAGGATTATTAGATCAAGATCATTGAAGATCTCGAAAGATTTGCATTTTGAGTATTCATATTCAACAGAAGGAAAAGTCAATTTAAATCTTTGTTGGCTAAAGTAGTTGAATTATAATGTTCATATTGTTGAATATTCGTTGTACCAAAAATATTTGTATATTAACTTTGTAAACAAAAGTAGACCTTACCATTTTCATATGGTAAAATAATTGAAGAGTGGACAAAGCTCTAGTGAGAAATAAGGTCGATGTGCATATTGTTGATGTTATATGAATTTGTACATATGTTATGGATACATTTATGTACATGTGTTGGATTATTGTGTGCCAAGTGGGGTGTGAGATATATATATTCAGATTCTATTCGGGAATCGTATGATCATGTGCCTAGTGGGGTGTGAGCGATGAAGTTTCGATCGTGTGCCCGGTGGGGTGTGAGCGACGAAGAGTGAGATGATCGTGTGCCCGGTAGGGTGTGAGCAATGCACCCGAATTCCGATAGGAATTAATTGGCGAGTTCTTATGAACTGATGGTACCACATGCATTTGCGTTGAGTCGCATTGGAGTCACATTTGTCTATGTGAATTGCATTTGGTGTGTTTGTGTGCTAATTGTGTAAATTGGTACTTTATTGATAATTGTGATTGTATTACTTGATATCTCGTATCTTTTGAGCCATTTTGTATATGCAAACATGTGATATGTATTTAAAAAGTGTTAAATAGATGTATGTTGATGTGAGAAGAATTCTTTTATTGTATGTTGTTATACATTGTTTATTATTATATATTTCTATTATGATACTAGTAGAAGACCCATGTCCGCACGGGTAGTTCAAATCTTAAGATGAATAATGTATTACAAACACATAAAAAGAAGTTTAAAAAATCGAATGAGCAATGTTAAATTAAGATTCATAAAGGTATTATAGTGATAGCGACCCGTGAAAGTAGTGAATTTCAGTGATAAAATTCACATAAAAAGTATTATAGTGGTAGTGACCCATAAAAACAGTGAATGTCCGAATAAAAATGAATTAATGTAAAAAAAGAGATATTATGGTGGTAGTAACCCGTGCATCTGCATAAGAAATTTAATTTATTTTTTAAGTTATTTTTTCATTCATATAAAATATACATATGATCTGTCACATGCTATAAATAAGGAACATCATCTCATAAATCAATACAAACATAAAAGAAGAGAAATCAAATTCATTTTACTTTGAAAATGACTACTCTGTATATAATAATAATAATAAATAATAATAAATTACTTATTTAAGTGGATTATCATTATGAAAGTTGGGAAAAAAAGAAAAAATGAATGCAAAGTTGGACTTCATTAGAGAAGAAAAGTTAAAATTGTTTACCTATAAAATGGCTTATCAATCTTTAGAATCTATTCATTCTAAAAAAAGGCAGGAATAAATCACACATGAAATAAAATATGTCATCATCCCTCTCATTCAGTAGTTAGTAGATTACATGAAAAAGATGCATTGAACCGTCATTGGAGCAAGTGCTATTTACAGGTACCTGTCTCAAATCTATCTCTAAAGCATAAAGAAGATAAGCAGAAGCCCAAATAAGCATACACTTAAATTGTTGAGCACATTTAATTTTAAGAACTTGTTGCCAAATATACAATACAAGTGTAGAAAATATTTTGAAGGAAAGCCTCTATTAAATGTTTTAGCAACATGCAATCAAATCTCTGTTTAAACCATTCCCAAGTTATTATGTCTTGATAAAATAGTGAAAGGCCACACACATAATTTTATAGTATCATTGATTTGAATATGCGCAAGGCTTTAAGTGAAAAAAAAAAACAATGGAACACAAAAGAATACGAACTAATTTAATGGCAATGGAACACAAAAGAATACGAACTAATTCAAACCTCACATGTACACATAAAGATATATGACAGGAAATGTTTATCACAGCCAACTGCCAAAGCCAGCACCAACTCCTGCCAGCCCACAAGCAAATAGAGTAATTTTGTTGGCCTGGCTTAAGAAAGGTGTCCATACAGACAATAATTACTGATACACAAAAGCAAGCTGCAGATTTAACCAAAACTAAAATCAGGGAAATAATAGAAGCACAACACTGACATGTAACTGATTATATAGTTAGGGGCCCAGGGATGTCCATTGACAGCATCACAAAAGCATGAGAACAATAAATAATAGAAGCAGAACACTACAGAAAGTAGACATTGTAAGAAAAATACAGTAGACATAGAAATAAATAAAAGCGAATATAAAACAAACAAAAAAACAAATATAAATTAAACCTCAACAAACAGAGTGTTTGATAAGCCTTTGCAACAAACAGAAATGAACCTTTAGGCTTTAGTTGACGTGCTATAGAAAAACTGTCCAGAAAGAGCCAATTCGGAGGAATCAATGTAGAGCATCGACGTAACTCATTAACGGTACGTCAAAAGTACGAGCATTATGAGCAACCCATATCAGGTATCCCCCAGGTTTCTGACGGCTTTGAACATAGCGTAATAATATGGGAATCAGATCTTCCATCCTACAAAAAATTACTTAAGAATTGAAAAACAATCAATGATCTCCTATGCAAAACTAATTAAATAGTTCAAATAGACTCTATCATCAATGTCCAGTGTCCACAAACAATTTAGTTCATAGTCATATGAGAGCATGAGGATAACTGGATAAGTACTGGAAACATGTTGATATAGAAAAAACATGCAGAGTAACGTGACCCAGAACTTGGTTACCTTCTTAGCTACACACTCACCGTGGAACCATGCACAATGACTAAAATGAACAATGGAAGAAGAAAATTTCAACAACCACACTCACCTTCCAAACTTCTAATGTAATCATTGTATGACAAACATATAGTATCTTATTCCAACCTATAGAATCAGTACATGGTCAGTACATGGGAAGCTTCAACAATGTGCGATGAAGTGCAAATTAAAAATTGACTTACCATTTTTTCACGCATTCGAATATTGCTTCAGGTGATGTTCCAACAATAACAGATTATTATATTCTGCTTGATCAACATGCACGCCAGCAATACGCAAGTGGCGCCGCGAATTCTCAACTTGTCCAAAGCTATAGAAAGTTGCAAAACCTAATAAGTTAACAAAATATAATATAAGGAACTGGTATCAAAGCCCATGTCAAACTTTACACTATATTAAAATTAGAACATTCACTATTAAGTAAATATGTGTTTTTTTACTACTGAGTTAGACAATATATTGAGAACCTCATACAAATAGTTTTGGCTATGTTGGTACATCAATGAAATAAAGTTTAAATTGAAACAATATCCCTTTCTACAAGTTGAAGCTTTACCCGTATCTTTTCAAATAAACCAGAATGTAGAGCATGTCAGCTTTGGACAATAGAATGCTTGATGTTTTATATTAAACATAACTTTATAAGAAAAAAGTAGCATATTGTTAGGTTCAATTTTATTCATCAAAATCACCGAGGAGACAAAATTCTATATCCTGATTTAGAGCTAAAAACATTATGCTTAAGGTTGAAAAACAAAGCTAAAATGGAATTAACCAACCTGTTTATACCAGTAGACAAGACAGTGATGATATATATATATATATATATATATATATATATATATATATATATATATATATATATATATATATATATATATATATATATATATATATATATATACTTTCTTTCCATACAGTCAACCAAATATTCCTCTCTCACTAATGATATTTTCATCCTCTTATACATTACACTCTTACAATATCCTGATTTAGAGCTAAAAACATTATGCTTAAGGTTGAAAAACAAAGCTAAAATGGAATTAACCAACCTGTTTATACCAGTAGACAAGACAGTGATGATATATATATATATATATATATATATATATATATATATATATATATATATATATATATATATATATATATATATATATATATATATACTTTCTTTCCATACAGTCAACCAAATATTCCTCTCTCACTAATGATATTTTCATCCTCTTATACATTACACTCTTACAAGAAAGTGATGATAGAAAAAAAGGTTAAATAAGTTTTTGGTCCCTATAAATATTACAGTTTTCATTTTTAGTCCCTCCCTGCCTTTAGGCAACGATTTTTACAAAAAAAACCGTTGCCAAAACCAGTTAAAATCGTTTCCAAAACCCAGGAGGGACTAAAAATGAAACTGCAATATTTATAAGGACCAAAAACATATTAAACCCTAGAAAAAATCAAAGAAAAAGGAAATACCAGAGATTGGCATTGGAGTTTGCTACCTTGCCATCCGTATCTCAGCTTCGTCCTTAAGCGATCCACTAACCACCAAGCAGCTAGTATCTTATGAGTACAAGAAAAAGATTGCAAAACTCATAAGTGTATGTCTATTTTAAAAAGAACAATTATATTTATATTGGGATTTGCAACAGATACCTTTCTCCACTTCACTTCAGTACGTTTTGGTTTATAGGTAGAGCAGGAACATTTACTCCACTCAGAAATGTATCCTCTATAGAAAACCAGAGAATAGTGTATAAAAAGTATGATTGATTAAATTATCAGCGATCACGCAAATCAAGATCTGGAAGAGATATTTATACAATCCTCTTTATAACAATCCTCTTCAGCTTCTCTTTATCATATCAATCACCATACCTCCCTTGTTCGTAGGATGGTCTTTCATAGATATTTATACCGCCTCACACACCCACATCACAATAGGTAACATCTTTGACAAATAAGAAAAATATTATATCAAACATGTGGAGGACACAAAAGTATGAAAAATAAAGTGATTTATAAAGATAAATTGATTTTTCCTGTAATTGTTCTTCTCTGTCTAGTGGAGTTTGTTTCTATTCATCGGTATTTTGCGAAGGCTGAAACAAAAGAATATAGTTGAGAGGTTTGTTAAGATAAAGTTATACCTCTAATCGAGGGAAAGGCATGAACTATAAGGAAGTAAGAACCTTTCCCACATGCCATCAAATTATTTTGCAGGAAGAATACATTCATTGATGCTAGAAGACTGGCCAGCAAAGCTGATATCCTCACATGGTCCTTCCTCTCTAAGCTGACAAAGAAAAATGCAAATAATATCCACTAAGCTCCGAAACATCATTGCAGTCCACGACACCGCCATCGTCAGCTTATCGGAAACCTTCATTATCAACTTAAATCGTGCAATTGCCTGTCTCTCAAATAAATTACCATCTATAATGTTCTTGAGCTTTGCTTGTGCTCTCTATTGTTAGCCGTAACAAACCGCACGAAGGGAGAATCCAAGATCTTGCAATGTATGTTCAGACATATGTAAATAATGAACTCTTGTTGCAAATTTCAGAAACAAATATCATTCAACTTAGAACTTCCAAAAAATTCTCATTCAACTTCATCACAATGAAAGAAATACCCAAGACATATGTAAATATTTTTAAGAACCAAACTAATCTAAAACAAAAATAAACATAAATCATACCTCCTATGAAAAAGCAAGAAACTGAATCTGGAAGAAGGAAACGAACACGAACATCTTCACACCTAAGAACTGGATCTGAAAAAATACAACTAAGTATGCAACATCTTCACACCAAAAACTCCAGCAAAAAAAATACAACTGAGTAAGCAACAACTCCATGTCAGACGGGGAACATTGTTAACAACAACACAAAAGCCATTAGTAAGCAAAATCAAAAATAAAATAAAATCTAAAAATCATAAGCTATGTTAAGAAGCTAACATAAATCAACTTGAACATGAAGATGAAAAACGAAAAACAAATGTAAACCATGCAAAACTGACAAGATCTCAAAACACCAAAACGCATGTGCAACTAAACATGAAAATACAATCAATGTTACCTTACTAGAAAAGGATCAAAATCGGTGGTGGATGAGCTCAAACGGCGGTGGTGGAAGAGGTAGAAGGGAGATGAATGGATTTGGATGTTTCTGAGGGACAATATGCTTGGAGTCACGGAAATTTGCATCAAGGAGGAGTGTTGAAATTGCTACAAATTTCTATAATATTCTAAATATAATATGTATGAAAATGGTAGAATATCCTTGAATTATAGTGTATAAGAATATGGTAGAATAATCTAGAACTATAGTGTGAATGGATATGTTAGATCAATCTAGAATTATAAGTGTATGTAAAATATAGAATAACCTAGAACCATCATGATACTAATCTATCATGAGAATTCTAGAAAGAACTAAAGAGATGTAGAAATATTCACCACCATTGAGAGGTTGGTGACTTGAGCCTATAAATTGGCAAATGGTATCTTGTAATTGATCATCCAAGAAATCAATGACATAGCCTTCTTTCTAAACAAATCTCTAAAACTATCTTTTATCAAACTAATCAACTACCAACACAATGCATGATGGAGAGAGTATTCAAATGCTATTTTATCCTATCTTCATCATATCATTTGTTATATAAAAGTGTACACTTTAGTTATAAGTTGTCTAGGCTATTCACTTTAGCTGCAACAGTGACCGCAACCACAACCAAATCCGTGATTTAAAACCATGGCAGGAGGAAGCTCTCCCTCCTTGGCATGGATTAATAATAACAAGCTGACTAAATACTAAGAAAACATAACTGCAGCAACAAGCTGAAAAAACAAAAACGACACCAACATAGCACCCTGCAAAAATGTAATGAATTTCCATCATAGATTATAAAAAGTTATCAATGAGGTTCCAATGCATGATGGAAAGAGCATTCAAATGTTATTTTATCCTATATTTATCATATCATTTGTTATATAAAAGTGTACACTTTAGTTATAGGTTGTCCAGGCTATTCACTTTGATGCATCACTCTTATTAGTTAAAATTCTAGTGCTGGCCAATGACTCATACTTTTATCCTTTGACATTGTATGTTTCTACTCCATTTCTCTTATCAAGGCTTAAATTAAAATATAAACTATATATAAACACATGACACAAAACTTTGGTCTGTAATACTATACTAATACTAGAATTTCAATCTTACTTTTAGAACTTGTAAGTGGCGCCTAAATTGAAGATGAAGATATTGCTTCAGGTAAAGCCTATTCCACTATAAAATCCTAAAGTCTAGAAGTTATTTCCAGTAACATCTTTTCGATCAAGTGCCTAAAGAAAGGAATTAGTTCAGGTTCATACATAGTGGCTTCTAGGGCGAGGGTCCAATTCATCTTACAAAAATATGTCTCGGCCCACCACCTCTACTCTATTGCAGTCTTCACTAAGGATCACTCCTTCACTGACTCATTGATCTTTCAAAATGAATGAGATTGGTCATCAATCAAATAACATGTCACTACTAAACATGTATAGGTACCAAGAGATGATGCAAGTTGTTCCCACACTACATAAATCTTAGGCTATAGATAATTCCTACTGTCATGGAATCAAATTTCTGCAACAGAAGCTTGGATTCAAATTTAAGGCTTATGTAAGATGATGTCGTGTCAAATTTGATTCACAGGAATGGATAAGATGAGAACCAGTTATTCAAATGTCAAAAGAGAAAAGAAAACTATAGCTGGACAATGATAAACATCGATAAGATGAGAACCTTGCTTGTGAGAGAGAAAATACACCATTAGCAAACTTGAGAAACAATGACAAATAAACAAAAACTGATATAATTCCAAATTTAAAACAATGACCAATAACAAAAATTAAAAAATAAAGTGAAGAGCATCTAGAATCCCCAAATTACATGAAAACGTGAAACTGGATATAGAGGAAAATTTGAAATAAACTTCAAGTCGTTCAAACCATCACATCCGTTGCATATGTAGGATCCATTGCTGATATGGCATAGCCTTGAAAATCAATCAAATAAAAGTTTGCATGTTGTAGAGGCCCTTGTGCATGAAGATAAATCATCTAACATTTGGTCCTTATTCATACCTATGGAACATTTACTATGAATTGTCAAAGTGTTGAGTACTTTTGAATTCTCTATTATATATTTTGCAAATTTGAAATCCCAGCCGGTGCCTCTGTAACCACTAAAGCAACAAGATTTAAGTTCTGATGAAAGACATTTTGGAGCAATTTGGGGATCCTTCCAGCATATGCCATTCCTCTCTTCTAGAACTCCAGTATCCTGTCAAGCAATCATATTTTTCCAAAAATTAAAGTACATTGAATCGATTTAACTAAAAAAACCTGACACAAAAATTATATAGATGAAGAAAACCTGAATAATAAGAATTTGAAGTTTGGGAGACTGTTTGAGTATTGCTAACAACCAGATGCATCTGTCGAACCAATCGATATCTTTAAAGTTAAGCTCCAAGTGAGTCATTCTTTGAAACGTGGGAATAGTGCGTAACAAGACAAGATTGCCGAAGAAACATAAACGCTTACTCTACAAGATTTACACGTAACCGAACATTAAAAACTTATAGTGTTAAATCACAATTTTATTTAACAGATCAAGATATTCTTACCATATCTACACACAAAATGATTGTGTTACGAAGCATACTCAACGGACATCTTATAAGATCATCATTTAACTTAGCTTTGATCAAATTAGGTAAGGCCTCATAAGTTTCTAGGAGATGAAGGTTTTTATTGTCTCCGATATTGATACTGTGTTTTGATTCAAAATCCTGTAGAAGCGGGCATCGTAATAAAAGATTGTAGAGTTGTTGATTACATTCAAAAAGTACGTCTTCCAAATGGAGAGTTTTAAGCTTGGGTAGAGGTAAATCCTGCATATGAGAAATATCTCCAATCTTAATGCCTTTCAGCTTAAGAACTTCTAGTGTCTCGCAATTGAGAATGCTACGAGGTAATTCAATTGATGGTGGACCGCAAACTGGAACGATTAGGTTGAGAGTGAAATTTTGTACTCCTCTATCTCGGACGAACTCAATAAATAGATTGATATCATTTTGGTAGCAAAGAGAATACTGATGATATATGAAGCGAAACGAATGGATTGGTAGGGCGATGTCTCGCTGGTGCAATGTCGAGTGCATAGCAGAGAAAATTCTCGAGGGTGAAAATCTGAAGGCTGTTTCGTCGAAATCAAGGGTGAAGACAGAGAGCCATAGAGGTTTCCATCTCTTTGAGAGCACACTTGTGGTTGCAGCATGTTTGGTTGACAGAAAAGAGAGTACATGACAGAGAGTTGAATCCGGCAAGCCGCTGATTCTATCAGCCGTTGGAATGGGTTGATGTGAAGACGTCATATGCGGCGAGGAAGTGGAATTGGAGTAGCAGGGGAAAGGAGCCATTCTTGAATGGACACGGTCATAAATCTATATTCTTAGACACAACCAATAAGAAGTTAGTAATTTTTAATTTATTTTTATTTTAATTTTGTTTATAATTGGATTCATGGGGTGGTTGAGATTATGAAGGAGAGAGAAAATTCTTAATTTATTTTTTAATTAATTAAAATTATGTGATTGGTTGTGTGTAAAATAAAATCTTAGGTTTCCTTTCTTATGGTTTATGAGATCACCAAACTCAAAATTTTAGAATATATTTCACTTTTTTTAACTAAAACCGTTGCACCTAAATGATTTAACTATTATCCATTACTAGATTGTTGACTAGGGTGATGATGCACGGTTATTTTTGAATTGGAAATTATAATTTTTTGTTAAAAGTTACTAATATCTAATTTATTATTAACATGTTAAACTATATTATTAGTGATAACTTCTAATAATTACATCACATCAACATATTTTTTATTGATATTATTCTTTTATATAATTTTATATTTTATTTACTATTAAAATTGAATTATTTATATAATATAATAACAAAATTTTAATATTAATGTTAAGATTTTTTTTATAAAAAATTTTAATAGTTAAATTTATAGTATTTTGAGGCTAGGTATTCACAAAAGTACCTTTTATTTGAAAAGATTTGTGGAAAATGAAAACGTTTTTTTCGTATTATTTCTCTTTAGCAACACAAACCATTTGTGAACTCTACAAGTCAAAAAACACCATATACCACCATTTGTGAACTCTACAAGTAAAAAAATACCATATATCAAATGTAAACAATGTCTTGCATGAAACAAATATAGTAACTCAAATAACACAAATATGGTTGTTAACAAACTGTGATAAAATTTAAGTTTTATTCACAACGATTTATGGTAATAAACATGGTAAAAAGTATTTTAATATTAATATATTTATATGACTATAAGGACAAGCTTTTTTTGTATCAAAAATAAATAAAAATTGTTAGTGTTGGGAATCAAAGTAAATAACCTTTCATCTATCACAAAGGTTGTTATTAAGAACCGCGATGAAATGTCTTAAAATAAAATAATAAATAATTCAAGCTTGCAAAAAGGATTTATTACTACAGTTATTTAAACGGCCGTAAGAATATAGTGTTAACAAAGATATTTTTCATGGTCGGGGCTTTTTGAATAAGTTTTTGGTCCCTATAAATATTGCAGTTTTCATTTTTAGTCCCTCCCTGCCTTTAGGCAACGGTTTTTACAAAAAAAACCGTTGCCAAAACCAGTTAAAATCGTTTCCAAAACCCAGGAGGGACTAAAAATGAAACTACAATATTTATAAGGACCAAAAACATATTAAACCCTAGAAAAAATCAAAGAAAAAGGAAATACCAGAGACTGGCATTGGAGTTTGCTACCTTGCCATCCGTATCTCAGCTTCGTCCTTAAGCGATCCACTAACCACCAAGCAGCTAGTATCTTATGAGTACAAGAAAAAGATTGCAAAACTCATAAGTGTATGTCTATTTTAAAAAGAACAATTATATTTATATTGGGATTTGCAACAGATACCTTTCTCCACTTCACTTCAGTACGTTTTGGTTTATAGGTAGAGCAGGAACATTTACTCCACTCAGAAATGTATCCTCTATAGAAAACCAGAGAATAGTGTATAAAAAGTATGATTGATTAAATTATCAGCGATCACGCAAATCAAGATCTGGAAGAGATATTTATACAATCCTCTTTATAACAATCCTCTTTATAACAATCCTCTTCAGCTTTTCTTTATCATATCAATCACCATACCTCCCTTGTTCGTAGGATGGTCTTTCATAGATATTTATACCGCCTCACAAACCCACATCATAATAGGTAACATCTTTGACAAATAAGAAAAATATTATATCAAACATGTGGAGGACACAAAAGTATGAAAAATAAAGTGATTTATAAAGATAAATTGATTTTTCCTGTAATTGTTCTTCTCTGTCTAGTGGAGTTTGTTTCTATTCATCGGTATTTTGCGAAGGCTGAAACAAAAGAATATAGTTGAGAGGTTTGTTAAGAAGATAAAGTTATACCTCTAATCGAGGGAAAGGCATGAACTATAAGGAAGTAAGAACCTTTCCCACATGCCATCAAATTATTTTGCAGGAAGAATACATTCATTGATGCTAGAAGACTGGCCAGCAGAGCTGATATCCTCACATGGTCCTTCTTCTCTAAGCTGACAAAGAAAAATGCAAATAATATCCACTAAGCTCCGAAACATCATTGCAGTCCACGACACCGCCATCGTCAGCTTACCGGAAACCTTCATTATCAACTTAAATCGTGCAATTGCCTGTCTCTCAAATAAATTACCATCTATAATGTTCTTGAGCTTTGCTTGTGCTCTCTATTGTTAGCCGTAACAAACCGCACGAAGGGAGAATCCAAGATCTTGCAATGTATGTTCAGACATATGTAAATAATGAACTCTTGTTGCAAATCTCAGAAAAAAATATCATTCAACTGAGAACTTCCAAAAAATTCCCATTCAACTTCATCACAATGAAAGAAATACCCAAGACATATGTAAATATTTTCAAGAACTAAACTAATCTAAAACAAAAATAAACATAAATCATACCTCCTATGAAAAAGCAAGAAACTGAATCTGGAAGAAGGAAACGAACACGAACATCTTCACACCTAAGAACTGGATCTGAAAAAATACAACTAAGTATGCAACATCTTCACACCAAAAACTCCAGGTAAAAAAATACAACTGAGTAAGCAACAACTCCATGTCAGACGGGGAACATTGTTAACAACAACACAGAAGCCATTAGTAAGCAAAATCAAAAATAAAATAAAATCTAAAAATCATAAGCTAGGTTAAGAAGCTAACATAAATCAACTTGAACATGAAGATGAAAAACGAAAAACAAATGTAAACCATGCAAAACTGACAAGATCTCAAAACACCAAAACGCATGTGCAACTAAACATGAAAATACAATCAATGTTACCTTACTAGAAAAGGATCAAAATCGGTGGTGGATGAGCTCAAACGGCGGTGGTGGAAGAGGTAGAAGGGAGATGAATGGATTTGGATGTTTCTGAGGGACAATGGGTTGATTCTGAAAACCAGACGAGAGAGTGAGAAAATTGATTTTGGAGAGAGAAATGGAGTTTTGAAATGAGATGGAAATGGAAAAGTGTTATACAGACATTTCCTTTACCCAGGTAAAGGGTTAAAGCAATCCAATTTGAAATTTTAGTGTGCCACTTGGAAGAATGGTGTAATGTGATTGGTGGGAATAAAATGGTTATTTAGCAAATTACAATAATGGCCAATTTGTAGTGTAATGAAATTTTGAGTTAAGGGTAAAATAGGGTTTTTAGTGGCATGCAATATTATTAGTTATGTAGTTGATGACTTCCCAACCTTCTGTTGGAATAATTGTTTTGTACGACATTGTAATATGGTGAACTGACTTTTTATATTTAAGCAAGCAATGTTGCGGTGAGCAAGAGTCGCCACCAACTTTTATTTTATCCAATATATAGAAAGGCTAAAAGAACAGAAAAAACCTTTTAAAAGACTTTGAGTTCGGGGGGTAGGTTATACAAAGGGAAGGTGTAAGCACCCTTTGTATCCATGGTTATCCATGGTTATCCATCAACACATATTATTCAATAATTATGTTAACACAGCGAAAATTATCTCAAACTGAATAAATATAAAACATTAGGATTCGCATCCAAATTCACCGATCCAAACCAACCAAAACATTATTCCAACATAAGAAAAATCCATAAATCAAATACTAAAATAAATGTTCCCCCAGTGTTACAAGACCAGAGCATGACACCGACACAACCGAACTAAACGAAGTAACTCTACAAGTTATCTTCACCCAGCACAAGCCTCTAATCCTTAATTTGAAAAATAATCAACAATAAGGGTGAGTCTCATTCGCAATTAAACAATGTTATCAGTTCATAAAAGATAAAACATCAACAGTATAATATTCACCCAACATCAACATATATTCATACTATACACACATACACCAAACATACAACATTATAACATTGGACAACTTCCATTCATGTTATAATAAATCAAACACCTAATGCAATGAAACTACATGCATGTGGTACCAATCATGGGATTAACCCATCTCACCAATCCACCATCATCAAGGATACGACTACTTCTCTCACTAATTCCACGCAATGGGAATTAGCTACCACTGATCCCTCTCCATCTGGATACAGTCAACATATGATTCAAACAAATGCATGCCTCATCTATCACGTGTAAATCACCAATTTAATCATATGCACAACATTGTCATAATTCAACTCATCACACAGCATAATGACAATCACACAATCCACAATCGAGTACCAAGTACAACAAACCAACACAACAACAAAGAGTTACGTCATCACCATATCACGTAAACACACATCCATCACAATTCACCATCTCAACAAAATATACCGGGTTTTTTAAAAAAATGAGCTACTACTCTTTAAGTTATTTCAATAGATAGACAATAAAATTATCGACCCAACACCGAAAACGGCACCCAAAACGGATTTACGATTCAAAAGATATGAATTTTTTGAAAATAATTATTTTTCACAAAAGCTACAGCGTAACGGGTTAGAGAAAAGCGTAATGGGTTACGAAAAACAATTTTTCAAAAACAGCTTCAGTGTAACCGGTTACAAGGAAACCGTAACCTGTTACGCTAAACGTAACTTTATTCGCTATTATTTTTACGTGGCCGTAATCGGTTACGAACAACACCGTAACCGGTTACGGACTTGTAACCAGCCCAAAAAACCCATTTTTCACAACCGTAACCGGTTACAAGCCCGACCGTAACCGGTTACATCAACCTGTAACAGCAAAAAGCACTTTTGACAGCAACGTATTTCCATCCAAACACAAACCAAATCGAATCATTTCGACTATACACGAAAAACAGAATCAATTCACAGTTAATACATGTTATTTCATGCCTCAACAACAAACCAACACAACAACAAAGAGTTACGTCATCACCATATCACGTAAACACACATCCATCACAATTCACCATATCAACAAAATATACCGGGTTTTTAAAAAAAATGAGCTACTTCTCTTTAAGTTATTTCAATAGATAGACAATGAAATTATCGATCCAACACCGAAAACGGCACCTAAAACGGATTTACGATTCAAAAGATATGAATTTTTTTGAAAATAATTATTTTTCACAAAAGCTACAGCGTAACGGGTTACAGAAAAGCGTAACTGGTTACGAATTTTTTTTTTCAAAAACAGCTTCAGTGTAACCGGTTACAAGGAAACCGTAACCGGTTACACTAGACGTAACTTTATTCGTTATTATTTTTACGTGGCCGTAATCGGTTACGAACAACACCGTAACCGGTTACGAACTTGTAACCAGCCCAAAAACCCCCATTTTTCACAACCGTAACGGGTTACAAGCCCAACCGTAACCGGTTACATCAACCTGTAACAGCAAAAAGCACTTTTGACAGCAACTTATTTCCACCCAAACACAAACCAAATCGAATCATTTCGACTATACACGAAAAACAGAATCAATTCACAGTTAATACATGTTATTTCATGCCTCAACAACACATTCAAACATAATCAAACATCACAAACATGCATTTACACATAATTTATCAATTTGAACCTAAATGTCAAAACCCCAACCTAGAACATACTTCTCTATTGAGTCAATACCATACAAATCTTAATCCTATCATCTACAACCCGGTAATAGAGGTTAATCGGAAGAGTCTCCCCTTACCTTAGAGTTTGGGATCCTTGAAGCTCTCTTTGTTTTCTTCTCCTCTTTCGCACTTTCACGTTCTCTCTACTTTGCTCTTCTTCTCCCTTTTGGCTTTTTTATTTCTTTTTCACAACTTCCCCTATTAAATGAAAATGAAATAAAAATTAGTAGGGCCTAAATCACTTAACACCCCCCTTTCTCTGCTAACTGCACCACAAGCCTAATAATACTCATCCCATAATTCTTCAAATTTTGATTTAATCACCGCATACGTTAGTAAATCCAAATAATTAAATTAAAAAATTCAATTAAATTAATTTGTGAAATTACGGGTGTTACAATAGGCTATTTGCCTTTGGATTTGGAGGAAGCAGAAGATGGAGATTTAAAGGCTAGATTGGTGGTTTGAGGATGAAATTCTGGAGATTTTTCTGGTGGAGATTCTGTTGATATATGTTCAGAATTTAAAATAGGAATAGGAACAGACTCAGTAATAGAAATACCTTAAGATTTTTTCTTCTTCTTCTGAGGCTTTGATGGTCCATCTCCAACAGACTTTCTCTTTTTCTCCTTCTTTTCTTCCTTTTCCTTCTTCTCTTCTTTCTTTTCTTTAATTTCTTCTATCTTTTCCTTCTTGTTTTTCTTCTCCTTTTTCTTTTCTTTAATTTCCTTCTTCTCTTTTCTCTTCTTCTCTTTCTCCTTCTCTTGCACTTGATCAGCTAAAGTGGGAAGCACTATGTTGCTTACCCATACAGGATCATACTCAAATCCTTCCTTTTGACACTTTTCCAGATAGTAGAGGATGATGCTAGGATGCTCATACTTGAAGAACATCTCAAAATCAGTCAGAGCAGGAGTCCTTCTGGTCAAGATCTCATTTACCACTCTGGGAGTAGCGGTAATGGTCTCTATAAATTTCATCTTCTTCAAAGTGTGGGCATTCATAGTGCTCCCACACGTTGCATACAGATCTTTGACAATTCCAGCATTCACCAAATCATTAACCAATCCAGTCTCAACTAGAATATCAGAAATCAACCTTCCAAAGGGAATGATGTTCCCTCTGATCTTTGGAGTCTTCAATCTGGCTTGTTCTCTAGAGTCCCTCACATGATTCCATATATGGATAAACAGAATATAAGGAAGTTCCACTTTCTCTCCTTGACCAATACAATACAGAATGTATTGTTGATCCTGATTGATGTAGTTGGGAGATACAGTTGACTTTCTATGGTAGATGCAACCCAGAAGGATCTTGGCCCATATTTTGTAGGGATCCTTCAAATCCTTGATGCTAGTAGAGCCTTTTCCAAATTTGAAGATTTCAGCATAGACAGCGTCCCAATCTGTTCTGCCTATGTTGCTCCAGAAGCACCTTCACAACCTTCCAGACCCAGCAATCTTCTGATCATATTTTCTGTAATGGAAATCTCTTGGCCACAAACAAAAGACAGAATTGCTTTAGCATGAACCCAAAACTCTTTAACCAATTCTGGGTAAACAGGTCCAATCAAACGGTTGAAAAACGGTTCCCAGCCTTGAACCAACATATTGTTCTTCAAATGATGGTTGTGTTCCTGTAGATTATCAAAATCAACCATCATTTCACTAAGAACTTCTAATTCATCCATCGGAATCAGACGAGTTTTCAGTGGAGAGAGAACATCTTGTTGTTGTTGTTGTTGTTGTTGTTGTTGTTGCTGAGAAGACGAAGCATTGTGTTTAGTAGAAGAAGAAGCCATTGAAGAACACTTGAGGTTTCTGGGTTTCTTTCTTTCAGGGTTTAGATGACAACAGAAAAGAAGACAGAAATGCATAAACTATGAACGAGGATGAAGGAGTGAAAAGAGATAAAAATGAATATGAGATGGGTTTATATAGACACGGACTTGAAATAGAAATGCAATGAGATTCTGAATGCAAGCAGTTACAGAATATGAATCAATCACATTTAATGTTGAGAGACGTTAGTGGAGATAGCGTGAGATTTGAAAAGATTTACACAGTTACCTAGGGCGGCGTCTCATCAACTGCAAGCATGCTTGTCCGTTCAGAATGAACACGTGGTCATCATTTGGAATAGCCGGTGACAGCTGTTTTGCTTTAACAAAAGTTCAGTATCATACTTAGATTCATGAAACGTTAGTGATAACAAATTCAGAGTATCCATATGAGCATACATAAATAGAACATCTGATAAGAAACCAAGTCAACATCTTTAAACCAATCCATATATTAGATCATCTCAACACCTTCATTCTGGGGATAAATCCATACTGGTGTTCTTCAGAATGAATTTAAACCAATCTTCAACAAGGGGTTTTGTAAAGATATCATCCCATTGATGGTTTGTATCTATAAAGTTTAAAGAAAGAACACCCTTCTGAACATAGTCCCTAATAAAGTTATGTTTAATCTCTATATGTTTAGCCTTAGAATGTAAAATAGGATTCTTAGGTAAACAAATAGCAGAAGTATTATCAAAGAATATAGGAATGTTACTCTCATATATCTGATAATCTTCTAGCTGACTTTTCATCTAGAGCATCTGTGTACTACATCCAGCAGCAGCTACATATTCTGCTTCTGTAGTAGATAGTGCAACTGTTGCTTGCTTCTTGCTGTACCAGGAGATCAGATTATTTCCCACAAACTGACAGCTTCCAGAAGTACTTTTCCTTTCAACTCTATCTCCAGCGTAATCAGCATCACAATATCCTACTAAGTTGTATTCTTCAGATCTTCTATAGACTAAACCAACATTAGTAGTACCTTTCAGATACCTAAGAATTCTCTAAACAGCAGTCAAGTGAGATTCTCTAGGATCTGATTGGAATCTAGCACACAACCATATACTGAATAAAATATCAGGTCTAGAAGCAGTCAAATAGAGAAGAGATCCTATCATACCTCTATAGATCTTCTGATCTACCTTCTTGCTTACCTAATCCTTACCTAATACGTAAGTTGGATGCATTGGAGTTTTTGCTTCTTTGCTTTCAGATAGATTAAACTTCTTCAGAAGTTCTTTGACATACTTAGTCTGATGAACATATGTTCCTTCAAAAGTTTGATTGATCTGAATGCCTAGGAAATATTTGAGTTCTTCCATCATGCTCATCTCAAATTTTGCCTGCATAAACTTAGCAAACTCCTTTCCAAGTGTAGCATTAGATGTTCCAAAAATAATATCATCAACATAAATTTGACAAATTAACATATCCTTTTTAAAGGTTTTACTGAAGAGAGTTGTGTCTACTTTTCCTCTTGTGAAACCATTATCCAGAAGGAAAGAACTTAATCTTTCATACCAAGCTCTAGGAGCTTGCTTCAAACCGTATAATGATTTCTTTAATTTAAAAACATGTTCTAGAGACTTAGAGTCTTCAAAACCAGGAGGTTGGTGAACATAAACTTCTTCATCTATATAACCATTCAAAAAGGCACTCTTAACATCCATCTGATACAGAGTGATGTTATTCTGAGTGGGAAAAGAAATTAATAATCTAATAGATTCTAACCTGGCCACTGGTGCAAAGGTTTCAGTATAGTCAATACCTTCTTGTTGACTATAGCCCTGAGCAACCAGTCTGGCTTTTTTTTTATGACTTCACCTTTCTCACTCAGCTTGTTTCTGAAAACCCATTTTGTTCCAATGATATTAAATCCTTTAGGTCTTGGAACCAGATCCCAAACATCATTCCCTGTAAACTGATTTAACTCTTCTTGCATGGCAATTATCCAATCAGCATCTTCTAGAGCTTGATCAACAGAAGTTGGCTCAATCAAAGATACTAAACCAAATTGACATTCTGCATTGTTCTTTAGGAATGCTCTTGTTCTGATGGGATCATCTTTCTTTCCAATTATAACATCTTCTGGATGAGCAGAGTTGATTCTAGAAGATTTTCTTAGTGTTGGCTCTTCAGATATTCTGAGATTCTCTAAAGACGCTGCAACTTGATCTTCTGATACATCCTTTCCCTTGGGTTCTTCATGATTTGAGTTAGAGATGTCTATATCTGCAAAATTCTCAAACTGCTTTGGCTTTTCAATGCCAAGCTTATCATCAAATCTGATATTGATTGATTCCTCAACTATCATAGTTTCAGTATTATATACTCTGTAGCCCTTAGAGCATTCAGAATATCCAAGAAGGAAACACTTCTGAGCCTTGGAATCAAACTTGTTCAGATGATCTTTAGTATTCAGAATATAACAAACACATCCAAATGGATGGAAATATGAAATGTTGGGCTTTCTGTTCTTCCACAATTCATAAGGAGTCTTATTTAGAATAGGTCTTATGGAGATTCTATTCTGAATATAACAAGCTGTGTAAATTGCTTCTGCCCAGAAATGCTTAGCCATATTAGTCTCATTGATCATGGTTCTGGCCATTTCTTGTAGAGTCCTATTCTTTCGTTCTACAACTCCATTTTGTTGTGGAGCCCTAGGACAAGAGAAATCATGGGCAATACCATTTTCTTTGAAATAAATTTCAAAGAATCTGTTCTCAAATTCACCACCATGATCACTTCTGACTTTTATGATTTTACATTCCTTTTCAGATTGAATCTGATTACAGAAGTCAAAGAACACACAATGTGACTCATCCTTGTGTTTTAATAACTTTACCTAAGTCCATCTACTGCAGTCATCTACAATGATCAATCCATATTTCTTGCCTCTGATTGATGCTGTTTTGACTGAGCCCTAAAGATCAATGTGCAGAAGTTCTAAAGGCCTAGAGGAAGAGACAACATTTTTAGACTTAAACGCAGGTTTTGAAAACTTCCCTTTCTGACATGCTTCACAAAGAGTATCTGATTTATATTTCAAATTAGGGAGTCCTCTGACCAGATTGAGTTTGTTAATCTGAGAGATCTTTCTCAAACTAGCATGACCCAATCTTCTGTGCCAGACCCACTGCTCTTTGTTAACAGACAGAAGGCAAGTAACCTGTTGGTTCTTAAGATCTGAAAGATCAATCATATAAATGTTGTTCTTTCTTTTGCTTGTAAATAGGATTGAGCCATCCTTCTGACTAATAGCTTTACAAGACTTCTGATTAAAGATTATATCATAACCATTGTCACTTAATTGACTTATGGACAGTAAGTTATGAGCTAATCCATATACTAAAATAACATTAGTTATAGAGGGAGAATTACCAATACATATGGTTCCAAAGCCTATGATTTTGCCCTTCTGGTTCCCTCCAAACTTTAATTCTCCAACAGATTTAAGTTCCAGATTTTGGAACATAGACCTTCTTCCCGTCATGTGACATGAGCACCCAGAGTCCAGGTACCATGACATGTTTTTCTTTTGCGCTATGAAGGAGATCTCATCAGAATCTGAATCAGAAGTAGATTCTTCACCAGCATCAACTGTTTCCTTGAGTGCTATGTTGGCCTGCTCATCTTCAGAGTCTGACTCTTGATCAGATGAATCAGATTCATCCCATGTAGCCATCATGCCTTTCTTCTATTCAAACTTATTTCTGGGCTTTTCCCTCTGAAGCTTAGGACATTCATTTTTGTAGTGTCCAGGTTCTTTACATTCATAGCACACTACCTTCTTCTTGCCAGATCTTCTGTGTTCAGAAGATTCTCCCTTTTCAGGTATCTTGAAGTTCTTGAATCTTTTCTGCTTGCTCTTCCAGAGTTGATTCACTCTTCTAGATAAGAGAGACAATTCATCTTTTTCTTCTTCTTCTTCTGACTCTGACTGGTCAGATTCTTCTTCTTCTGCCTGAAAAATGTTAGCACAATGTTTATTCTTAGATTTTAAAGCAATAGACTTACCTTTTTTCTGAGGCTCATTTGCATCTAACTCAATCTCATGACTCCTCAGTGCATTTATAAGCTCCTCAAGAGATACTTCATTCAAGTTCTTTGCAATCTTGAATGCTGTAACCATTGGTCCCCATCTTCTGGGAAGACTTCTGATTATCTTCCTAACATGACCACCTTTTGTGTATCCCTTGTCAAGAACTCTTAATCCAACAGTTAGAGTCTGGAATCGGAGAACATTGTTTCAATGTTTTCATCATCTTCCATTCTGAAAGCTTCATAATTCTGGATGAGAGCCAGAGCTTTTGTCTCCTTGACTTGTGCATTTCCTTCATGAATCATCTTTAGAGATTCAAAGATGTCATGAGCAGTTTCTCTGTTTGTGACCTTCTCATACTCAACATGTGAAATGGCATTTACCAATATAGTTCTTGCTTTGTGGTGATTTTTGTACTCTTTCTTTTGATCATCATTCATAGTCTGTCTATTGAGCTTGACTCCTTGAGTAGATACTGTGAATACAAAATCACACTCACAAAGATGTTTTTGATTCATGGCAAACTCAACAAGCATTCAAGCAACAAGGTACAAGCAGAAGAACTCAAAGAAAAGCAAGCTTTGATCTCTCATAACAGAGCAGGTCGACCTACTATACACACAGGTCGACTCAACACAAGCAAAATAAGAGGAACTCAGAAAATCAGCAGTTAGGTCGACCTACTCCCAACACAGGTCGACCTAAAATGAAGAAATTTACATATCATTCTGCTAGTTCGACCTACACAACAACTAGGTCGACCTAATCTGAGAAAATTTCCCCAAAATGCATCAGAAGTGGATTCTGGTCGACCTACCTCTTTGACAGGTCGACCTAACTGGGAACAAATGTCATCCAAAAGATATGCAGCTCTGTTAGGTCGACCCAGCCCTAAAATAGGTCGACCTATCTGATCAAAACTGACTTCCAAAGGATATGCAGCTCTGTTAGGTCGACCCAGCCCTAAATTAGGTCGACCTATCTGATCAAAACTGTCAAAATTTCTGGTTTTCTCTGCATCAACTGAAAAGCTCTCATATATATTGTCCAAGGTTCAATTATTGAAAATAACACCAACGACTGAAAGATACACAAAGGCTTCTCATCTTCGTTCTTCGTCATCTCCAACACAATTACACATAATCATTCTTGCGTTGAGGGTTAGTGATCGAGTTCGATAACGTCCATGGAACAGAATTGAAGATTCCTAGTGGGTGAAGATTTGTGGGGTTTTTGGTGAATAAAATTTGCGGGTTTTGTCCTCCAAGATAGGTGTTTCTTGGGGGTTTTTATCAAGAGGTTTCATCGAGGATCCATCTGAGTGTGAAGATTGAAGAACAAGGGTTCAAGGCAATTCAAGACACTGCAGAAAAGGGATTAAGTGAAGCTCTTGGATAACCTTGATCTGATTCAAGATTAAGGGGGAAGAAGATTCAAAGGATCGACATAATTGGTTTATGGTTTATCGCTTTGTTATCTTCTTTGTATAAACTGCTTTCAACATTAATGAAAGATTTCCCAATTTCAGTTTGGAATTGGGGGCAGACGTAGTCGTAGCGAGGACGATCGACGAACTGCCTAAACAAATATCGTGTTCTTGTCGCTTTTACCTTTTCATTTACGTTCTGTTCATATTTGGTTATAATAGCAAATTGATCAATGATTCGAGTGTTAAGATTGTGAATTAAGGACTTATATAAACATCACAATCCATCACACATTGAACCACCATCAATTTGATCATTATCACCAAGTGTTTGTGTTTTTGCTTCTTTCACCATTACTGCATTGCAAACGTCGTTCATCATATAAGAAGTTAATTGATTTTCAATAGAGCGACGTATTGATTCTATAGTGTATTCTCTTATCGTTTATCTCAAGCTGGTTAGTGGTTTTAACACATATACAATCGTTTCAATAGTGGTTCGGAATAGACGCGAGTCGATTCAGAATCACTTCCGCTTAAAGTTCAATTAATTCCGCAAAACTGTTTAAGATCTATTCACCCCCCCTCTAGATCCTAAGGCCAGCGTCTAACAAGTGGCATCAAGAGCTCTGGTTTATTCCGTGCTACGTGAAACACTTATTGGAAAGATGGCTTCCGGACCTAAAGGGGCTCACAATAGAGCTCCAGTTTTCAACGGTGAAAACTATGGCTATTGGAAAGATTGTATGTGTGTCCACATCAATGCAATTGATAGGAACATCTGGACAGCTATTGTCAATGGTCCCTTTCAGATCACCATGACAAATGCAGCTGGTGCAGTTGTTCCAAAACCAGAAAATACTTGGGATGCTGAAGATGAAAAGAGATATGCATACGATTGGAAAGCGAGAAACATTCTAATCTCAGCTCTAGGAGTTGATGAATACTATCGCGTTTCCCATTGTAGATCCGCTAAAGCTATGTGGGACACATTGCAAGTTGCCCACGAGGGAACGGATGATGTCAAACTAGCTAGGATAAATACGTTAACTCAAGAGTTCGAACTCTTCCACATGGAAGATGGTGAATCCATGGAAAACATGCAGAAGAGATTCGTTCACCTGAAAAATCGATTAAATTCTCTTGATAGACCTGTTTCCAATGCAGTTGCTACTAACAAAATCTTAAGATGCTTGAACAGGGAATGGCAACCCAAGGTTATAGCAATAAAGGAAGCAAATGATCTAAACACCTTAGACATTACCACTCTCTTTGGTAAACTAGAGGAACATGAACAACACCTTAAATGCCTTGACATGCATGAGAAAAGGGCAAAGAAAGAAAAGAGCATGGAGAAAGAGGTAGAGAAGAAGTCAATAGCTCTAAAAGCTTCAAGCTCCAAGACCTCAAGACAAGAGCTAGTGGATAGTGATACAAGTGATGACGAAGACTCCGATGATGAGGAAATGGGACTGTTTGTGCGAAGATACAACAAATATCTAAAGAAAAATGGAGCAAAACATTCTGATAAAGGCTTGATCAACTATAGAAAGCAATCAAACAAGTTCAAACAAGATGACGACAGCAAAGGAAAAATCAAAGGCCTTTGCTTCAATTGTGGGAAAGCCGGTCACTACAAACCGGATTGTCCATACCTTAAGAAAGAAAAAGAGAAGAACCAAAGCAAAGGTCATAACAAATCTAAGAGAGCCTACATAGCATGGGAAAGTGATTCATCTAGTGAAAGCTCATCAAGCGATGAAGAAGAATCAGCAAACTTATGCCTTATGGCTCATCAACACAAGAAAAAGAAAGCTGTAAGTCATCTTAAACCTGAACTCATAGATAAGGTATCTCATTCTCAACTAAAACGTGCTTTTGAAGAATTACATAGAGATGCAATTGAAGCTTTCAAACTTTTGGCCTCAAATAAGAAAATCTTTTCATATCTTGAATCAAAAGTTGAGAAAACCGAAAAGGATATGGAAGCTTTAAAACAATCTATGCTAGACATTCAAAAGGATAAAGTTGAAATAGATCCTACATCATGGTTTGGTTGTGAGACATGTCACATTTGGCAAAAAGAAGTAAGAGATCGAAAAGCCAAGTTAGACAAGGCTCTACAACCAAAAGTGACTTTTGCGGTTGATCCAAAAAAGTTCAAAAGATCGTATACTCCTTTATATAGTAAATACACTTTTGTACCAAAAGTATCAACTAGCAAAACAGCATATTCTCATCATATTACCTGTCATTATTGTTGCAAAAAGGGACATACCATTGAAAAATGCAAATTTAGGAGAATTTTAGTTCCTAAAGGAGTATTTCAATGGTTGCCTAAGTGCAACACAATGTGTATTCACTACCAAGGACCCAATGAAAATTGGGGACCTCCCTCTCTAAATTAATTTTGCAGGAAAAGTGTCTTGACATTGCCGAAAGGTTGTGGTTCCTTGATAGCGGATGTTCAAGACACATGACGGGAGACCTATCTCTTTTCGTTGAGTTTCAAGCAAAGAAAAAGGGGTATGTCACCTATGGAGATAACAATCGGGGAGCCATACTTGGTAAAGGAAGTGTAGGTAACCCTTCTACCACTACTATAACTGATGTGCTGCTAGTAGAAGGTCTTAAACATAATCTTTTAAGTATAAGTCAATTGTGTGACAAAGATTTTAAAGTAATGTTTACAAATTCTGGCTGCACAATAGAACATACTAAGAAAAGAGACATTATGTTTAAGGGCTTAAGAGTAAACAACATCTACATGCTAAACTTGGATGAGGTATCTAAGTCTAGTACCAAGTGTCTAATTGCTCTGGGCGAAGACTCATGGCTTTGGCATAGACGTCTCGCCCACATAAATTTTGACTTACTTAATAAAGTTGTCTCAAAAGATTTAGTAATCGGCTTACCTAAAATGAAGTTTTCAAAAGATCATCTATGTGATGCTTGTCAAAAGGGAAAGCAAACAAAAATCTCTTTTAAATCAAAGAACGTGGTTTCAACATCACGCCCTCTTGAACTACTTCACATGGATCTCTTTGGCCCTTCAAGGACTAAAAGCATAGGTGGAAACACCTATGGTTTTGTCATTGTCGATGATTACTCTAGATTTTGTTGGACAATATTTCTACCTAGTAAGGATCAAACTTTTCCAGCTTTCACACAATTTGCAAGATTATGTCAAAACAAAATGAACAACAAAATAGTTGCAATTCGAAGTGATCACGGTGGAGAGTTTGAAAACATTCTTTTTGAAAAATACTGTGATAAACATGGAATTGAGCATAACTTTTCAGCTCCTAGAACACCTCAACAAAACGGAGTAGTTGAACGTAAAAATCGGGTTCTAGAGGAGCTGGCAAGAACAATGCTGAATGAGGGTAATCTACCCAAGTATTTCTGGGCTGACGCGATTAGTACCGCATGTTATGTTTTGAATAGGATAATAATACGTCCTATACTGAACAAAACTCCCTATGAATTACTAAAAGGTAGAAAACCAAATGTATCTCATCTCCATGTATTCGGTTGCAAGTGTTTTGTCTTGAACAATGGTAAGGATAATCTTGGTAAATTTGATGCTAAGGCTGATGAGGGCATATTCCTTGGTTACTCACAATCTAGCAAAGCATATCGGGTATATAATAAGAGATTACTTATAGTAGAAGAGTCAGTACACGTGTCTTTTGATGAATCTTATACAAAATATGTCGAGAAAGGTCTTTCGTTTAGTGGTGCAGGTCCTTCCACTGAAGACATTGTCAAGGATAAGGAAGACGAGAATGAAAGTATTGTAAAGAAAGATGCTGAGAGAGAGAAAGATGAGTCTCATGATGAAAATGAAAAAGAAAGCATCTCAAACAATGAAGAACTTCCTAAGGCCTGGACAAATGTGAAAGACCATCCAATTGACAATATAATAGGAGACATCTCAAGGGGCGTTACAACACGCTCAAAGATAAGTAACTTCTGTCATCATTTTGCTTTTGTTTCACAAGCTGAGCCGAAAAACACTAAGGATGCATTACTTGATGAGCATTGGCTAATGGCCATGCAAGAAGAATTAAACCAATTTAAACGGAATGATGTTTGGGACTTAGTCCCTCATCCGGGAGATCATCAAGTAATAGGCACTAGATGGGTTTTTCGTAACAAACTTGATGAAAACGGCGTTATTACTAGAAACAAAGCTAGATTAGTTGCCCAAGGTTATAATCAAGAGGAAGGTATTGATTATGAAGAGACATACGCTCCTGTAGCACGTCTCGAAGCTATTCGTCTCTTACTTGCTTATGCGTGTTCTAAAGACTTCAAACTATTCCAAATGGATGTTAAAAGTGCTTTTCTAAATGGCTATATAAATGAAGAAGTCTATGTTGCTCAGCCACCCGGCTTTGAAAATTACATGTACCCAACTCATGTGTATAAGCTGAAACGTGCTCTATACGGCCTTAAACAAGCCCCTCGGGCTTGGTACGAACGTTTGAGCAAATTTCTTCTTAGTCAAGGGTACTCTAGGGGTAAAGTTGACACTACTCTCTTTATTAAAAGAAAAGATAAAGATGTTCTCTTAGTCCAAGTTTATGTAGATGATATTATATTTGGGTCGACTAATGCAAAACTTGTCAAAGATTTTTCTAAGCTTATGCAGAGTGAATTTGAGATGAGTCTCATGGGTGAGCTAAATTTCTTCCTTGGCCTACAAATCAAGCAACTCAGTCATGGAACGTTTGTGAATCAAACTAAATACTGTACGGAGCTGCTCAAAAGATTTGGAATGAGTGAAGCGAAGGAAATTGACACACCTATGGCAACAAATACTAATCTAGACAAAGATGAGAAAGGTAAAGAGGTTGACGTGAAATTATACCGAGGTATGATAGGTTCACTATTGTATCTTACTGCCTCAAGACCAGACATTATGTTTAGTGTGTGTATGTGTGCAAGATATCAATCTTGTCCAAAAGAATCTCACTTAAAAGCTGTCAAAAGAATTATGCGATACTTACGTGGAACTACTACATATGGCCTATGGTATCCAAAGGGAAATGAGTGTCATTTGGTAGGATTCTCCGATTCAGATTTTGCTGGCTGCAAATCCGATAGAAAAAGCACCAGTGGAACATGTCATCTATTCTCAAATTCATTGATAAGTTGGCATAGCAAGAAACAAGTATCGGTTGCATTATCTACTGCTGAGGCAGAATATGTAGCTACTGGAAGCTGCTGTGCACAAATATTATGGCTCAAGCAACAACTTCTTGACTTTGGTATTAAGCTTGATCGCATACCTATCATGTGCGACAACACAAGTGCCATAAACTTGAGTAAAAATCCTGTCTTACACTCACGTACCAAGCATATTGAAATAAGACATCACTTTCTACGAGATCTTGTAGAGAAAGGAGACGTTACATTTGAACATGTAGAAAGCAAGAAGCAACTAGCTGACATCTTCACCAAACCTCTAGCAACGGAGCAATACTTCAACATTCGTAGGGAATTAGGGATACTCGATATCTCTAATTTGGGCTAATTACGTTTGTTCTCTCTTAATATTATTCCTTTACTTTATATATATATTTTTCTGCTAACATTTCTCTTAGCGTAAAGGTAGTTCATCATCAAGCCAGGCGTCATTCCACATTGACTAAACGCTGCCACTAAAGTTGACACCTACATATTGAGAAAGCGGTAACGTAATTGTTGTTCACTTCCAAAAATATTATTGATACTATAATATGCTATCAATTAACATGCTTATAGTGACTTCATGCATATATCGCTCTTGCTCATATATGTGTCTCATCTTTAATACACCTTTAAACATATTTGGCTCTCATGCTATCACTATCTACCTTTTATCTACTATACTATGAATGCTAGCATTTTATCTATGTTTCTCTCGTTACTCTTCTCTTCTGTTTTTCTTGTATCTCTTTTGATGTTGTCAAAGGGGGAGATAGATGCTGAGTGTACGGGGGAGCTCAGCTGAGTAAATAGATGCTGAGTGTACGGGGGAGCTTTTACCACTTACTACCAAAGCTTCTACTATCGGTTTGCCATCATCAAAAAGGGGGAGTATGTGAATACAAGATCACACTCACAAAGATGTTTTTGATTCATGGCAAACTCAACAAGCATTCAAGCAACAAGGTACAAGCAGAAGAACTCAAAGAAAAGCAAGCTTTGATCTCTCATAACAGAGCAGGTCGACCTACTATGCACACAGGTCGACTCAACACAAGCAAAATAAGAGGAACTCAGAAAATCAGCAGTTAGGTCGACCTACTCCCAACACAGGTCGACCTAAAATGAAGAAATTTACATATCATTCTGCTAGGTCGACCTACACAACAACTAGGTCGACCTAATCTGAGAAAATTTCCCCAAAATGCATCAGAAGTGGATTCTGGTCGACCTACCTCTTTGACAGGTTGACCTAACTGGGAACAAATGTCATCCAAAAGATATGCAGCTCTGTTAGGTCGACCCAGCCCTAAATTAGGTCGACCTATCTGATCAAAACTGACTTCCAAAGGATATGCAGCTCTGTTAGGTCGACCCAGCCCTAAATTAGGTCGACCTATCTGATCAAAACTGTCAAAATTTCTGGTTTTCTCTGCATCAACTGAAAAGCTCTCATATATATTGTCCAAGGTTCAATTATTGAAAATAACACCAACGACTGAAAGATACACAAAGGCTTCTCATCTTCGTTCTTCGTCATCTCCAACACAATTACACATAATCATTCTTGCGTTGAGGGTTAGTGATCGAGTTCGATAACGTCCATGGAACGGAATTGAAGATTCCTAGTGGGTGAAGATTTGTGGGGTTTTTGGTGAATAAAATCTGCGGGTTTTGTCCTCCAAGATAGGTGTTTCTTGGGGGTTTTTATCAAGAGGTTTCATCGAGGATCCATCTGAGTGTGAAGATTGAAGAACAAGGGTTCAAGGCAATTCAAGACACTGCAGAAAAGGGATTAAGTGAAGCTCTTGGATAACCTTGATCTGACTCAAGATTAAGGGGGAAGAAGATTCAAAGGATCGACATAATTGGTTTATGGTTTATCGCTTTGTTATCTTCTTTGTATAAACTGCTTTCAACATTAATGAAAGATTTCCCAATTTCAGTTTGGAATTGGGGGCAGACGTAGTCGTAGCGAGGACGATCGACGAACTGCCTAAACAAATATCGTGTTCTTGTCGCTTTTACCTTTTCATTTACGTTCTGTTCATATTTGGTTATAATAGCAAATTGATCAACGATTCGAGTGTTAAGATTGTGAATTAAGGACTTATATAAACATCACAATCCATCACACATTGAACCACCATCAATTTGATCATTATCACCAAGTGTTTGTGTTTTTGCTTCTTTCACCATTACTGCATTGCAAACGTCGTTCATCATATAAGAAGTTAATTGATTTTCAATAGAGCGACGTATTGATTCTATAATGTATTCTCTTATCGTTTATCTCAAGCTGGTTAGTGGTTTTAACACATATACAATCGTTTCAATAGTGGTTCGGAATAGACGCGAGTCGATTCAGAATCACTTCCGCTTAAAGTTCAATTAATTCCGCAAAACTATTTAAGATATATTTACCCCCCCTCTAGATCCTAAGGCCAGCGTCTAACAGATACTGGATGTTTGTAATCATCCAACACTAGATCCCATAAATCACCATCTTGGCATAGAAAGTAACTTTCAAGTCTATCTTTCCTATATTCAAAGTTCTCACCATCAAAGACTGGTGGTCTATTGAATCCATTAAAACTACTACATCCATTGTTACCATTGTTGTTCTGCTCAATAGGAGTTGGAGTTGTTGGATCAACTATTTTGTGTTTTTCTCCATGAATCATTTCTCTAACACGGTTAAGTGTTTGCACCTAGAACCGGCGCTCTGATGCCAATTGAAGGGGTGAAAAACACTTAGAAAGGGGGGATTGAATAAGGGTTGTTTCTAAAAAATGGTAGATAAAAATTAATCACACAGTTATTTTTATCATGGTTCGTTGTTAACCAAACTACTCCAGTCCACCCTTAATAGAGTGATTTACCTCAACTGAGGATTTAATCCACTAATCAATCTTGATTACAATGGTTCTCCACTTAGACAACTTCTAAGTCTTCTAGAGTATACAGATCACAACTTGATCACTCTAGGAAATTCCTTTTACAAAGATGTTAACAATATTACAAGAGTTTAAATTGCTTCTAAATAAGCTATAATCACCAAGTGATATTTATCTCAAGTTTAAGTTCTAAACACTCACTAAGATATTACAAGTTGTGAGGTTGAAGATGAAGTTTCTTGCTGTTTTTGTGTGATAACGTTTTGGCTGCGTTTTGGTACTTAGAGCGAGAGTTGTTAGCTGTTTCGGCATCAGAACTTCTTTATATAGGCAGTGAGAAAATGTGACCGTTGAGTAGCATTTAATGCTTTGCGTGAATAGTACACTGGTGCATTTAATGTTTCACTCTTTTGTCAACTACCTCGAGTCATGCTTCAACTGCTTTTGCTGACTTTGCCTTTTGTAGCTTCTAACGTTCCTTTTGCCAGTCAGACAGATTTGACGTTGTAGCCTTTTCATCTTGTACTTGCTTCTGGACTCAGACTGTTAGAATAACGTTTGAATATCAGAGTCTTCAGCGTTGGTGCAAATGCAACTTCTGTCCTCGGACTTTGGAAGTGCTTTGGAGCGTGATACCTTCAGATCTTCAGAGCCTTGCTTCTGATTGCCATCTTCTGATGCTTTCCAGATCATGTTCTGATTTTCTCAAGACCATCTTCTGATGTCTTCTAGACCATGTTCTGATGAAGCCATCCATATCTTCTGGGTCAGAGCTTCTGAATGCTGATTTTGTGCATACTCTCTTGAACTTTTCCTGAAATGGAAAACGTGAATAATTAGAGTACCACATTGTCTTATACAAAATTCATATATAATGTTATCATCAAAACTAAGAATATTGATCAGAACATTTCATGTTCTAACAAAATTGGTATCAACGCGGTTCAAAGTCAGGGAGAAGATTGTTAAAGTATGCCTTAAAACCTTTATTGATGAAGAGAAAGAAAACATATTTTAAGATTGCGAGAAATCTGAAAGTCTAAAAGTAGTATGGTCCGAGTGATTCACGGGTATCGAACTTGGCCGGCTCAGTTCATTGATTCATTCATAATATTTTATTTTAATTTAGAGATCATATAAATTAATATAAAAAGATATTATAAGATATTTATTATATTCTAAAAGATATTATAAGATATATATTTATAATATTCTATAAGATATATATTTACAATAGTCTAAGAGATATTATAAAATATTTATAATATTTTGGAGATATTATAAGATTATAATAATATCTTTTATTCTAACAATTAAGGAGATATATTTTTGGGATTTGTTATGGATTTGTTGGATTTTGGCTATTATAAATATGTATCTCTTATGTTATTATAGTGTGACAATTTTAGAGCTTTAGAGAAAAATGATGAAATATGGATTTAGAAACACATTGGGTTTGAGTGGTTCTTATATTGAGAGTTGGATAGGTTGAGAAACACTTTGAGTAGAAAATTGGATTTGTTCGTAAGGAACTAGGAAGACTATTTTCTTGTAACTCATCCGTAATCTCTTATAATAATATTTTGAGTAAAGTGAATTGGAGAGTTTCTCTCTCCTCTAGAGTAGATGGTCGGTTTAATTATATTTCAAACAAGCCACGTGGTGCCCCAAATGGATGTCCATCGAGTAAGATATGGATCCCCAAAGTCGTGCTCTAGCCAAGCCATATGCGCGCACGTAGGATGCAGCGGTACATCATGCTTTCCAAGCTATTTTTGAAAGGGATGAATGCATCATCTTACAATCATTCCAACACCACTCTTGAGATGCTCCATTTCCTCTTTGCAATAGTGTCATTCTTATGCTGTTTGACCATGTGTGGAGATAGATACATGAGCATGAAGTTGGCATTTCAAATATGTCAAAAGAGGCAAGGCAGAGTGTGTGGCTACAGCAAGCACACACAACATTGTTTCACCATCCATATTGCCATTATAAGTCATGCAGGGAGCGGGGAATTAGAAAGCATGCAGAGAAAATTTCCAGAAGTGAACCATGCTTGTTCACTAAGTATTACCAAAAGAAAAGATTTGCTATGCTACATCATCCACACCATAATCATCATACACACTCATATATAAACACTCACCTCACTCTTTCGAGGGACACACGCTCACACTTTCTCTTTCACACTTTCATTTTTTTCTCATTCTCCTCACTCTAACCAAACTCTTCTCTCTTCCCTCACCTCTCACCATTTCATAACTACCATAACAAACTTCTCATTCTTCAAAATCTCATCACTCTCTTTCACTTCTTCGACCTTCATCTACATTCACCATGGTGCCGCATCATCAACATCGTTTCTCTCTTTATGTTCAAGGATCCATCCAAGGGTAGCAACTCTCATGGCTTCTTGAAGTGGATCGTAGCATCATCAAGCTCGTGGACCAGTCATAAATCCTGATTTTATTTCTCAGGATTTGAAGTTCTCTTCAGATCAGTAGCGTATGCAAGTTGGATTCTAGTGGTGGAGTTCTTCTTGTTTCTTCATTCAAAGCTCAGTTGCAGGTAAGTTAGTAAATCTCCCTTGGCATAATCGCATTAATGTGAAGGATAGTTGCATCTGAAAGCATAGGATCTTGCATTGTTTCATGATTAAATTTGATTGATCCTTGAGTTTGAACCTACGTGTTCGAAGGGTGTAAGATTACATGTTTGAATCATAGATTTAGGATCTGTGAACGCGTAGATGATTGAGGATGTGCTCAGATTGAGTTTTGATAAAGATCTTGCTAGTTAGGGTTTTAAAGATGTTCACAGTTTGGTTGCTAGAATAAGAATCAACGGAAACTAATGCTGTATTCGTAATCTTCACGAAAAAACGAGTCAAAAGGTGTTAGCTTTAGGCATTTCTGGACGAGTTTGATGTCTCCGGTGGTGGAGCTACGCCGGGGAAGACGACCGGAGTTGGAATCTCCAGCGTCTATTGTGTTTGACTCTTCTCTCTCCGTTTTTCTCACGTGGCACTCCATCATTGGTTTTCTTTCCTATTTATTTGGGCTGTATATCCTTTTGCTTTATGATTGGAACACTGCGTGTGAAACTCTGATTGGCTGGAATGACTTTTTGTCATTTTGTGACTTAAACCCAAGGTGACCAATTGATTTTGTGTACTTCTTTGGCATGTCACGTTAATAAAATACCACATGATATAAATAATATAATGTGCATATGCTAAAAAGAAATAATTGCTGAATGAAATAAAAAATGAGTTTGTAGTGCAGATTGGGCCACGCTCCACACCACATTGGGCTTGATACCTTCGTTTTCCACACCCCTGCAATAGGCCCTGTAACTCAGTGAACTGACTTTTATAATCGAAATGTCGCGGTTAAGCAAGAGTCGCCACTGACTTTTATTTTATCCAAACAAGTTAGAAAGGCTAAAAGAAACAAGAAAAACCTTTTAAATAAAATAGGGTTCGGGGGGTAATTATGCAAAGGGAAGGTGTAAGGCACCCTTTGCATCCATGGTTTTCCATGGGCTCTTAATTGCTTTGCTCTTTGTTTTTTCAGAAAAAGTAGAAGAAAAGAATAGGGACTTTAGCTCGTAAATGAGCGTAGCCCTTTTGAAGGATTATGAGAAAGAATATAAATTTTAGAGCAAGGCAAAGTAATTAGGGGCAATTACCTTAAACTTAGATGATAGGTTTCTTTTAGCCTTTCAGGATGAAAGGGTCTATCCTTGCCATAAGAGGGCAGGAAGCCTTTCGTTTGGAGGTTGAAGGGTCATCGCATTATCATTCACCATAAGACTGACCCATGCCATAGAGAGGCAGGTAGTCTAAGGGGAAGGATCAGAATAGCCTTTTTCGTAGGCATCCAGAGGATACCTCAGCCTTTTCGTAGGCAACTTCCGAGGGTCGAGATCATGTGTATCGAAGGCAGCATCATTAGGGACCATGATCTTAATCGAGGCAACTGGCTGAGGTATCCTCGTATTCGAGGGACTGGCTATTCTGCAAAACAACACAAGGCAACAGGCAACAAGGCAACAGGCAACATGCAACAGAGAGGTTTACCCAAAAGTGTGCGTGTGTGCACCAATCACGTGATTATGTTCAGTTATATTATCTTATAAATTTACGTGATGCTAATTCAGTTAATAAGTTGCACTCCCTAGAATTACTAACCACGCAGTTTAATATAAACAGTAATAACGGGGAAGGGAAATTGTAACCAGCGGAGGAGAGGGGAATTGAAACCAGCGGGATAAAATAAATGGGTTTGAAACAAGTAATAATATAATTGAGGTTAGGGTTTAGGGTTACCGATACTCGACGCTTTGGCGATTGACAAACCCTAAAAAGGTGAAAAAATGGCAAACAAAAAACGGGGTGAGTGCATTATCGGTTCGGAGGCGGACATTGCTAACCCTAATAAAAAATAAATATAAAGAAATTAATAATAAATAAACAAATAAAAGGCACTTAGCTTTGCACTTGAATTTGATCTGACATGGTTTGCGGTCGGAGGAAACCTCGGGGTTAACCCTGAAGGAATGGCAAAGGCAGAAAAATAGATGGAGTGAATGTATGCACAGTTCAAAAAATATAAGGGCAACCCCTAAAATCAAAGGAAGAAAAATAGACTTTTTTTTTAAAATAAATTAAGTACTTAGCTTTTTGAAGGGTGTGGCGCGTAGTCGGAAGGCGTTTGAAAAGTAACCTTTTGATTCAGTGTGACGCTCGCCTAGGGACCATGGTACGCCTGCAGGCTTTGATGCGTTGGATGAGGAACTAGTGAGATCACGTGGCTGAGGGAGTGAGGTAGCATCACGTATGTATAGACTGGCAGGCACCGGATCATTCCATGGGGCACCAAACTCGCGCGCGAAATCTCTTTGAACCTGGCCAATCAGGCTTTGCCACGCAGTCATCTTCTCCACAAAAATCCTGCAAAACACCTTTTACAGCGCTTTTGGCAAGATGCGCTATAAAAGTTCTTACATACCACACCTGAAAAATAGCGAATACTACCAAATCGCTATAGAAATTTGGCGCAATGCCATGAATGGATTTGTCTCGATCACACGAATCTAATGGTACCTGTTTCAATGTCTAATTTGTGCTAAATTGGAAAGCCCTAATTCAAGCTCACGAACCCTAACATGGCAATTAGTCACGAATGCATACAGAAACCCAATTAAACATCCAGATAGCTTCAGTATGTTATCATAATCAAGAATATGCAATTAAATTTGATTAAAGATGTATGTATTATGCAAATCGACAAAAAATAGAAAACGGCAAACCGAGGGGTATACGTGATGATTCAGCGTGCGTTCTCTGTGTATGAGTAATGGAATAGCTTTAGTGGTGTCCAGGGAAGACGTAGCAATGCTTAGAACCGGTTGAATTGCTTTGTATCTCCGATTCGAACTTGAGATTTTCTTTGATTTTTGAGACTCGGATTAGGTCTTCCAATGGCAGAATTCGTGACCCCTTGGAATTTGGCTTTGATCAGTATATATATGAGATTGATTAGGGTTGATAAAACTGAAGGAAATCCTTTTGAATCTTGAATTGAAAGTTTTGGAAATTTGATTGAAATATGCCATGAAATCTTTCTAAAATTGTCCAAAATTTGATTCACTTGTTCCAATTTTCCAATGCACGAAATTATATTGATTTTGCAATATATTTGATGATTAAAATAGATCCAAATCATATCTTTTATAAAATATTTGATTTTCTTCTAATTTATATGATTTTAATTCTTTTTAATTAGAATAAAAAATCAAAATAAATCAAATTAATCATAAATTTTCGTGGCAAAGAGGTTTTGGGCTCTTGGATACTTGGGGACCAAGATTGAAGCAAAATAATTTGGGCCCACTTGCAAAAAGTTTCAAGTTTCTTCACATTTTTCCCTCCAAAATGACCCAACTTTGGCAAGGCCTATCTCTCTCAATTTTTGAGGTATGGAAGTGTTCTAGGACTTCTTAGAAACCTTAGAGAGTCCTCTAACCAGTGTCTTTGGTCTCATATCAAAATTATTTTCCATACTCCTTGTGTGTCCTTTTGAAAAAAGTGACTTTTTGTTGACTTTTGAAAAGGACCTATAATGTTTTGGTCCATATCTCTCAAATGGTGCAATTTTAGACTTGGCATGTGAGCCACGAATTTGTAGAGAAACAAATTTCCTTCAAAATGAGCTTTGGATGGAAAATTTTGGAGGTTCCATGTGAGAGTTATGGCTGGTCAAAGTTCAGTTGACTTTTCCTATACAAAACCCTAATTTAGAAACTTTTTTGATTTGTTGATTTTTGATCTTTCCTTGATGAACCATGATCAATTCTGGATCAAATGGTGAATGATGCTTCAATATGAGGATCTTGACAAAAAATCAGGAGTTTTGACTTTACTTTGACCACAGTTGACTTATAGGTTAACCTAGTCGACTGTTGACTTTTTGAACAATTGAGTGACCAATCTTTTGAGATGAGACTTGATATTTGTCATGGAGATTATGTGAGATATATTGAGCCATATGAGATGCCTTGGAGCCATTGATTCATTGATTTTCCTTTGAGCAGACCCAACCCTAGTTTCAGAGCCTTGCATGGGAGAGTGTGTCTTGGAGCTTTATGTACTGATTTGACTTTGTATAAGAGAAATAGTATGGGCAAATTTTGGGGTATGACAGCTGCCCCTGTTCAATTTTCTTAAACCTGAGGATGTAGAATGGTTTGTGTACCAGTCGGAATCTGAAGGTGGAAGGGGATTGAACACTAGAATACCCAGGAATTTGCCCTAGCTGACGATGAAGGGACTTTTGTCGGAGATGGGCTTGAAGATACCATCCAGGTGTCCGGAAAAGATATATGATGGAGATGGGCTTAAAGATGCCATCCTGTTGAGCATGGATTAGACTATGTGTGCAGTGTTTGAGAAGTAGTTGTCTGAGTGTTGATCGGGTCATTACTGTTCGTAGTAAATGAATTAGATCTTTGAGAGTTGATCGTGTCAGCACCGTTCGTAATAACTGAATTAGACTTTAGGGAATAGTTGATCGCATCCACACCGTTCGTGATGATGGAATTATATCCTTGAAAGTTGATCGTGTCAGTACCGTTCGTAATACCTGAATTAGATCTTGGAAAGATGATCGTGTCTACACCGTTCCTGATGATAGAATTAGATTCTTTAAAGGTCGATCGTGTCAGCACCGTTCGTAGTAACCGAATTAGATCTTGGAAAGATGATCGTGTCTACACCGTTCGTGATGATAGAATTAGATCCTTTAAAGGTCGATCGTGTCAGCACCGTTGGTAGTAACTGAATTAGATCTTGGAGAGATAATCGTGTCTACATCGTTCGTGATGATAGAATTAGATTCTCTTGTCGTGTCAGCACTGTTCGTAGTAATTGAATTAGACTGGGAAGGTCAGTGATCGTGTCTACACCGTTCGTGATGATAGAATTAAATCTCTGAGAGTTAACCGTGTCAGTATCGTTCGTAGTAACCGAATTAGATCTTTTGTCGTGTCAGTACCGTTAGTAGTAGCTGAATTAGACTGGGAAGGTCAGTGATCGTGTCCACACCGTTCGTGATGATAGAATTAGATCTCTGAGAGTTGACCGTGTCAGTACCGTTCGTAGTAACCGAATTATATCTTTTGTCGTGTCAGTACCGTTCGTAGTAGCTGAATTAGACTTAGTTGGTCATTGATCGTGTCTACACCGTTCGTGATGATAGAATTAGATCTCTGAGCGTTGACCGTGTTAGTACCGTTCGTAGTAACTGAATTAGATCTTTGAAAATGATCGTGTCATTACCGTTCGTGGTAAATGAATTAGATCTTCGAGCGTTGACCGTGTCCGTACCATTCGTAGTAGCTGAATTAGATCTTGGAAAGTTGGAGATTTCGTTCATTTGTCGGTACCTGTATCCTGCAATAGGTATAGTTAGTCTTTATGCAATGTCATGATGCATGTATTATGTAATGAGTCCCTCAAAATAAATGAGAAACTTTGTATGTTATGGATGAATTCATTACGAGGTAATGTATGCAATGTATGAATATGTTTATGACATATGATATGTGAATACAATTTATGTTGTCTTGATTGAGAAAATAAATCTATTTGTCTTTGTGATTTTGATGTCTGATCTTATTTGAAGATGCTCAGCCGGGAATTTATGATTCTTGTTTGGGGATGATCAGTAACTTGATGGACCCTGATTGGGGACAAAAGTATTAGTAACCCATGTTGGAGAAGAGCAAAGTGTTGAAGAACCAGCAGTGTTGAAGATGTAAACTTTGTTGGGGAGCCATGTCTTTGTCGAGAGCGTTTGAAGATATCTTCTTAATGATTACTCTGTGGGGATATGATCTTGTGAACCCGGCTCTGTGGGGAGACATGGGTGAAAGTTGCCCCCAGTATTATAGTAACTACCATTCCTGGATTTGATTAGGACACACCACTGAGTATTGATCAAGATGTCAAACTGGACTTTCATAGATTTGCCCCTGCTAGTAGGGACTTTGGAGAGAGTCGACTCGCGAGGACTTTATGAGATGTGCACTATGGGCGTCATGCCCCTAGTAATCATAGGCCAAGGACAATGTCCCATGTTGATTGGGAAGTAGCTTCAGATATACTTGGATGCCTGCTCCTGATTGTTTTGGCACCTTTGAGAGATTATTGGAATCTTAGCTTGATTGCCCCAGATCGACTGGATAAACTATGTCATGCCCCTTGTATACATAAGAGACATTGCTTCTGAAGTGGTTTTGTCTGTCGGGATAACTTTTAGTCATTAGTTGTACCCTGTGCAGATTCTTTCTGATGCTAACATTTGAAATTATGTAGCAGAATATGTTTAATAATGAATTCATGAGATGCAATGCATACGTCTGTCTTGAGTTTGTTGAAAAACATTAAAACTGGAGATGTAAAAGCGTGATGTTTATAAAAACATGATGTTTGTAAAAAAACGAAATATCAACTCAGAATTTGTGGTAAACCTTAAGGAGTCAGGATACCTTTTGGTGACAGTAAGCTTTCGAACTAACCATGCTTCAGTTAGGACTTTCAAGGGTTGTAACGTGGCTTGGTTCACGGTTTAAGAAACAACAGAAAAAGGCTCAAAGTTTATTTGCACCCACCCCTCTTCGTAATGATCTTCAGTCCTAAGCTCAGTTAATTCAACTTATGCATTCAGTTTCCAAGAGACTCTTGGATTTGCACTTTTGATAATGATGGTGGTTCACAAGCAAAGAGAACTTTTGAGATGGCAGTCACTTCTTCCTTTTGGTAGTCACAACATTGTGTTGTTCAGGAATTTATTGACTTCTCTTTTCATCTTTTTGATATCCCTAACTTTTGCCTGAACTGTCTATTTTGAGCTTACAGTCAGCGGGATGCCTTGACTTTTGCCTAAGTCTTCTTTTTTTGATTTTTGACTTAGCAGGCTTTTCTTTGTACATATGTTTTTCCATTCATTTATTTTTTGAAAGATATTGATTTCTTTGCTTAATGATTGATGAGCCATTATTGGCTTTTGATTGACATCTCCAACACTTCTTGTATGTGTGCGGATGAACGCTTGTGATTGAAACCTTTGTTGAAAGGTGTACTGAATAAAATGCTCAGCCAAATTAACTGAGAACTACCCTGCCCCAGGTTATAATCAAAAGGTTTTGATTAGTACCAGAAAGAAACTTCTACTTCTTAGGCTCAAAGGGGTTGACGAGGGATTAACATCCTTATATCTCCACTGTTTAGGAATTGAAACAATGCCTGTACATCGTCAGCATAGTCCGCTCAAAAGCATACTGTATGAGGTTGCGATATCGTTTTCGTCATCTGTAGCAACCTGCCTTAAAATTTAATGTTAAGAGTCGCCACCTATTCTGAAGGGCGAATAGGAAACCCTTCGCAGTTAAGAGATCGGGGTAAGTTATTATAATCAGGTCGAGGGAAGGTGTTAGGCACCCTCAACCCTTTCCTATTGGCTTTGAATCTAAGGTAAAGGTTCATGGCTAAAATATTGAGGTTTAATAGCTAAAGAATTGAATAGGGGGAAATTGAGATTTTAGGGAGGGGGACTCGCCTTGGTTATCCAAGTGCCTACGTATCTCCTTATGGAGAATCAGAGTCAACGTAGTTCGGGCACAGGGTTGTACGCCTTTGAGTTTGATGAGGTTGTTTGAAGGCTTTTTGAATGGCCTATCGTAGTTTGTGATTTGAAAAGCATTTTGAGTTGCCTGATTGAAAAGGATGAAAATCTGTAGTATCGTGGTTTAGTGTTTTTTTAGATGTTTTGGGCGTACAACCCTGATTTGATATGACACCGTTAGATGCGATGACCAATAGATTTGGTCAGTATAGCTAACGGATTAGTGAGGCATTGCTGGTTACTCAGATCGATAGATTGATCGTCGCGGGCAGCAAATTAAATGTATTTTAAATTTTATGTATTGTTTATCTCTCGTCTAATGCGACTAATAGCTTTAGTCGGGTCGAGGAGAGAATTAATTGAAGGTTAATGTTTTCTTTGCCAAATGGGCAGTGGGATTGGGCAAACCCTAATGCCTGGATCGACTAGGGTTGTGTTGTTTTAACAATTAAAATTGATTAAATAAATTAAATCGAATAAATCGAAATAATCGGGAGATGATCCTAAATCCTAGTTAGGGGCCTAGTCCTAATTATCCTAATCCTAATTGAATTATTAGAACCAATTAACTATCCTAATTAACTAATTAAAATACTAAATTAAATTATTAAGCCTTAAATAATTAAAAAAACATTAATATTAATATTAAAGAAAGGAAAAAAACAATGATGAAAAGAAAAGCATGAACAAGAGAGGAAGGGATTGGCACGTATCCTCCCTCACATATATATTTTTGACTTTTCCAACATACAACCTCCACCAATCAAAATGGAACACGTGGCATAGGTGAGAAAGAATAAAAAAAAAACAACCAAAAGAACAAACAGCACATATGCTAGATCTGAGAACAATTGAAAACAAATTCACCAAACATATTCTATGTTTCTCTCAAATTGTATCAAACAAAACAACATAAACATTCTATCAGAACCATACTATCAAAAGCGAAGAACGGAAGATTACCGAAGGAGAGTATCACGGAGGGACCGTCGTGATCGGGGATGGGTGGCTGAGGATTGTTGGCGTCGGAACCGGTGCTTCGATCCTGTTGTCTTGGTTTGCTTCGGTATGGGCGGTATCCGCGGATCTGCATACGGAGGAACTGGAGGGAGTCGGTGGAGGAATTTCACACGGCTGAGCCTTTTGCGGTGATGAACGGAACGGATTTCCAACGATGCTGTTTTAATTCTTCCTCTCTTTTTTTTAGTTTCGACCTGTTTTTAATTCATGGCCATGTATTGTTGTTGTCGTTAATGGTTTTCTCCTGTGAAAAATGTTGTTTACTGTTTGTTGCTTGTGGTGTTAATTTTGATTGTGTGAATAAGAGGATAAACACTTGATTTGTGTTAGAAAAATACACAGCTCCACATGATAATTTATGTTAGAAAATAAAATGCAGAACACAAGTTTGTTAGTTGTATAAAATGATGAGCATCAACTTGATTTATTATATTTTCCACCTGTAGTTGACTGTAACCATAGATCAAAAAGGAATCTGCAAAGAACCAAGTTAATCTCACAGAACATATACAAACCGTGACAAAATATTAGGAGAATAAAAAAAAACATACAAGTTTCTCCTAGGAATTCGTACAAAATTAAGTATATATTGAGAATGGGTTCATTGTTAGCAGTGTAAAAAATGGCTTTTTGTGCATGGGATTGTTAATGGAAGAAGGTTAGAAATTGTTGGAATGAACGAGGGTTTTTTCTGTCGGCCCCCCTTTTTGGCTGACAAAGTCATCCCTTTTATAATACATCAATTAGGTTTTTTTTCTAATGGGCCTAATGCCCAATTAACTGTGAATACAAGAATACAAGATTACACTCAAAGATGTTTTTGATTCATGGCAAACTCAAATAAGCATTCAAACAACAAGACGGAAGCAGAAAACCCAAAGAAAAGCAAGCATTGATCACTCATAGGTCAACCCATTATGTTTATATGTTTATAGGTTGTCTCAACACAAGCAAAACAAGAAGAATGCAGAAAAACAGCAGTTAGGTCGACCTACCATCAACCCAGGTCGACCTAAAATGGAGAAAAATTCATATACCCCTGCTAGGTCGACTCACACATCATTTAGGTCGACCTAAATTGATGAATTCTACATACCGGCCTGTTAGGTTGACCTACACATCAACTAGGTCGACCTAATCTGTGAAAATGTCCCCAGAATGCATCAGAAGAGGATTCTGGTCGACCTACTCCTTCAACAGGTCGACCTAACTGGGAGCAAAATTCTGCAAGCTCTGTTAGGTCGACCTAAGCACTACAAGTGGTCGACCTAACTGATCAAGAAAGTTCAAAAATCAGTTTTTCTTGGTTCTAACTGTTATGCAATCATATATATTGTGCAAGGGTAATTATTCAAGCAACACCAACGACTGAAAGATACACAAACGCTTCTCATCTTCGTTCTTCATCATCTCCAACACAATTACACATAATCATTCTTGCGTTGCGGGTTAGTGATGAGTTCGATAACGTCCATGGAACGGAATTGAAGATTCCTAGTGGGTGAAGGTTTGTGGGGTTTGTTGGTGAATAAAATCTGCGGGTTTTGTCCTCCACGACGGGTGGTTCTTGGGGGTTTTTATCAAGAGGCGTTCATTGAGGATTCGGCTGAGTGTAACGATTGAGGAACGGGGAGTTCAAGGAATCAAGACACTGCAGAAGGGAATCAAAGTGAAGCTCTTGGATAACCTTGATCTTGTTCAAGATTAAGGGGGAAGAAGATTCAAAGGATCGACATAATTGGTTTATCGTTTATCGCTTTGTTATCTTCTTTGTATATACTACTTTCAACATTAATGAAAGATTACCCAATTTCAATTTGGAATTGGGGGCAGACGTAGTCGTAGCGAGGACGATCGACGAACTGCCTAAACAAATATCGTGTTCTTGTCGCTTTTACCTTTTTCATTTACATTCTGTTCATATTTGGTTATAATAGCAAATTGATCAACGATTCGAGTGTTAAGATTGTGAATTAAGTTCGTTCATAAACATCACAATCCATCACACATTGAATTACCTTCAATTTGATCATTATCACCAAGTGTTTGTATATTTGTTTCTATCAATCTTACTGCATTGCAAACATTGTCCATCATACAAAAAGTTAATCTGATTTTCATAAGAGAAACATCTTGATTCTGCGACATATACTCTTATCATTTACTTCAAGTCTTTGACTGGTTTTTCCAAACATATATATAATCGTTTCGATAGTGGTTCGGAATAGACGCGAGTCGATTCAGAATTCACTTCCGCTGAAAAGTCGTTTAAATCCGTAAAACTGTGAACGATCTATTCACCCCCCCTCTAGATCCTAAGGCCAGCGTCTAACAAGTGGCATCAAGAGCTCTGGTTTATTCCGTGCTACGTGAAACACTTATTGGAAAGATGGCTTCCGGACCTAAAGGGGCTCATAATAGAGCTCCAGTTTTCAACGGCGAAAACTACGGCTATTGGAAGGATTGTATGTGTGTCCATATCAATGCAATTGATAGGAACATCTGGACAGCTATTGTCAATGGTCCATTTCAGATCACCATGACAAATGCAGCTGGTGCAGTTGTTCCAAAACCAGAAGATACTTGGAATGCTGAAGATGAAAAGAGATATGCATACGATTGGAAAGCGAGAAACATTCTAATCTCAGCTCTAGGAGTTGATGAATACTATCGCGTTTCCCATTGTAGATCAGCTAAAGCTATGTGGGACACATTGCAAGTTGCCCACGAGGGAACGGATGATGTCAAACTAGCTAGGATCAATACGTTAACTCAAGAGTTCGAACTCTTCCACATGGAAGATGGTGAATCCATCGAAAACATGCAGAAGAGATTCGTTCATCTGAAAAATCGATTAAATTCTCTTGATAGACCTGTTTCCAATGCAGTTGCTACTAACAATATCTTAAGATGTTTGAACAGGGAATGGCAACCCAAAGTTACAGCAATTAAGGAAGCAAATGATCTCAACACTTTAGACATTACCACTCTTTTTGGTAAACTAGAGGAACATGAACAGCATCTTAAATGCCTTGACATGCATGAGAAGAGGACAAAGAAAGAAAAGAACATGGAGAAAGAGGTAGAGAAGAAGTCAATAGCTCTAAAAGCTTCGAGCTCCAAGACCTCAAAACGAGAGCCAAAGGATAGTGACACAAGTGATGACGAAGACTCCGATGATGAGGAAATGGGACTGTTTGTGCGAAGATACAACAAATATCTAAAGAAAAATGGAGCAAAACATTCCGACAAAGGATTGATCAACTATAGAAAGCAATCAAACATGTTCAAACAAGATGACGACAACAAAGGAAAGATCAAAGGTCTTTGCTTCAATTGTGGGAAAGCCGGTCACTACAAACCGGATTGTCCATACCTTAAGAAAGAAAAGGAGAAAAACCAAAGCAAAGGTCATAACAAATCTAAAAGAGCTTACATAGCATGGGAAAGTGATTCATCTAGTGAAAGCTCGTCAAGCGATGAAGAAGAATCAGCAAACCTATGTTTCATGGCTCATCAAAACAAGAAAAAGAAAGCTGTAAGTCATCTTAAACCTGAACTCGTAGATAAGGTATCTCATTCTCAACTAAAACTTGCTTTTGAAGAATTACATAGAGATGCAATTAAAGCTTTCAAACTTTTGGCCTCAAATAAGAAAATATTTTCATATCTTGAATCAAAAGTTGAGAAAACCGAAAGGGATATGGAAGCTTTAAAACAATCTATGCTAGACATTCAAAAGGACAAAGTTGAAATAGATCCTACATCATGGTTTGGTTGTGAGACATGTCACATTTGGCAAAAAGAAGTGAGAGATCTAAAAGCCAAGTTAGACAAGGCTCTACAACCAAAAGTGACTTTTGCGGTTGATCCAAACAAGTTCAAAAGATCGTATACTCCTTTATATAGTAAATACACTTTTGTACCAAAAGTATCAACTAGCAAAACTCCATATTCTCATCATATTACCTGTCATTATTGTTGCAAAAACGGACATACCATTGAAAAATGCAAATTTAGGAGAATTTTAGTTCCTAAAGGAGTATTTCAATGGTTGCCTAAGTGCAACAAATTGTGTACTCACTACCAAGGACCCAATGAAAATTGGGGACCTCCCTCTTTAAATTAATCTTGCAGGAAAAGTGTCTTGACATTGCCGAAAGGTTGTGGTTCCTTGATAGCGGATGTTCAAGACACATGACTGGAGACCTATCTCTTTTCGTTGAGTTTCAAGCAAAGAAAAAGGGGTATGTCACCTATGGAGATAACAATCGGGGAGCCATACTTGGTAAAGGAAGTGTAGGTAACCCTTCTACCACTACTATAACTGATGTGCTGCTAGTAGAAGGTCTTAAACATAATCTCTTAAGTATAAGTCAATTGTGCGACAAAGATTTTAAAGTAATGTTTACAAATTCTGGATGCACAATAGAACATACTAAGAAAAGAGACATTATGTTTAAGGGCTTAAGAGTAAACAACATCTACATGCTAAACTTGGATGAGGTATCTAAGTCTAGTACCAAATGTCTAGTTGCTCTAGGCGATGACTCATGGCTTTGGCATAGACGTCTCGCTCACATAAATTTTGACTTACTAAATAAAGTTGTCTCAAAAGATTTAGTAATCGGCTTACCCAAAATGAAGTTTTCAAAAGATCATCTATGTGATGCTTGTCAAAAGGGAAAGCAAACAAAAATCTCTTTTAAATCAAAGAACGTGGTTTCAACATCACGCCCTCTTGAACTACTTCACATGGATCTCTTTGGCCCTTCAAGGACTAAAAGCATAGGTGGAAACACCTATAGTTTTGTCATTGTCGATGATTACTCGAGATTTTGTTGGACAATCTTTTTACCTAGTAAGGATCAAACTTTTCCAGCTTTTACACAATTTGCAAGATTATGTCAAAACAAAATGAACAACAAAATAGTTGCAATTCGAAGTGATCACGGTGGAGAGTTTGAAAACATTCTTTTTGAAAAATACTGTGATAAACATGGAATTGAGCATAACTTTTCAGCTCCTAGAACACCTCAACAAAACGGAGTAGTTGAACGTAAAAATCGAGTTCTAGAGGAGCTGGCAAGAACAATGCTGAATGAGGGTAATCTACCAAAGTATTTCTGGGCTGACGCGATTCGTACAGCATGTTATGTTTTGAATAGGATAACAATACGTCCTATACTGAACAAAACTCCCTATGAATTACTAAAAGGTAGAAAACCAAATGTATCTCATCTCCATGTATTCGGTTGCAAGTGTTTTGTTTTGAACAATGGTAAGGATAATCTTGGCAAATTCGATGCTAAAGCTGATGAGGGCATATTCCTTGGTTACTCACAATCTAGCAAAGCATATCGAATATATAATAAGAGATTACTTATAGTAGAAGAGTCAGTACACGTTTCTTTTGATGAATCTTATGCAAAATATGTCGAGAAAGGTCTTTCATTTAATGGTGCAGGCCCATCCACTGAAGACATTGTCAAGGATAAGGAAGATGAGGATGAAAGTATTGTAAAGAAAGATGCTGAGAGAGAGAAAGATGAGTCTCACAATGAAAATGAAAAAGAAAGCATCTCAAACAATGAAGAACTTCCCAAGGCCTGGACAAACGTGAAAGACCATCCAATTGACAATATAATAGGAGACATCTCAAGGGGCGTTACAACACGCTCAAAGATAAGTAACTTCTGCCATCATTTTGCTTTTGTTTCACAAGTTGAGCCGAAAAACGCTAAGGATGCATTACTTGATGAGCATTGGCTAATGGCCATGCAAGAAGAATTAAACCAATTTAAACGGAATGATGTTTGGGACTTAGTCCCTCATCCGGGAGATCATCAAGTAATAGGCACTAGATGGGTTTTTCGTAACAAACTTGATGAAAACGGCGTTATTACTAGAAACAAAGCTAGATTAGTTGCCCAAGGTTATAATCAAGAGGAAGGTATTGATTATGAAGAGACATACGCTCCTGTAGCACGTCTCGAAGCTATTCGTCTCTTACTTGCTTATGCTTGTTCTAGAGACTTCAAACTATACCAAATGGATGTTAAAAGTGCCTTTCTAAATGGATATATAAATGAAGAAGTCTATGTTGCTCAGCCACCCGGCTTTGAGAATTACATGTATCCAACTGATGTCTATAAGCTGAAACGTGCTCTATACGGTCTTAAACAAGCCCCTCGGGCTTGGTACGAACGTTTGAGCAAATTTCTCCTTAGTCAAGGGTACTCTAGGGGTAAAGTTGACACTACTCTCTTTATTAAAAGAAAAGATAAAGATATTCTCTTAGTCCAAATTTATGTAGATGACATCATATTTGGGTCGACTAATGCAAAACTTGTCAAAGATTTTTCTAAGCTTATGCAGAGTGAATTTGAGATGAGTCTCATGGGTGAGCTAAATTTCTTCCTTGGCCTACAAATCAAGCAACTCAGTCATGGAACGTTTGTGAATCAAACTAAATACTGTACGGAGCTGCTCAAAAGATTTGGAATGAGTGAAGCAAAAGAAATTGACACACCTATGGCAACAAATACTAATCTAGACAAAGATGAGAAAGATATCAATCTTGTCCAAAAGAATCTCACTTGAAAGCTGTCAAAAGAATTCTGCGATACTTACGTGGAACTACTACATATGGCCTATGGTATCCAAAGGGAAATGAGTGTCATTTGGTAGGATTCTCCGATTCAGATTTTGCTGGCTGCAAATCCGATAGAAAAAGCACCAGTGGAACGTGTCATCTATTCTCAAATTCATTGATAAGTTGGCATAGCAAGAAACAAGTATCGGTTGCATTATCTACTGCTGAGGCAGAATATGTAGCTGCTGGAAGCTGCTGTGCACAAATATTATGGCTCAAGCAACAACTTCTTGACCTTGGTATTAAGCTTGATCACATACCTATCATGTGCGACAACACAAGCGCCATAAACTTGAGTAAAAATCCTGTCTTACACTCACGTACCAAACATATTGAAATAAGGCATCACTTTCTACGAGATCATGTAGAGAAAGGAGATGTTACTTTTGAACATGTAGAAAGCAAGAAGCAACTAGCTGACATCTTCACCAAACCTCTAGCAACGGAGCAATATTTCAACATTCGTAGGGAATTAGGGATACTCGATATCTCTAATTTGGGCTAATTACGTTTGTTTTCTCTTAATATTATTTCTTTACTTTATGTATATATCTATTTGTCTTGCTAACATTTTTCTTAGCGTAAAGGTAGTTCATCATCAAGCCAGGCGTCATATTGAAAAAGCGGTAACGTAATTGTTGTTCACTTCCAAAAATATTATTGATACTATAATATGCTATCAATTAACATGCTTATAGTGACTTCATGCATAAAAACTGCTCCTGCTCACATATGTGTCTCATTCTATCATTAACTACCTTTTACCTACTATACTGTACATGCTAGCATTATTATCTATGGTTCTCTTGTTACTCTCCTATTCTCTTGTTTTCTCTTTTTGATGTTGACAAAGGGGGAGATAGATGCTGGATGCACGGGGGAGCTTTATTGAGAGATTGCCTTGTTGAGAGATAGATGCTGGATGTACGGGGGAGCTGAGTCTTTATCACTTACTACCAAAGCTTAGACAAATGGTTTGCCATCATCAAAAAGGGGGAGTATGTGAATACAAGAATACAAGATTACACTCAAAGATGTTTTTGATTCATGGCAAACTCAAATAAGCATTCAAACAACAAGACGGAAGCAGAAAACCCAAAGAAAAGCAAGCATTGATCACTCATAGGTCAACCCATTATGTTTATATGTTTATAGGTTGTCTCAACACAAGCAAAACAAGAAGAATGCAGAAAAACAGCAGTTAGGTCGACCTACCATCAACCCAGGTCGACCTAAAATGGAGAAAAATTCATATACCCCTACTAGGTCGACTCACACATCATTTAGGTCGACCTAAATTGATGAATTCTACATACCAGCCTGTTAGGTCGACCTACACATCAACTAAGTCGACCTAATCTGTGAAAATGTCCCCAGAATGCATCAGAAGAGGATTCTGGTCGACCTACTCCTTCAACAGGTCGACCTAACTGGGAGAAAAATTCTGCAAGCTCTGTTAGGTCGACCTAAGCACTACAAGTGGTCGACCTAACTGATCAAGAAAGTTCAAAAATCAGTTTTTCTTGGTTCTAACTGTTATGCAATCATATATATTGTGCAAGGGTAATTATTCAAGCAACACCAACGACTGAAAGATACACAAACGCTTCTCATCTTCGTTCTTCATCATCTCCAACACAATTACACATAATCATTCTTGCGTTGCGGGTTAGTGATGAGTTCGATAACGTCCATGGAACGGAATTGAAGATTCCTAGTGGGTGAAGGTTTGTGGGGTTTGTTGGTGAATAAAATCTGCGGGTTTTGTCCTCCACGACGGGTGGTTCTTGGGGGTTTTTATCAAGAGGCGTTCATTGAGGATTCGGCTGAGTGTAACGATTGAGGAACGGGGAGTTCAAGGAATCAAGACACTGCAGAAGGGAATCAAAGTGAAGCTCTTGGATAACCTTGATCTTGTTCAAGATTAAGGGGGAAGAAGATTCAAAGGATCGACATAATTGGTTTATCGTTTATCGCTTTGTTATCTTCTTTGTATATACTACTTTCAACATTAATGAAAGATTACCCAATTTCAATTTGGAATTGGGGGCAGACGTAGTCGTAGCGAGGACGATCGACGAACTGCCTAAACAAATATCGTGTTCTTGTCGCTTTTACCTTTTTCATTTACATTCTGTTCATATTTGGTTATAATAGCAAATTGATCAACGATTCGAGTGTTAAGATTGTGAATTAAGTTCGTTCATAAACATCACAATCCATCACACATTGAATTACCTTCAATTTGATCATTATCACCAAGTGTTTGTATATTTGTTTCTATCAATCTTACTGCATTGCAAACATTGTCCATCATACAAAAAGTTAATCTGATTTTCATAAGAGAAACATCTTGATTCTGCGACATATACTCTTATCATTTACTTCAAGTCTTTGACTGGTTTTTCCAAACACATATATAATCGTTTCGATAGTGGTTCGGAATAGACGCGAGTCGATTCAGAATTCACTTCCGCTGAAAAGTCGTTTAAATCCGTAAAACTGTGAACGATCTATTCACCCCCCTCTAGATCCTAAGGCCAGCGTCTAACATTAACCTAATAAACTATACCTAATAATTCTAATATATAAAAATAATCCTAATAATAATATAAACATCCTAATTCTAATAATTAATAATAATACTCCTAATAATAACTAATACTAATTAATAATCCTAAAAAAACAACAATAATTAGTTAGTAAAATTAAAAGATATTAATACTAAATAAAAAATAAAATGTTAGTGAAACACAAATAACATCCCAAAAAAATGATAGAACTTTTTTCTGTAATAATTGGGCCCATCATTTGGATCCCAAAAAATACTTGCTATTCCAACCCCTATTTTATTTCAACCGATTTATAAGGGAATTTTATAAGAGGCCGAGTTTAATAATAGATATATTAAACCCTATGGCTCTTAATTTTTAACACCCTTAATAAATTAGAAGATATGGATTATATCGGGTAAATTTTGGGGTATGACAGCTGCCCCTATTCAATCTTCTTAAACCTAAAGAGGCAGATAGGCACGTCTGCCTATCGTGATCTAAAGGTAGAAGAGGATTGAATATTGAATGCCCCGAAATTTGCACTTGTTGGGAAGATGTTCTGGAGGAGATGGGCTTACAGATGCCACCCAAGGTGAATACCATTTTTCAGAGTGTGGAGCAAACGCTTTTGAGAGGAACCACTGTTTTTGATTGTAGCGCGGCCTGAAAAGGCAACCTGAATTTTATGCAATGTTATGATGCATGCGATGTATGATGCAGTGAACTTCTCAAAATAAATGAGGGCGATGTATGTATATGCATTATGTATGAATGAGGTGTGTTAGTTGAATGATGCATGATTGTCAGTTAAAGTATGTTAGTAGCTCTGAAAAGAAAGATAACACCTTTGATTGTTATTGATGATGTTTTGGAGAATATCACTGCCGAGGGACTAACGTGATAAACCCAATTGAGAAACCTTTTGAAAATCTTTGTTGTAAAATCCTTTGTAAAACCCTGTTTGCTTGGAAAAGCTCCTAGAAAGGATGGAATACGTCTTAAAGAAGACTGCCTGAAAAGGTTCCTGAAAAGGACTGCACCAATAGGATCATTTGCCATAGCTATAGCAAACTCACCTGCACCATTTAGGATAATTTGCTATGCTCATAGCAACTTCACCTGCACCATTTAGGATAATTTGCTATGCTTATAGCAACTCACCTGCCCCATTTAGGATCATTTGCCGTGCTTGTAGCAAACTCACCCGCACCATTTAGGATCATTTGCCGTGCTTGTAGCAAACTCACCCGCACCATTTAGGATCATTTGCCGTGCTTGTAGCAAACTCACCCGCACCATTTAGGATCATTTGCCGTGCTTGTAGCAAACTCACCCGCACCATTTAGGATCATTTGCCGTGCTTGTAGCAAACTCACCTGCCCCATTTAGGATCATTTGCCGTGCTTGTAGAAAATTCACCCGCACCATTTAGGATCATTTGCCGTGCTTGTAGCAAACTCACCCGCCCCATTTAGGATCATTTGCCGTGCTTGTAGCAAACTCACCCGCACCATTTAGGATCATTTGCCGTGCTTGTAGCAAATTCACCCGCACCATTTGGATCATTTGCCCTGGTTCGGACAAATTTCACCTGCACCAAAGGAATTACCTGCCATGGTTCTGACAAGCGTACCTGCATAAGAGTAATCATTTGCTATAGTTCTAGAAAAAAGATTCACCTGTTTGGAGACTCACGACTCGAGGGTCGGAGAAAATACACCTTTCACAACACGAGGGTTGGAAACTCACGACACGTGGGTCGAAAAACTACACCAATCACACCACGAGGGTTGGAAACTCACGACACGTGGGTCGGAAAATACACCTATCACAACACGAGGGTTGGAAACTGGGTTTTTGTAGTAAATGAATGCACTAGATGATATGCATATGCTAATGCGTATGTATGCTGATGCTGATGTTAATCCTAAGATTTTATCTCCTTATTGAACCTGTTTAGACCATATTTGCACCTACGCCACGGCTATGCTTATGCCGGCTTGGTAATGTGGATAATGCTTATGCACATGCGTATACATAGATTGAACAACAAGGTTGCTATCATCGGTACGGTTACCGGGGTACATCAATCAGGTGATCGGGTGAATATCTCCGTGAGGTTACTAGCATCGGTAAGGTTACTGGCATCGGTAAGGTTACCAGAAGGCATCAATCAGGTGATTGGAAATACACCAACAGTAGGGTTACTGTCATCGGTAAGGTTACCGGGAAGCAGGTGGATAGTATAGCTTAGCACCAGAGTTTTTTTTTATGTATGGGATGATGCTTATACTCATGCTTATGTTGATTGATGTAATGAGTGGAACGAAGTAATGTCTTCTATAAGACTACCTGAAAAGGTTTCTGGAATGGATATGAAAATTTGTCTTGAAGAAGACTACATGAGGAAGTTCTTAGAATGGATAGAAATTTGTCTTAAAGAAGACTACCTGGAAAGGTTGAAAATGTTTTACAAAGACTACCTAAAGAGGTTCTTGGAGAGGACAGTGAATGTCTTAGAAAAGATCACCAGAAGGGTTCGTAGAATGTCTTAAAGAAGACCACCTGAAGAGGTTCCTGAAAAGGATGACAAATTGTTTTAAAGAAGGCTACCTGAAAAGGTACTTAGAAAAGGAATGTCCTGAAGAAGACTACCTAAAAAGGTTCTTAGAAATAACGATGATTGTCTTAGAGAAGACTACTTAGAAAAGTTCTTAGAAAAGGACTGTCTTAAAGAAGACCACCCTAAAAGGTTCTTGGAGATGACGATAACTGTCTTAGAGGAGGCTACCTGAAAAGGTTCGTAGAATGTCTTGAAAAAGACTACCTAAAAAAGTCCCTAGAAAGGATCGTAGGATTTGTCTTAAAGAAGACTACATAAAAAAGTTACGGTGTAATGTATCAACCCATGTATGTAATGCATGATTTGTATGTATTTGTATGATGCTCCAATGGTAGGTTATTAATAACCAAAGCGTATATAGTTCGCTGGAGTTGCAGGTTTGTTTGATAAGATGGGGTGTGATGCTAGCGCGATCCCCCGATACCTGTTTTTAAAGATCGTAGTTAGGAGAAAGATCTGTAAAGTGTGGGAACACCCTTTTTTTGTTGTGTGCCTTGCCCCAGTTTGCCCCTTTGAATTACTCCATGCCTTTAACCTTTTGAATTGTTTACTTTATGGATTTGATATCCAGTGCCCCAATGTTTAGTGGAAAAAGATGTCTATGATCTCCAAGCCATGAAGGAAGTGCCCCGAGCAATAACCTTGTCATGCTTTGACGTTTAGATTAAAGGGTATGTCCCTGATTTCCAGGATATGGAGGGTTATCCATGGTGTTCTATCCTTTTGAATTTGAATTCTTCCCATGTTTGACATGCCCCTGTTTGTCATTGCTTCGAGGTGTTCCCCGAGTCGATTGATCCTTAGGAAGAGTACCCCTAGTGAATAGGATGTTTGATTGCATGCCCCTGTGATCTTTGAAATTTTGCCCTTGTTTAGGATAACCCTCTAGATGTGGTTCCCCCTACTCCAGGGTCTTTATTAGAAATGATCACCTTTGATTAGACGAATTTGAAGATCTCCTCGATGCTAAGTGTATACTCGCAGATGACGTTGTACCATTTGAGAAGTAACTCCAATGCAATGCGTATGCAAGTTTTGAAATCGAAGTCCGTTATGAATTAGGACTGGATGTTTTTAGAAATGAACGCTTGAAGAAGCGCAGTGGTTAGGAATAGTTTTAACAAACTTCAGGAGTCAGATAACAGAATCCTTCTTAATATGCTTTCGTGGTTAACCTTGCCTCAATTAGGACTTTTAAATATTGTAACTTGGCCTGGTTCATGTTTTAAGAAACAATGGATATAAGGCTCAAAATTTTATTTAACCCACCCCTATCTCCTTGATGTTCTCCAAATCCTAAAAATTCGCCTAATCCAATGAATGTGCTTTGTTTGCAAGAGAATCGCTTCAGTTTCGATGTTGAGCAGAAGCCTTAGTAGAGATCCAAGCACTGATGAAAAATGTTGTACAGATCCAAGCATTGATGGGAGGCTTTGATGATTTAGCAGTCACAAGACTATCCTTTGCTATTTTTTTCGCCTTTGTTTTGTTTTTATCCCTTATTTTTGCATGAGCCAATTCTTTTGAATTTGATTCATCGGGATGCCCTAATTTTTTTTTGCCTAAGTCGTTTTTGTTTTCTTTCATGAAATTTTCCATTTTGACTTAGCGGGCGCTTTTTCTCCTTTTTGTGAATACTCCTTTGAGATTGAACCTTAGATATTGAATGTTGTGACTGCCATATTGACTTTAATTTGCAAGCTTCGACTTTGATACTTCCTCGATCTTGAATGATGTAATGAGGAAGAAGATGTTGTGAATATTATCTTCATTACTTCCTCATTCTTGGATGAACACGAGGAAGAAGATGTGCTTGAATCTTTGCTTTGCTCCTTGCTTGAATCCCTGCTTGGATTGACTGATTTTCTTGACAACCAAAATACACCATTGAATTAATTGAAATCTACCCTGCCCCTGGTTAAAATCAAGGTTTTTTTTTAAAATTAGAAACAAACTCCAACTCCTGGCTCGAGGGGGTAACGAGGGATTAACATCCTTATATCTCCACTGTTTGGGAATTGAAACAATGCCTGTACATCCTCGGCTCGGTCTTACCTTGAAAGCATATGTTTAGCTGGACTTAGTTATTTCTATTCGTCATTCTCCCTCTAGTTTGTTAATACTCTTAGATTTGAAATTGAAAATAGAATAGAAGCGTGCGAGTGGAAAGTCATAGTGGTGAGCGAATGAAGCGAATGAATTGATTCCAAAACCTGCATGGTCGTCCCATTAGAATTGCTAAATCCAAAGGTACAACTTCTATCCTGAGTAACACTTAGCGATCGTAAGGGTTGAAATTGTGAGCACGGTAAACACCTATTAATCCTAGGGATAATCTCCTTTGTAGATCCACTGACCTTGTTTCATTCCTTAGTTCTTTAGACTTGTAGAAGTGAGGGCAACCTCGAATTTTCCTTGGGCACGTCAAACCTGTCAGGAATAAATTGTTAGCGGTGGGTTTTCGTCGTTTCAGAACTTCATGAGTTTCCTTAGACTGAACCTCTTTTGCTTTTTCTAAGAATAGTATCACGCCGTTCGCAGTCTTCAGAGATCGTAGATTGATGAAGAGGAATTATGACCCTTTTGCCCCTTGATGTGGGGTTAACACATGTCGCCTTCCCTCCATCGTGGTTATGCATCTTTGTCCGGGATTTTGCCCCAGTTGGACAAACCCTTGCCCCCAGGTTATCATAGAGCGTCCTTGTAAGTTTGATATGTTCTAAGATGAACCCCTTTATGACTAGATACATCTTGAGTGTATCTATGAGGGAACTTCTTTGTTGAACTAATCCTTGCTCGATGACAACCTTCATTGGATTTATAATCTTGTTATGAAAAAGGCATGGACATGTAACTGGCATGATGAAAGGCAACCTTTTTTCCTTTTATGAGACCAAGCTCATTCCCATTAATTAATCCTCCTTTCTCCGTAGTTTACGATCCTTTGATCTTTCTCCGGGGAACCGGCTAGCGCGGTAGGTGTGGGCGCGGGCGAAGATGCAAATGTAAATGCAAATGTATGACTGCATGAAAATGCAAATGCATGGATATGCGAGAGACTCCTTGTATTATAACTCCTTGTATGCAATGTAGACGCGTGACCGATAATCCTAGGGATAGCCCATGCGGATTTAGGGATGACATTTGACCCTAGTGAAATCCTTGCGAGATAGATGTTATGACACGCCAATGGAAATCCCTTAGATTAGGGGGTATGCAAAAGGTAGCGGCTGGTGATCGTTCAAGACAGTCACCAAGTCTCATGGCCATCGAGAGGCCGATCAACGTGTACCGATGAAGTTGTCCTTGGTGGGAAGGTCCTCTATGCGGAACACAACCTATCTAAGGACGATATTAGATGAAGCGAAATCCCTACAGGCTAGGGATGAAAGATGTATAGATGGGAATCCAAACCCTACAAGTTAGAGGGTGGCGGAAACAAGCATGGAGTGACCGTTCAGGACAGTCACTAGATCTCATAGCCATTGAGAGGCCAATCGAATGCATGCTAATGAAGTTGTCCTTCGGGGAAGGACGCGTCGTTGTGAAAACACATGGATGTAAAAGGAATTCGTAGAGGCAAGCACAGAGTGACCGTTCAAGACAGTCACTGGATCTCATGGCCATCGAGAGGCCAATCGACGTGTGTAAACGAAGATGTCCTTCGTGGGAAGGACACATAGTTGTAAAATACAAAGATACAAAAGGTAACTCCCCACAGGTTAGGGAGTGCGTAGATGCGGGCGCCGAGTGACCGTTCATGACAGTCACTAGGTCTCATGGCCATCGTGAGGCCAATCAACGTGCGTAAATGGAGGTGTCCTTCGTGGGAAGGACATGGTTTTTGAAATAGGGTCCCTGCAGGCCAGGGAACGCGTAGGAGTACCTGCAAAAATTTAAAATGCAAGGCATTCGCAGTATATAAATTGCACATATAATAATCATGTAAGCACATAAGCCCTAGGTTCATAGGTTCGACGTAACGGCTTAGGGTGCCTACCCTTCCCATTGGTATGTTCTAGAAGGTCTCATGGGGTCGTTCGTAGCCGCCGAGACTTTTTGTCTCTTTGGATTTTAGAACAACTCATTTTATCCATGAGGTTCGAGTTTTAGGGGTAGGTTCCCAGAGAGATCAGCCAAATACCAAGTCCAGCCCTCAACAAGGTCAAGCCTCGTATCAGACCTTTCCGGATATTCAACCCACTCTGAGTGGAATTATAATAAGACTCGTAGGCGATGTATTTCCCCTCTGGTCATTATTATAATCCCCACGCTTAGGTTTAACGCAATTTATATATCCCAGAAAGCGATAAAACAACACATTCAAATAAATAAATATTTAATTGAATTGCAGTAAATAGATAAATCGTAGTGAATAAATAAAATTGCATATAAATAAATAAATTGCAAGTAAATAAATAAATAAATTTAAATATTTACAGTAAACCATAAACCCTAATCCGAAACCCTAAAAATGGCTAATTAGCCAAACCCTAAAAATTTCTCCAAAAACCTAATCTGTTTGCCAAAACCTAGGAGCATAATAATTTACAGTTTTGTTATCACTATGTCCCCAGCAGAGTCGCCAGCTGTAGCAACCTGCCTTAAAATTTAATGTTAAGAGTCGCCACCTATTCTGAAGGGCGAATAGGAAACCCTTCGCAGTTAAGAGATCGGGGTAAGTTATTATAATCAGGTCGAGGGAAGATGTTAGGCACCCTCAACCCTTTCCTATTGGCTTTGAATCTAAGGTAAAGGTTCATGGCTAAAATATTGAGGTTTAATAGCTAAAGAATTGAATAGGGGGAAAATTGAGATTTTAGGGAGGGGGACTCGCCTTGGTTATCCAAGTGCCTACGTATCTCCTTATGGAGAATCAGAGTCAACGTAGTTCGGGCACAGGGTTGTACGCCTTTGAGTTTGATGAGGTTGTTTGAAGGCTTTTTGAATGGCCTATCGTAGTTTGTGATTTGAAAAGCATTTTGAGTTGCCTGATTGAAAAGGATGAAAATCTGTAGTATCGTGGTTTAGTGTTTTTTTAGATGTTTTGGGCGTACAACCCTGATTTGATATGGCACCGTTAGATGCGATGACCAATAGATTTGGTCAGTATAGCTAACGGATTAGTGAGGCATTGCTGGTTACTCAGATCGATAGATTGATCGTCGCGGGCAGCAAATTAAATGTATTTTAAATTTTATGTATTGTTTATCTCTCGTCTAATGCGACTAATAGCTTTAGTCGGGTCGAGGAGAGAATTAATTGAAGGTTAATGTTTTCTTTGCCAAATGGGCAGTGGGATTGGGCAAACCCTAATGCCTGGATCGACTAGGGTTGTGTTGTTTTAACAATTAAAATTGATTAAATAAATTAAATCGAATAAATCGAAATAATCGGGAGATGATCCTAAATCCTAGTAAGGGGCCTAGTCCTAATTATCCTAATCCTAATTGAATTATTAGAACCAATTAACTATCCTAATTAACTAATTAAAATACTAAATTAAATTATTAAGCCTTAAATAATTAAAAAAACATAATATTAATATTAAAGAAAGGAAAAAAACAATGATGAAAAGAAAAATATGAACAAGAGAGGAAGGGATTGGCACGTATCCTCCCTCACATATATATTTTTGACTTTTCCAACATACAACCTCCACCAATCAAAATGCAACACGTGGCATAGGTGAGAAAGAATAAAAAAAACAACCAAAAGAACAAACAGCACATATGCTCGATCTGAGAACAATTGAAAACAAATTCACCAAACATATTCTATGTTTCTCTCAAATTGTATCAAACAAAACAACATAAACATTCTATCAGAACCATACTATCAAAAGCGAAGAACGGAAGATTACCGAAGGAGAGTATCGCGGAGGGACCGTCGTGATCGGGGATGGGTGGCTGAGGATTGTTGGCGTCGGAACCGGTGCTTCGATCCGGTTGTCTTGGTTTGCTTCGGTATGGGCGGTATCCGCGGATCTGCATACGGCGGAACTGGAGGGAGTCGGTGGAGGAATTTCACACGGCTGAGCCTTTTGCGGTGATGAACGGAACGGATTTCCAACGATGCTGTTTTAATTCTTCCTCTCTTTTTTTTAGTTTCGACCTGTTTTTAATTCATGGCCATGTATTGTTGTTGTCGTTAATGGTTTTCTCCTGTGAAAATTGTTATTTACTGTTTGTTGCTTGTGGTGTTAATTTTGATTGTGTGAATAAGAGGATAAACACTTGATTTGTGTTAGAAAAATACACAGCTCCACATGATAATTTATGTTAGAAAATAAAATGCAGAACACAAGTTTGTTAGTTGTATAAAATGATGAGCATCAACTTGATTTATTATATTTTCCACCTGTAGTTGACTGTAACCATAGATCAAAAAGGAATCTGCAAAGAACCAAGTTAATCTCACAGAACATATACAAACCGTGACAAAATATTAGGAGAATAAAAAAAAACATACAAGTTTCTCCTAGGAATTCGTACAAAATTAAGTATATATTGAGAATGGGTTCATTGTTAGCAGTGTAAAAAATGGCTTTTTGTGCATGGGATTGTTAATGGAAGAAGGTTAGAAATTGTTGGAATGAACGAGGGTTTTTTCTGTCAGCCCCCCTTTTTGGCTGACAAAGTCATCCCTTTTATAATACATCAATTAGGTTTTTTTTCTAATGGGCCTAATGCCCAATTAACCTAATAAACTATACCTAATAATTCTAATATATAAAAATAATCCTAATAATAATATAAACATCCTAATTCTAATAATTAATAATAATACTCCTAATAATAACTAATACTAATTAATAATCCTAAAAAAACAACAATAATTAGTTAGTAAAATTAAAAGATATTAATACTAAATAAAAAATAAAATGTTAGTGAAACACAAATAACATCCCAAAAAAATGATAGAACTTTTTTCTGTAATAATTGGGCCCATCATTTGGATCCCAAAAAATACTTTCTATTCCAACCCCTATTTTATTTCAACCGATTTATAAGGGAATTTTATAAGAGGCCGAGTTTAATAATAGATATATTAAACCCTATGGCTCTTAATTTTTAACACCCTTAATAAATGAGAAGATATGGATTATATCGGGTAAATTTTGGGGTATGACATCATCCTCCCTTAAAAGGCTTAGAGCTTAGCAGGAGTTGAATATCACAAAACATATGCAAAGTAAAGACATAATTTAAAATGAGTGATAACGAAATAATTTATTCAAGACAAACATATGCAATGCACTGATGATGATTATTAAAACAAATAATGTCTATCATAAGTCAAATGTTTAAACGAACAGAAAAAAGAAATTGCAAATGAAAGTAAATCTAATGATCTAAAAAGTTCATCCTTCTAAACATTAATCAATCTTGTCGTGACTAGGAATGGGAGCGGTGATCACTACAGGAGTCTTGGGATGATTGAATTCAATTTCACCAGCATCGATCATGTCTTGAATCTTGTTCTTCAATGGCCAACAATCATTTGTATCATGTCCAGGGCTATTGGAATGATATGCGCACCTCGCATTGGGCTTATAGCTAGGAGCGGAAGTGTTGGGCTTTACAGGAGGATCCCTCACAGTAATCAAGTTTGCTTTCAACAAATGTTGTAATGCCTGAGCCAGTGACATGTTGATCTTCGTGAACTGACGCTTAGGTGCATTTGGCTTGCGTCTTTGTTGTTGTGGAAATGCCCCAGCGGATAGGTTGTGTTTATTACGACCTTTCGGGTTGTGCACAATATTAGCCATAGGAGGTTTCTCAGGTGAATTGAAATCAAGGATCTTTTCATCAACTAAGTCTTGAATCTTGTGCTTCAGTTGCCAACAATCCTCTGTATCATGACCAGGACTATTCGAATGATAAGCACATCTCGCATGGTACTTGTACCCAGGAGCAGGATTAGCAGGAAATGAATATGGAGGCAATAGAGTTATCAAGTTCTGATTGAGCAGTTGTTGCAGAACTTGAGACAACGGCATGGGTAACAGAGAAAATGATCGCTTAGGCTTGGATCTCTGATTATCTTGACCACCTTGATGCTTATGTTGATCCTTCTCCTTCTCGGTCAGAAGTGCCTTTAGTTCTTCTTGCCCTTTGGCCAAGTGAAAGATTATTTTCCGGAACTGGTTATTCTGAGCCTGAAGATTTTTGACAGATTGTTCGAGATCCATTTTCTCGCTGAAATAAACAGCGGAAAGATGAGGCATTTGTTTTTATGAAACCTGTGATGCGATGTTTATGAATGATATGATTATGCATATGCAATGTTTTCGAGGACCTTGGAATTCAAATTTGTTTAAAACAAAACGGAAGAAACTTTATTAATAATACTTAAGGAAAAGAAATTGCAATTTGTTTTATTAGTATCTTTTACAATAATGAAAGTATAAAACTAAAAATAAAACTAGGAATAAAACAATAAAAACAAAAGTCTTCAAGTCTCCCATGGACGCTTCCTTTTTGAACCAATGAAGTTGTTGATGCCTTGCTCCGCTTGAAGTAGCTTTGTGAGCTCTAATACTTTCTTTTCTTTAGCGCGAAACTGAGCTTCAAAAGTATCTCTTTCTTCCTTTAATTGAATCCAAGATCTCTTTAATTCTTTGATGTCAGTTGGCATGTCTGGATGAGCGATAACTTGAGGAACTTTTTCCTCGAAATCAGGCTCCACTATCACAGGTAGGACATATGGATAAGGCATGATGAGACGTTGAGCACGAGTGCGCACCCATCTAAGGTAAGGCCCCAAAGGAATGTAGTTTCTTTGCCCCAAGCTCTTGCTATCAATTCTGTTCACCATATCCCATGCTCGTATGAACTTCCGGCGGTGATTCTGAGTATCATCTTCATAATCAAACACAACCACTTGTATAAGCATCTGATGAGGACCATCTCTTCCAGCGTAACCAAACTGACGTAAGGCCAAACAAGGATTATAAGTGATACCCCCTCGTATGCCAAGTAAAGGCACATTAGGATATTGTCCACAGCTGTCGATGATGGTAACACTCTCCTTGGATAAAGAAAGCCAACGGGTATTAGAATGAGAAAGTGACATTATTCTCTTATGCCATTTCAGCCTTTGGTCGTTCCTCATTATTGAGCGAGGAAAGTGCGAAATAAACCACTTGGATAGCAAAGGTATGCAACATATAAGAGTCCCTCGTTTCTTCATAGTACGAGTGTGAAGAGAGTGTAGGATATCTCCAAGCAACGTAGGAACTGGATTGCGTGTCAGAAATATCTTTATAGCGTGCACATCAATGAACTGATCAGGATTAAGGAATAATACCAAACCATAAATGAGTAAAGCTAATATGTCTTCGAAGGCTTGATAACTCATGGACTTCAAAAACATGCGAGCTTTTCCGAATAAGAACTTAGCGAGGAATCCCTTGACTCCACTTCTAGTTTCCCAATGACCATCAATATCAGACTTCTTAAGATGTAAAGCGGAAGCGATAACTTCCAATTTTGGAATTTCTTCCAAACTAGTGAACGGAATCTGATCTCGGATGGAGAGTCCAAGTATGTCAGCAAACTCCTCCATAGTAGGTACCAACTGATAATCCGGGAAAGTAAAACAATGATGCTCGGGATCGAAAAATTGAAATAGTACACTCATCATTTCTTCGTCAAAACCTGAAGTAACCAAACTGGGCAAGAGACCGTGTCTTTCAGTGAATTGGGAACCTCCAGGAATCTCTAATACCAACTCTTTCAGCTCGGAAGGTATCTTCACAAAGTTAACTCGAATGGTGTTTCTAGTCTCCATGACCTACAAAACAGAACAAAGATGAATTCTTTGGTCCTCGAATGGTTAGTCATGATGTTATGATGCTTATGATGTTTATGATGTCATGATGTCAAGTAGATAACAAACACAAACAAGTCACACAATTTTTCCTTAAGGTTAGGCTTGCATGTAGTCCAGAGGTGCGAACCCTCCCCCTGAAGTTTAGTCGGTTCAAACCTGTCCTATATAAAGATCGTGTTCTAGGGAGCTCATATCATTGACCTTTCTCGAAGGCGCTTATCTCAGTTCGGCAACCGAATCGCCAACCGAAAAGGTCCTGAAAGTCCAGTCCATATGAGTGTAGCTTCGAGTATCAACCAACTTCAGTCGGAACCAAAGCCAGCCATCTCGCTACTTTCTAAAAGGCCAAAGTCAAGTTCGACTAAGGTTCTAAGGGCGAATTAGTGCTTAATGACACCACGCGGCAGCCAAGCATTTCCTCAGGTCGGATCCCAAGGAACACCAGGACAAACCAATGTGTCACACTAACGATGGCCATCAGATCAACCACATCAGTATACGCTGTGCAGTCTCATTGATCTCATGCCATTTACCTAAGGTACTCAGATCCGGGTTAAGATCTTTCACACAGCAAAATACCCAAAACAGCCCTGCAAAAATAAAGCAAACAAAGCAAACAATAGAAAACATTTAAGGTGAATCCTAAACTTTTAAGGTAATCCCTCTTTTATCGAAATTTATCCCCAGCAGAGTCGCCAGTTCTATAACTCGGTGAACTGACTTTTATAATCGAAATGTCGCGGTTAAGCAAGAGTCGCCACCGACTTTTATTTTATCCAAACAAGTTAGAAAGGCTAAAAGAAACAGGAAAAACCTTTTAAATAAAATAGGGTTCGGGGGTAATTATGCAAAGGGAAGGTGCAAGGCACCCTTTGCATCCATGGGTTTCCATGGGCTCTTAATTGCTTTGCTCTTTGTTTTTTCAGAAAAAGTAGAAGAAAAGAATAGGGACTTTAGCTCGTAAATGAGCGTAGCCCTTTTGAAGGATTATGAGAAAGAATATAAATTTTAGAGCAAGGCAAAGCAATTAGGGGCAATTACCTTAAACTTAGATGATAGGTTTCTTTTAGCCTTTCAGGATGAAAGGGTCTATCCTTGCCATAAGAGGGCAGGAAGCCTTTCGTTTGGAGGTTGAAGGGTCATCGCATTATCATTCACCATAAGACTGTCCCATGCCATAGAGAGGCAGGTAGTCTAAGGGGAAGGATCAGAATATCCTTTTTCGTAGGCATCCAGAGGATACCTCAGCCTTTTCGTAGGCAACTTCCGAGGGTCGAGATCATGTGTATCGAAGGCAGCATCATTAGGGACCATGATCTTAATCGAGGCAACTGGCTGAGGTATCCTCGTATTCGAGGGACTGGCTATTCTGCAAAACAACACAAGGCAACAGGCAACAAGGCAACAGGCAACAGGCAACAGAGAGGTTTACCCAAAAGTGCGCGTGTGTGCACCAATCACGTGATTATGTTCAGTTATATTATCTTGTAAATTTACGTGATGCTAATTCAGTTAATAAGTTGCACTCCCTAGAATTACTAACCACGCAGTTTAATATTAACAGTAATAACGGGGAAGGGAAATTGTAACCAGCGGAGGAGAGGGGAATTGAAACCAGCGGGATAAAATAAATGGGTTTGAAACAAGTAATAATATAATTGAGGTTAGGGTTTAGGGTTACCGATACTCGACGCTTTGGCGATTGACAAACCCTAAAAAGGTGAAAAAATGGCAAACAAAAAACGGGGTGAGTGCATTATCGGTTCGGAGGCGGACATTGCTAACCCTAATAAAAAATAAAGATAAAGAAATTAATAATAAATAAACAAATAAAAGGCACTTAGCTTTGCACTTGAATTTGATCTGACATGGTTGGCGGTCGGAGGAAACCTCAGGATTAACCCTGAAGGAATGGCAAAGGCAGAAAAATAGATGGAGCGAATGTATGCACAGTTCAAAAAATATAAGGGCAAACCCTAAAACCAAAGGAAGCAAAATAGACTTTTTTTAAAAATAAATTAAGTAATTAGCTTTTTGAAGGGTGTGGCGCGTAGTCGGAAGGCGTTTGAAAAGTAACCTTTTGATTCAGTGTGACGCTCGCCTAGGGACCATGGTACGCCTGCAGGCTTTGATGCGTTGGATGAGGAACTAGTGAGATCACGTGGTTGAGGGAGTGAGGTAGCATCACGTATGCATAGACTGGCAGGCACCGGATCATTCCATGGGGCACCAAACTCGCGCGCGAAATCTGTTTGAACCTGGCCAATCAGGCTGTGCCACGCAGTCATCTTTTCCACAAAAATCCTGCAAAACACCTTTTACAGCGCTTTTGGCAAGATGCGCTATAAAAGTTCTTACATACCACACCTGAAAAATAGCGAATACTACCAAATCGCTATAGAAATTTGGCGCAATGCCATGAATGGATTCGTCTCGATCACACGAATCTAATGGTACCTGTTTCAATGTCTAATTTGTGCTAAATTGGAAAGCCCTAATTCAAGCTCACGAACCCTAACATGGCAATTAGTCACGAATGCATACAGAAACCCAATTAAACGTCCAGATAGCTTCAGTATGTTATCATAATCAAGAATATGCAATTAAATTTGATTAAAGATGTATGTATTATGCAAATCGACAAAAAATAGAAAATGGCAAACCAAGGGGTATACGTGATGATTCAGCGTGCGTTCTCTATGTATCAGTAATGGAATAGCTTCAGTGGTGTCCAGGGAACACGTAGCAATGCTTAGAACCGGTTGAATTGCTTTGTATCTCCGATTCGAACTTGAGATTTTCTTTGATTTTTGAGACTCGGATTAGGTCTTCCAATGGCAGAATTCGTGACCCCTTGGCATTTGGCTTTGATCAGTATATATATGAGATTGATTAGGGTTGATAAAACTTAAGGAAATCCTTTGAATCTTGAATTGAAAGTTTTGGAAATTTGATTGAAATATGCCATGAAATCTTTCTAAAGTTGTCCAAAATTTGATTCACTTGTTCCAATTTTCCAATGCACGAAATTATATTGATTTTGCAATATATTTGATGATTAAAATAGATCCAAATCATATCTTTTATAAAATATTTGATTTTCTTCTAATTTATATGATTTTAATTCTTTTTAATTAGAATAAAAAATCAAAATAAATCAAATTAATCATAAATTTTCGTGGCAAAGAGATTTTGGGCTCTTGGATACTTGGGGACCAAGATTGAAGCAAAATAATTTGGGCCCACTTGCAAAAAGTTTCAAGTTTCTTCACATTTTTCCCTCCAAAATGACCCAACTTTGGCAAGGTCTATCTCTCTCAATTTTTGAGGTATGGAAGTGTTCTAGGACTTCTTAGAAACCTTAGAGAGTCCTATAACCAGTGTCTTTGGTCTCATATCAAAATTATTTTCCATGCTCCTTGTGTGTCCTTTTGAAAAAAGTGACTTTTTGTTGACTTTTGAAAAGGACCTATAATGTGTTGGTCCATATCTCTCAAATGGTGCATTTTTAAACTTGGCATGTGAGACACAAATTTGTAGAGAATCAAATTTCCTTCAAAATGAGCTTTGGATGGAAAATTTTGGAGGTTCCATGTGAGAGTTATGGATGGTCAAAGTTCAGTTGACTTTTCCTATACAAAACCCTAATTTAGAAACTTTTTTGATTTGTTGATTTTTGATATTTCCTTGATGAACCATGATCAATTCTTGATCAAATGGTGAATGATGCTTCAATATGAGGATCTTGACAAAAAATCAGGAGTTTTGACTTAACTTTGACCACAGTTGACTTATAGGTTAACCTATTCGACTGTTGACTTTTTGAACAATTGAGTGACCAATCTTTTGAGATGAGACTTGATATTTGTCATGGAGATTATGTGAGATATATTGAGCCATATGAGATGCCTTGGAGCCATTGATTCATTGATTTTCCTTTGAGCAGACCCAACCCTAGTTTCAGAGCCTTGCATGGGAGAGTGTGTCTTGGAGCTTTATGTACTGATTTGACTTTGTATAAGAGAAATAGTATGGGCAAATTTTGGGGTATGACAGGCCCATACGCGCTAACGCATTGAGTCAGTTCATTGCTAATTGCTAGTTCACCCCAGTTCTAGGCAGACTTAGATTTTGTTTTCGATATTGTTTCTCCCATAACTTTTGACTCATTGACCAGTTTTCCTTCAAATAAAAAATGTGAAAAAATATGTTTTAGATTCCTTAATGTGTCTAGATAATTATAATATTTTCTTTAGAATTTTAGGACTTATCTTGGTATTTTTAATGGACTATTTTCTAAAGTGTAGTCGATTTTGTTTCGGTTTAGGTACCTTATGCGTTTAGGCTTGATTGAACAATTTGCAAACTGATTTTTTCCATTCCCTTTTTTGTGCATTCAGTAGAGATATATAGGATGCCATATATTGAAGATCAAGTTCTGATTCTAGATTTTGGTAGGGTTTTTAGGCTAGTTCCTTTAGCATCCGACTATTGCGCGTTTATGTACGATTGTTGTTTGTTTTTGCCCATAAATGATGATGCACTTGTGCAATGCTTTTATTACTTTTCTAGGACATTCCTAGGTTTGTTTAAGAGGTTTTAGGACCCGAGTTCTGAATTTTAAGTCATACTTTCATGCTGTGCTTGAATTTCCTTTCTTGCATGTAAATAACTTGTTTTTAGTTAGCGATTGTATCATAGCTTGTGCAAATGACCTATAATTTTGTATGAGACTTCTTGACATGATTTTATGGTAGTTTAGACACCTCTTAGAGGTTATTATCTACTGACTTCCATCATTTGTCCACATTATTCTAACTTCATTCACAATTTGAAATCGTTTAGTTAATTTGACCTAGTTTTGTCTAGTTTTTGTTAGAACTTTGTGTTGTTTCAATTTAATTGATTCATAAGGATTAACATAGGATATTAGAACTATAAATACAATGTAATGCTACTGACCTCAAGCTTAGGCCATGTTTTCATTTACTTTTTGTTTTGACTAATTGATGTTTGTTCGCTAGTTGTTAAGTAACGATTCATGTGATACTTTAGTAACTTCTTGTGGATATTTTTGTGAGATGTTATGATGCTTTTGTGTTTGATTTAGGACACTAATTTATTTGGTTTTCTACTGCCCTAGGGCTTCCTTACCTCTTTCTCATTCTTTGCCTCTTCTTTCACACTTTGATTGTTGTTAGTTTAAGAGGCGACGATTGTTTGTTCTTCCTCCACCTTTTGTGGATTGTTTTCTCTTGGGATTCATTATGTGTAGTCTCTCTTAGGAGTAGACTTGGTTAGGGACTTCATTAAGTCACCTACCTTGCTTGTTGCTTTTGCTTATCTCTTACCATATGCTTGACATGTTCCCTTAGGGTGGTGACCTCAATCTTCATTAAGATGAGTCATATAGAACAACTTAGGTTGTAGTCTATGCATGATAACATAGGTAGAGATCCCTTATCCTTGACCTTAGGGCCATTTGTATGTTAGCATTAGGTTAGAAATGTATGTTCCCCTTTTGCATAACAAACGAAAATCCATAAAACATCATAAAGCATTAATAAATAGTGAAAAGTAATAAAATGGAATGGAAGCTCTTGTCCCTCTTGTTTAAGGGGATCACTTGAGTGGAGATTCCTAAACTTAAAAAACACAAACCAAGAGTCGATTGAGTCTTCCTTGATTAAGGTTCACTCGAAACGCTCGACATACTTTTCTCTTTTGCTTTTAAGAGCATGTTACTTCCACTCCAATCCCAGCTTGAGTCTCCAAAGGTCGAGCGGCGGAGTGTGATGTAACTTTTCACTAAAAAACACCAACAAATCCTAAAAAACATAGAAAATCTTGAGCAGAACTACGGCGCTCTGATTCTTCTTAAGAGGATACGTAGGCATAGAGGCAACTCTAGCGAGCACAATAATTATTAAAAAACTTTAGGTTTAATCATGCATTGCATTAGTGATAGATACACCCTTTAGATAGAAACAAACATAGGTGGATACCATCGAGTACGATGGGCGTGAGGGGTGCTAGCACCTTCCCCTTACGTAACCGACTCCCGTGCCCTGTTCTCTGGTCGAAAGACCGTGTTCTTATTTCGAGTTAGGTTTCTGATATTCCTTTCCCGCGATGGGATAAATATATTAGTGGCGACTCTGATCCATTTTTCGCGGTAGCGACAGCTGGCGACTCTGCTGGGGATGTGATAGACCTGTGCTGGTCCATTCCTAGCGAGTCTATCCTAGCCTTTGTTTGTTTCTTTGATTGGGTGTTTATTTATTTGTTTACATGTTTACCTTTTGTATATATGTTTGCATATCATGTCTATTTCCTATTTGCATATCATGCATCTGGACTATATTATGGGTCCCCGTGGGGGCCACATATTTTCCTGATTTGTTTTGCAGGTGGAGGGTTTGTGTGAGGTAAAAGGCCCACTACCCAGGCCAGTGATACTTAGGATTAGTGTGGATGCCCATGTCAACTCCCGTAGCATTTGATACGATCGAGCTTGACATGGGGTACCACGACCAGGCGAGGTTCTTTCATGGAACATTGTGTCTGGCACGTTTGTGCCTCAAACACATTGTACCCCATGGGAATCGTTAACCCTGGTGACCATTAGGGACCACCTGTCCGTGTCTAGACTTCATACCCGTGAGATTGGGGTGGGACAGGATACTAGCCTTCATCATACCCGGATTTCTATATTGCAATCTGAAGCCGAAATTTTGAACCTGTATCATTCAGATAGATCAGTATAATTCAGATATCCAGATTTGCGAGACGTTCAGTCTCACCACTTTGCATTGCATAACATCATTCCTTCATCCACTTCATTTGTGGGGGATCCTAAAGTCGGTTTCTAAAAAAAAAAGAGAAAAGAAAGGAAACGAAAAAAGTAGAAAAACAGAAAAGATGGAAAAAAAAAAGAGAAACGATACTATATGCAAAAAAAAAAGGAGAATAAAAGAGAAACAAAAGTTTGAAAAGGCTTTAGGATCCCTTAGAAATGAAACACACATTCATAATATCATGCATTTCATAGTTCTCTCAGAAGCTTATGGGGGCCCTTTCTTCTCAGATTTTGACTTCAACAACAAAATTGACTTCTCACCGCTGTGCTCGAAAGTTAATGATGGAACAACTCCGTAAGGACTTGAATGAGATGAGGACAGAAATGGGGATTAACTTGAATCAGTGTATGGAGGCTATTCAAGCCCTTGCTTTTAGACACGAAGAGTTGAGACAGGTTCTTCAGAGGCCAAATACAGATGTCAATCTCAACACAGGAGAAGGTCTTGTGAATCAAAACGTCAGAAATACCGTCGAGATTCCCATTCCCGTTAAGGAGACTTCGCATCACGAGAATAATTCAGAGCTTGAAGCCTTCAGGTTCCCGATTAACGAGTTGGACAAAAGATTCCACCTCCTGGATGAAAGGTTGAAAGCCATGGAAAGTCGTGACTCTATTGATTTAGACGTCGCTGGTTTGTGCCTAGTGCCTGGTATTAAGATCCCTGCTAAGTTCAAAGTCCCCACCTTCGAGAAGTACAAGGGTACCACATGTCCGATAGCTCATGTCAAGGCATTTTGCAACAAAATGGCTCCTTATGCTGAGAATGACAAGTTGTTAATGCATTTCTTTCAGGATAGCCTCAGTGACACATCTCTTGAGTGGTATAATCAACTCGAAAGAACCGATGTCCAAAATTGGAAAGCATTAGCAGAAGCCTTTGTCAAGCGTTACAAGCATAATAGTAACATGGCTCCGACCAGAATGCAACTCCAAGCTTTGACTCAGAAGACTGACGAATCGTTTAGAGAATATGCCCGAAGATGGAGAGAATTAGCTGCTAGAGTTCAACCTCCACTCTTAGAGAAAGAGCTCATGGATAAGTTTAAGGATGTGATGGAAAGTCCGTACTACCAATGTTTGGCTGCATGTAAAGCCTCTGATTTTGCAGAACTAGTTCGTGTCGGAGAACGAATGGAGCATGGTATTAAGAATGGTAATGTCCAAGTTGTTGATACTCCTTCTGAATTCCCTAAGCAAATGGATGAAGAAACCCATGCAGTTTCCGAGTACGAAGAGGGATCTCCCGATTATCCTCCTGATCATATCTCTTGTCATGAAGTTGTTTCTGTTCAGGATGACCCACAAATTTGTGCTACAACTCTCAGTCAGCCTCCCACTCAGTTTGTTCAACAGAAGCTTATCCCAAAGGATCAATCAGGTCAGTATGTGCCACAAAGGCGGAGTTATCAACAGAATCGTCACCCACAAGGCAAACAGAGACACAAAAGGCCTAAGAGAGTGTATGATCCCATTCCTATGACTCGTGATAAGTTGTTCTCTCACTTGATCAATCTTTCCTTGGTAGAACCAAAGCAGGTGAAGCCTGTTTGTTTCCCGTATCCTGAGAGATTTGACCCTAATGTTAGTTGTGGCTACCATGCTGGGGCACCTGGGCATTCGATTGAAAACTGTCAGCCATTTAAAGACAAGGTTCAAGACCTGATTGATTCCAAGGCTATCACTTTCACACCTGAGGGCCAAAATTGAAGTTCTCCTTTGACTCAGTGGATCTTCTAAAGCAATAAGTCCATACGGAGTCAAGTCTCCTCAACAATGGCATTCACTTAGTTCTTTACTGCATTTTCATTTGTAGTCTCTCTTTGTTTGTTTAAGCATTGCTAGCATGTAAAAATTTGTTAATTTCTGAATGAAAATCATAATACATTGTTTATGTTTGTCTTGAAGTAATCCATTCATTTTCACTAAAAAAAAAGAAAGAAGGGTTTTGGTATTACGATACCAACTTTATTAATCTCTTGCTTAGGCAACGAGCAGAGGGAGAATGATGAAAAAAATGCAAAATCCCTAATTGTGTGTTTTTGAATAAAACCCTGCTGATGATGTACAGGCATTGTTTCAAATCCCCAAACACCGGAGATATAAGGGAGATAGACCCTCGTTAACCCCTTGAGCCTTGAAGTAGGAGTTTCTTTTCTGATCATAAAAAAAACCTTTTATCTTAACCCTGGGACAGGGTAGTGTTCATTTAACTTGATCAAGTGTTCAAAACTCACAAATGGTATGCATCTAAGGATATAACAATGGTTATCCTTCAAAAGGGTTGAGGAATGTCAAAATTGCAATGGTTATCCTTCACCTATAAGGAGATCAAAAGATGACAATACCACAATGGCAATCCTTCATCAATCATGGAATGAGGCAGTCACAATCACTTCCAAGGAATCAAAAACAATGCGAGGTCACACGACTTGTTCAAAAGAAAAGAGCAAAAAAAAAGAGAGATCGCAAAAAAAAAAGAAAGAAAAAAGGATGACAGAAAAATATAGCAATAAAAGAAAAATGATGGTGAAAATAAAGCAAGAACAAAGTCGTGTGATAATGAATCAAAAGAATAAAAGGTGAGCGACTGCCATGTCCAAAAAACCTCATTGATTCCTCAACCATTTCAAAATTCCTTGTGAGAGATGAGCACTCATGTCGGGTTAATTGAACTTAGGACTGGAGAACATCACGAAGGGGGTGGGCACCAAATAATTTTGAGCCTAAAAATCCTTTGTTTCTGAAAACCATGAACCAGGCCAAGTTACAACTCTTAAAAGTCCTAATTGAAGTAGGGTTTATTTCAAAAACGCACTCCAAAGAGATAGTGTTTAGCTGACTCCCAATGAAGCGTAACACATATTTATGTTGGTATCGTATGCTCGCCTTATCTTTCATTCATAAGAGGTGGCCACTTCATTTCATAAAAAAAAAGGGTTTGTTTAAACTTCAAGACTAACATAAGCTTTGCATTAGAAATGTCATTCTTAGAATTAACATTCTTTTGCATACAAAACATTTGCTTAACACCAAGGAAGTTTCCATGATGAGAATTAGTGAATAGCTGGATCATGTCAAAGTACAAGAGACTTGAGAACTCCGTGGAGTAAGAGGCTCTCATGGATTGATTATTAAGGGGCATGTTGTTTGAATACTCCGTTGAGCATGAACAGTTTGATATCCAAATTATTGACTACCTTGAGGGGAATGACATGAATATTCTTTTGAGCATATGTTGTTTGATTGATTATCCTGAAAGGGGAAGTCCGATAGCTCCATTGAGCATGATAAAGTTGCTTTCATGGTTTGTTTAACTTCAATAGAAGTAGAATTTGAGGATTCTGGAAAGATGTGCATAATCAGGGGCAATCAAGCCGAGGTTTGACCTCTCAAAATCAATCAATCTGGGTCAGTCACGACGAGGAATCTCTCATGAAGTTAAGGCAATCAGGGGAAGTGATGTCGAGACATCTCTCTCAAGTTCCGTCAATCTGGGGCAGTTACGTCGAGATTCAACAAATCTCTTCAAGGATCTGTTGATCAAGAGAAAGAATATTTCAAACGCCTGAATATGCTGGGGCAGAATTTTCTCAAGTAATTGTGGTGTAAGGATCCTTTCGAGGCAAATACCTTCGTAAGTCAGGCAGTCTGGGGCATAACCTTTTGGTTTGTATTGAAGAACCGTCATTTACCTGTAAAGTGCAGTTGAACATCACAAAGTTGAGAAGTATCATAATACTCTTCCCCAGCAAGGTTCCATTCCTCAAGCATAGGAGTTTGTTTCTCCTAGAAAAACCACTCCCCGAGTATAGGAGTTTATTTCTCCTGAGAGTTTGTTCCATTCCCCGATCCTAGGAGTTTATTTCTCCTAGGAGTTGTTCCGCTTCTCCCAACCGTGGTTCCTTATCTGGATTTCTAACCCCTACCAAGGTGAAAAGAGGGAATCTCCCCAAGTTGAAAATCTTCCAAATAGTGGCACATGGTGAGAAGTCAGAAGTTATGCTTTGCTTCGCAAGTCAACAACCAGAAGGGGTATCTTGAAAGATTGGCATCCCCACAGAGTTCTCAACACCAAGGGGATTCTCCCTGGTGTTTATCTCGCCCGAGGTCAAAGATGATATTCGATTGAAAAAATAATGGAATATTCCCTGAAGGGACCCCAATGGTTTTGCTTCTCTATCACACTAATGCCTTTATTTGGCGTTTTGCATATAATTTCATTGCATTCACATCGCATCTACAAAAATGCGTAGCATTTCCATGAATATGGAGCATTACGCCATTGAAAAATTCAAAAATGCATCAATGCATAAGCTGGTTTGTGCGTGCTCTAAAAGCACAAGGTAATATATTCCTAGAAGAAGTCTCACATTCTCTCTCCAGGGTGGATTGGATACGATGTCTTTCTCCGTCAAGATCGTTGTCTCTATGGTTATTTCCCGTTTGTCAAGTTCAATCGTTTGGACGATTCATACTTGGTGTGTGGCAATTCGAATGATTGTCACTCTTGTAGAATTACACCCGCCTTTCGGCCCGTGGGATCCATGTAGTTCTTATGATTCGCGAGCATCAATGTTTCCTTGCAAACCCAGTGTTTAATAACATCCCCAAAAGAGCCTAGCCACTGATGGTCCTCTTCGGTCAAGTCCAATGATTATTGGCATCCTTTTCAAGTCCCGTGGTTATGGGCATTCTTCGGTCAGGTCTAATGTTGATTAGTCCTCCCCGTTCAAGTCCGGTGGTTATCGGCATACCCCTTTCTGATCCAGTGAGTTTTCCAACCCTCGTGTTGTGAATCCTTTGCTTTTCGACCCTCGAGTCGTCAGTTTTTCAACCCTCGTGTTGAGAATCCTTTGCTTTTCGACCCTCGAGTCGTCAGTTTTTCAACCCTCGTGTTGAGAATCCTTTGCTTTCTGACCCTCGAGTCGTCAGTTTTCCAACCCTCGTGTTGTGAATCCTTTGTTTTCCGACCCTCGAGTCGTCAGTTTTTCAACCCTCGTGTTGAGAATCCTTTGCTTTCCGACCCTCGAGTCGTCAGTTTTTCAACCCTCGTGTTGAGAATTCTTTGCTTTCCGACCCTCGAGTCGTCAGTTTTTCAACCCTCGTGTTGTGAATCCCGACCGCCGAGTCGTTAGTTCCCGACTTATGAGTCATAAGTGTCCCAACCCTCGAGTTGTGGAAGTTTGTCATATACTCCCTAAAAAGTGTCATGGCAAACCAATCTCTTGCACTTGCCTATTGCAAATAGGCATCACAAATTCTTCCTTCTTTTAAGGAAATCCTACGGGAATATCATACTGTTATTTGCCGAAGCTTGTTAAGTGTAGGCAGCCGAAGAAAAAATGTCATCCATCTGTTACTCGGAGCGCAAATTTTCATGGTACTTTTGGGTATTCAATCCACTTACACCTCTCATGTCCAGAACTTGTGTCGTTCATACATTCAGGTCCAAGAAGATTGAATAGGGGCAGCTGTTGCACCCCAAAATTTGCCCACTTATTTATTCCCCAATTGTCCTTCACCTCACATTCATGCGCATACCTCATCTAGGCCATTCATCCATTACATTCATCCATATCATGGTTACTATTCAGAATTGATAAGAAAGGAGCTCATGCAGAAGAAATTCCTGATAAAAAATAAGAGAAGATTTGAAGTCTGATTGTATGGCATCATTCCCCTTGAAGTCCTCCTAAAATCAGAGTCTTATCCTCTTCAATTCAAAGCTCTGATCAAGAGATGCAATCCTCAAATTCATGGTCTTCAAACTAGGGTTTTGACCAAAGTCAAACCTGTTGACTTTTTGGTCAAGATTTAATCAGGAAATGATTGTGGATGCGAAAATATGGTTGTCTTGAAGAAATATCATTCACTGGAGCTTAGTTGGTTGAAAACTGATTGAGGGTTGGATCGGAAACGAATTAATCGGGAAATTCACATGGAATCAGAAAAATCAAGAAAAAGCTGACTTTTTGGTCAAAGTCAAAGTCAACTGTCAAATATTGACTTTTGGTGGAAAATCGGTCAGAGAAATCGAAGAAATAAAATAAAATCAGAAAATTATCAAAGTTACCAAAAATGGAAGTTAGTTGAAATGTGAAGTTACCAAAAATAGAAAGGAAAAAATACTTAGAAAAATATTCGAGGATTTGGAATTGGTTGACTAGCTCACTTCATGGCTGATTTACATGTGGATAATGGCAAAATCTCAAAACAAGGTCAACATAAAAGTTGTTCAACTCATGGCACACTACAACTTTGTAGTTCAGAGTTTTTCCATTTGAATCATGGTTGAAAAGATACAAAGCTGGAAAGATTGGAAATCCCATTAAAAGAGAGTTCCACACTTAGAAAAATTTGGAGTTTTTGGAATTGGGTGACCAGTCTGTTTCAGGTCTATTTTGCACGTGGCAAGAGGCTTTATTTCAGGAAAGGTTCAACATCAAAATTGTTCATCTCATGGAGATGAACAACTTTGTAGTTGAATAATTTCTCAATAGAAGCTTGGATCAAAAGATATAAAGCTAAGAAAATGGAAGGTCCAAACTAACTCAAGTCATGCTGCTGGGTAAATTCTGGGCATTACGCAAGCGTTTCATCAAACACTTGGTGGGCCAAATGTCAAGCTGATTCTTGAGCTCTACAAATGTGCTACAAACCCAAACGTGGTCTCATTCTAATCTTCTCTACGTGCTCTCTATAACAAGCCAGGAACCAACTTGTTTGGACAAATATTGAAACAATTATAAGGCCCCAAAGTCACCGTTTCGTAAGACTAATGTCACACATCCGGCTGGGTAGGATTCCAAGTCATACGCGCCACATTTCCACAAACATCTGGTGGGCTAACTTCAGGTCCAATTTTCCCCCTCCTCGGGTCTCTATTTTGAACAAGCTTGGTCTTAAATCATTCTTTGTTATGTCCTCTTTCAAACAAGCCACGGGGTGCCCCAAATGGATGTCCATCGAGCAAGATATGGATCCCCAAAGTCGTGCTCTAGCCAAGCCATATGCGCACACGTAGGATGCAGCGGTACATCATGCTTTCCAAGCTATTTTTGAAAGGGATGAATGCATCATCTTACAATCATTCCAACACCACTCTTGAGATGCTCCATTTCCTCTTTGCAATAGTGTCATTCTTATGCTGTTTGACCATGTGTGGAGATAGATACATGAGAATGAAGTTGGCATTTCAAATATGTCAAAAGAGGCAAGGCAGAGTGTGTGGCTACAGCAAGCACACACAACATTGTTTCACCATCCATATTGCCATTATAAGTCATGCAGGGAGCGGGGAATTAGAAAGCATGCAGAGAAAATTTCCACAAGTGAACCATGCTTGTTCACTAAGTATTTCCAAAAGAAAAGATTTTCTATGCTACATCATCCACACCATAATCATCATACACACTCATATATAAACACTCACCTCACTCTTTCGAGGGACACACGCTCACACTTTCTCTTTCACACTTTCATTTTTTTCTCATTCTCCTCACTCTAACCAAACTCTTCTCTCTTCCCTCACCTCTCACCATTTCATAACTACCATAACAAACTTCTCATTCTTCAAAATCTCATCACTCTCTCTCACTTCTTCGACCTTCATCTACATTCACCACGGTGTCGCATCATCAACATCGTTTCTCTCTTTATGTTCAAGGATCCATCCAAGGGTAGCAACTCTCATGGCTTCTTGAAGTGGATCGTAGCATCATCAAGCTCGTGGACCAGTCATAAATCCTGAGTTTATTTCTCAGGATTTGAAGTTCTCTTCAGATCAGTAGCGTATGCAAGTTGGATTCTAGTGGTGGAGTTCTTCTTGTTTCTTCATTCAAAGCTCAGTTGCAGGTAAGTTAGTAAATCTCCCTTGGCATAATCGCATTAATGTGAAGGATAGTTGCATCTGAAAGCATAGGATCTTGCGTTGTTTCATGATTAAATTTGATTGATCCTTGAGTTTGAACCTACGTGTTCGAAGGGTGTATGATTACATATTTGAATCATAGATTTAGGATCTGTGAACGCGTAGATGATTAAGGATGTGCTCAGATTGAGTTTTGATAAAGATCTTGCTAGTTAGGGTTTTAAAGATGTTCACAGTTTGGTTGCTAGAAGAAGAATCAACGGAAACTAAAGCTGTATTCGTAATCTTCACGAAAAAACGAGTCGAAAGGTGTTAGCTTTAGGCATTTCTGGACGAGTTTGATGTCTCCGGTGGTGGAGCTACGCCGGGGAAGACGACCGGAGTTGGAATCTCCGGCATCTATTGTGTTTGACTCTTCTCTCTCCGTTTTTCTCACGTGGCACTCCATCATTGGTTTTCTTTCCTATTTATTTGGGCTGTATATCCTTTTGCTTAATGATTGGAACACTGCGTGTGAAACTCTGATTGGCTGGAATGATTTTTTGTCATTTTGTGACTTAAACCCATGGTGACCAATTGATTTTGTGTACTTCTTTGGCATGTCACGTTAATAAAATACCACATGATATAAATAATATAATGTGCATATGCTAAAAAGAAATAATTGTTGAATGAAATAAAAAATGAGTTTGTAGTGCAGATTGGGCCACGCTCCACACCACATTGGGCTTGATACCTTCGTTTTCCACACCCCTGCAATAGGCCCATACGCGCTAACACATAGATTCAGTTCATTGCTAATTGCTAGTTCACCCCAGTTCTAGGCAGACTTAGATTTTGTTTTCGATATTGTTTCTCCCATAACTTTTGACTCATTGACCCGTTTTCCTTCAAATAAAAAATGTGAAAAAATATGTTTTAGATTCCTTAATGTGTCTAGATAATTGTAATATTTTCTTTAGAATTTTAGGACTTATCTTGGTATTTTTAATGGACTATTTTCTAAAGTGTAGTCGATTTTGTTTCGGTTTAGGTACCTTATGCGTTTAGGCTTGATTGAACAATTTGCAAACTGATTTTTTCCATTCCCTTTTTTGTGCATTCAGTAGAGATATATAGGATGCCATATATTGAAGATCAAGTTCTGATTCTAGATTTTGGTAGGGTTTTTAGGCTAGTTCCTTTAGCATCCGACTATTGCGCGTTTATGTACGATTGTTGTTTGTTTTTGCCCATAAATGATGATGCACTTGTGCAATGATTTTATTACTTTTTGAGGACATTCCTAGGTTTATTTAAGAGGTTTTAGGACCTGAGTTCTGAATTTTAAGTCATACTTTCGTGCTTTGCTCGAATTTCCTTTCATGCATGTAAATAACTTGTTTTTAGTTAGCGATTGTATCATAGCTTGTGCAAATGACCTATAATTTTGTATGAGACTTCTTGACATGATTTTATGGTAGTTTAGACACCTATTAGAGGTTATTATCTACTGACTTCCATCATTTGTCCACATTTTTCTAACTTCATTCACAATTTGAAATCGTTTAGTTAATTTGACCTAGTTTTGTCTAGTTTTTGTTAGAACTTTGTGTTGTTTCAATTTAATTGATTCATAAGGATTAACATAGGATATTAGAACTATAAATACAATGTAATGCTACTGACCTCAAGCTTAGGCCATGTGTTCATTTACTTTTTGTTTTGACTAATTGATGTTTGTTCGCTAGTTGTTAAGTAACGATTCATGCGATACTTTAGTAACTCCTTGTGGATATTTTTGTGAGATGTTATGATGCTTTTGTGTTTGATTTAGGACACTAATTTCTTTGGTTTGCTACTGCCCTAGGGCTTCCTTCCCTCTTTCTCATGCTTTGCCTCTTCTTTCACACTTTGATTGTTGTTAGTTTAAGAGGCGACGATTGTTTGTTCTTCCTCCACCTTTTGTGGATTGTTCTCTCTTGGGATTCATTATGTGTAGTCTCTCTTAGGAGTAGACTTGGTTAGGGACTTCATTAAGTCACCTACCTTGCTTGTTGCTTTTGCTTATCTCTTACCATATGCTTGCCATGTTCCCTTAGGGTGGTGACCTCAATCTTCATTAAGATGAGTCATATAGAACAACTTAGGTTGTAGTCTATGCATGATAACATAGGTAGAGATCCCTTATCCTTGACCTTAGGGCCATTTGTATGTTAGCATTAGGTTAGAAATGGATGTTCCCCTTTTGCATAACAAACGAAAATCCATAAAACATCATAAAACATTAATAAACAGTGAAAAGTAATAGAATGGAATGGAAGCTCTTGTCCCTCTTGTTTAAGGGGATCACTTGAGTGGAGATTCCTAAACTTAAAAAACACAAACCAAGAGTCGATTGAGTCTTCCTTGATTAAGGTTCACTCGAAACGCTCGACATACTTTTCTCTTTTGCTTTTAAGAGCATGTTACTTCCACTCCAATCCCAGCGTGAGTCTCCAAAGGTCGAGCGGCGGAGTGTGATGTAACTGTTCACTAAAAAACACCAACAAATCCTAAAAAACATAGAAAATCTTTAGCAGAACTACGGCGCTCTGATTCTTCTTAAGAGGATACGTAGGCATAGAGGCAACTCTAGCGAGCACAATAATTATTAAAAAACTTTAGGTTTAATCATGCATTGCATTAGTGATAGATACACCCTTTAGATAGAAACAAACATAGGTGGATACCATCGAGTACGATGGGCGTGAGGGGTGCTAGCACCTTCCCCTTGCGTAACCGACTCCCGTGCCCTGTTCTCTGGTTGAAAGACCGTGTTCTTATTTCGAGTTAGGTTTTTGATATTCCTTTCCCGCGATGGGATAAATATATTAGTGGCGACTCTGATCCATTTTTCGCGGTAGCGACAAAAAGGCCTTGAAATTTCTAGTTCATTCAACAAGAACAAAGACTTCGACAGACAAAATTTTATAGGGTTTAATGAAGATCTTTGTAAAAAAAAATTGTAGTGCTTTAGTTATGAGAAGATGGATTAATTTTATATCGAAGATCTTGAAGAATTTGTAAGCTAGTGTGTTATTTACAGTAAAATGAAAATTAAAATTTAGATTTGTGTTGCTCAAAAGTAGGCTTTAAGTTTTTAGTTTGTCTATAATTATTTGTTATATCAAAAAGACACATGTAAACTTTTATTAGTAGAAGACTTAAAAAATTTAGATGACATATCATTGAAGACTCCACTAGGTACAAGTGAAGAGGATGCATCAAATTAATATAAATTTTGGTGCACAATTTCTCTATCTCTTATTAATTTTAATTTTTTATTGAGAAGGTTTCTTAGTAATAAAAATTTAAATTCATGATATTAAATTAAAAAAACTAAATAATTTTAAAATATTTACTAATAGCACTTTTATTGATATAATATTTTCTCTTCCACAATTAAAAAAATAATAATTTTAACTAATCGTTAAATACTATAAAAAATATTGAGTTTTTAGCAAACCGTTATAAGTCATGCCAAAAAAAAAGTTATTAAGATTAATTTTTAATTTTAAAGTTAATATTTTTTTTATAAATGATTTTTTTAATCTTAAATAAATTTTAATAAAATAATCTTTTCTTTTTTCAAAATATTTCTTAAATAATCTATAACTAATGCATTCAATATTGAGAAGAGTCGTTATCTTTCACACACCATGTCTTCTTAAAATACTTTATGTTTGAAAATACTAAACTAGATAAATTCATATATTAATTAATCATATTAAACCATGTGGCGACACCTTCAAAACACTTCAGTGGGGGTTGGGGAAAAGCTAAGCATAAACATCCAGAAAATCTATTCATGTGGTCTGCTTTTAAGCTAATTCTTTAGACTCTTATTATGTGAAGCAAAAAGGAGAGCTAGCTGGCATGTTAGGAGAGAGATAGCTGGCATGCTATAAATTTTTTTAAACTGTAATATTATGGGTCCATTTATTTTGTCTTTTTCTAAAAATAATTTGTAGTGTTAAAAAAATTGTGTAAATTTGTTTTAAAAAATGATAAATGAAAATTTAGTTAGAATAATTATATAGATATTTTATTATGTTAGATTTTTTTTAAATATCAAAAGTTTTAAAAATTACTTAATTTTAAAACTATTTTAAATAGTATTTCATAAATCCCTTTTGAAATACAATATTTCTAAAAAATAACGATTTCAACTATAATTTGATCTTCAATAATATATGTTTATGTCATTAGATGTCAAAATTAATTCTTAAAAACGAATTTATAAAATTCATCTTTAAAAATATAAAGAAAACGTTTATTCTTTAAAGTTAAAATAAATCGGCGAAGGTAAAAAGTTTAAATAATTATATCAAACAAGACACTTATTTCACTATTCAAGGACAGTCAAATAAGATACTTCTTTCACTCTTCAAGGACAGTCAAATGTTTTCTGCAATCGTGCATTCGACATATTTTTAGTTAGTAAATATAATTATTAGTTTGTTTTAAAATAAAAATATTAAACTTAAATTTTAATTATTTGATCTTAACTCAAGGCTTAGAACATATTGAATGTGTGAATGCAAGAATGTGTGGCTCTAAGAAAACATGTACAATTTTCACTTATATTTGTCTCTTTTTTCTCTTAATTCAAAACAATACATTAAATATATTCTATTTCTGATCTTTTCTCTTGTCACACTCTTTCATATTTATTGCTCTCTTTTCATTTTTTCTTCACAACTAATCACACTCTTAATAATAAAACTACAAAAGCAACCATCGAAAATAAACCACCAATAGAAAAAAAAAAGTAAAAATCCAATCTTTGAGAGGCCATGACAAAAGAGAAATCAAGCTAGATCTTAAGTCAACGACAACATTACCATGAGATCAATGACCTTCAAGAAAAGAACTGAAAGCACAAACACTCCTAGATAAGAGTGTAATGAATATTATTGAGAATGAATAATATGATATATGTGTCTGCCACGATAGATAAATATGATATTTGTATTCACCTCATATTCATGTAAGTGTCAACTAAATGGGTAATACGCGGGTTTTAAGGTATCCATAAATATTTACAGATATTCATAGATAACATTTATTTTAGAATTAGAGGCCCACGCAAAAAGATAAATTAAGTTAGATTTTAAGTCAACGAATAATATGAATGTAAATGAATATTCATGAAAACGAATAATATGATAACTGTGTCCACCACGATAGATAAATAAAATATTCGTAGATAACATTTATTTTTGAATTAGTTTTTGAAAAAAAATATTTTCAACTTCTTTTAAAGACACAAAATTATTATCACATGACATCTATACAATTTGTTCTCAATTTAACAACACTGTTATATACATTAATTTTTTCACAAAAACATAACTACATCCAAACATAATATCCATACATTTTATTTTTAATCATAACAAATGAATGATTCACGACAGAAGAGTAGGGAGGCAATGATTGCACGGAGAAAAAACGGTACTGATTGGTTGGACTGTGAAATTGTTAAAGTGAAGTATCCAGCATAGAAGAAACTTAAATATGAAAAAGCTAAATAGAATTTGTATAGAATGTGATATGTTTTTTTAAAAGAAAACTGTTAAGAAATGTAAACTGTTAAGAAATGTGGTTGGGCCAAACTCAACCCTATAAAATTGGCTAGTAGGGTGAAGATTGTCCCCACTTATAAACACATGTTCGGGCCATACATTATCTGATGTAGGACTCTTAACACACCCACTCACGCCCAGGACTAGACAACTGGAGCATGAAAATAAATGGTGGGTGGTCCGATAGCGGAAACCATAATAGGTGGCCCACCGGATCTTAAACGAGGCTATTGATACCAAATTAATGTTAGACGCTGGCCTTAGGATCTAGAGGGGGGGTAAATAGATCGTTCACAGTTTTACGGATTTAAACGACTTTTCAGCGGAAGTGAATTCTGAATCGACTCGCGTCTATTCCGAACCACTATCGAAACGATTATATATGTGTTTAAAAACCAGTCAAAGACTTGAGGTAAATGATAAGAGTATATGTTGCAGAATCAAGGCGTTTCTCTTATTGAAAATCAGATTAACTTTTTGTATGATGGACAATGTTTGCAATGCAGTAAGAGTGATAGAAACAAATATACAAACACTTGGTGATAATGATCAAATTGAAGGTAATTCAATGTGTGATGGATTGTGATGTTTATGTACGTTCTTAGTTCACAATCTTAACACTCGAATCGTTGATCAATTTGCTATTATAACCAAATATGAACAGAATGTAAATGAAAAGGTAAAAGCGACAAGAACACGATATTTGTTTAGGCAGTTCGTCGATCGTCCTCGCTACGACTACGTCTGCCCCCAATTCCAAATTGAAATTGGGTAATCTTTCATTAATGTTGAAAGTAGTATATACAAAGAAGATAACAAAGCGATAAACGATAAACCAATTATGTCGATCCTTTGAATCTTCTTCCCCCTTAATCTTGAACAAGATCAAGGTTATCCAAGAGCTTCACTTTGATTCCCTTCTGCAGTGTCTTGATTCCTTGAACTCCCCGTTCCTCAATCGTTACACTCAGCCGAATCCTCAATGAACGCCTCTTGATAAAAACCCCCAAGAACCACCCGTCGTGGAGGACAAAACCCGCAGATTTTATTCACCAACAAACCCCACAAACCTTCACCCACTAGGAATCTTCAATTCCGTTCCATGGACGTTATCGAACTCATCACTAACCCGCAACACAAGAATGATTATGTGTAATTGTGTTGGAGATGATGAAGAACGAAGATGAGAAGCGTTTGTGTATCTTTCAGTCGTTGGTGTTTCGTTGAATAATTACCCTTGGACAATATATATGATAGCTTAACAGTTGGAGATGAGAGAAACAGAATTTTTGGCATTCTTGATCAGTTAGGTCGACCTCTTGTAGGGGTTAGGTCGACCTAGCAGTGCTTGCTGAAGTTTGCTCCCAGTTAGGTCGACCTGTTGAAGGAGTAGGTCGACCAGAATCCTCTTCTGATGCGTTTTGGGAACATTTTCTCAGATTAGGTCGACCTAGTTGTTATGTAGGTCGACCTAGCAGACTGATATGAAGATTTCTTCATTTTACGTCGACCTAAATGGTCTGTGAGTCGACCTAGCAGCAGTATATGGCTTTTTCTTCATTTTAGGTCGACCTGGGTTGACAGTAGGTCGACCTAACTGCTGATTTTCTACATTTTTCTTGTTCAGCTTGTGTTGAGTCGACCTTTATGCATAGTAGATCATCCTGTGCTTTCATGAGTGATTAAATGCTTTGCTTTTCCGATTCCTCCTTGTTGTTTGGATGCTCATTTGAGTTTGCCATAAATCAAAAACATCTTAGAGTGTAATCTTGTATTCACAATTAAGAAATGTGGTTGGACCTAACTCAACCCTACAAAACCGGCTAGTAGAGTGATGATTGCCTCCATTTATAAACATATATTCAGATTATATATTGTTCGATGTGAGACTCTTAACAAAAACTAAGAAATGAATATGAGAAGACTAATTTTTTTTAAAAGATAAAATATAATAAATGAATGATATTTAAATAATTTTTATAATTTACACATATCCGCATAAGGGTATCATCAAACCCATGTTTGTATTCATTAAAAAACATATACTTAAATATCTATTTATTTTATTCGCGGATATCCATTAAACTATTGTATGATTTTTTTTTCCATCACATTTATGGAGTAATATGAATTCATTGTTCCTATTTAGTGAAATTGTGAATTAGTCCTAACATGCATTGATTATTCTTCAAAGCAGCAAAACATGAACAAAGGAAGTATTTTCACGTATCATTAAGAAAATAGTAAAGATTTTTTCCATCTCTTGAAAGTATATACTCTCACATATATTTTTATGTACATAAACACCAAACTCAACAAAGTAAGCACTTAACAAAAAACACCTATCCATAATGTCACATAAAAAGAGAGACAAAATTAGTTCCCTTTTTGTGTTGAGACTACCAAACTTCACTTCACACTAAGATTGAACAAGGCTAATCAAATGGTCATTGATGAGAAAGATGGTCACTGTCTCAAGAAAAGAAGTGACTAACCTCATTTCATAAACACTAACATAAAAGGGTTACTTCTTATTTAAGAATTTTCATGAAAATTAAGTGATCTAGCCAAAGCTGCAGGGTTAGCCATCAACATTGGAGAGGTTTCAACATGTTCTTTTCCATCTTTCTTTGGTTGAAAAGCTTTGGTCATGCCTCCCTTACTCACACTTTCATTCTTGATTCCAAGTGTTTCCCATATAGAACTCTTTGCAGCTTCATTTGGATCATCAATTCTCAATGTTTTTGGAACCAATACACTCCCACTTCTTTGTCTTGGTGATTCTTCTTTTCGAAGATCGTCTTGTTTAGTCGTGTCATCATCGTCATCATTATGATCCCTCGTGCGTTTCCCAGGCGTTGGAGGATTTGAACTAGAGTTCGATAAGCTTGGACTTGTAGCGGAAGTAGGAGAGGGAAACCAAGGAGCATTCCAATTTCCGGGAACACCGCAGTTCCAAAATGGAGTAGGGTAGAATGGCATGGGAAATCCAGGAGGACACAATGTTTGCGGCGAGGGAATCGCGGAAGAACTCCAAGTGTAAGGCCAAGGAACGCTTGTGATACATGGAACTTGAGGAACAAAACCACAATTTTGCTGTGGTAATGATTCTTGTGACATGTTTTTGCCACTTTGCTCCATAGATTTTGAAACTGTATTAGAAGATGCACTTGAACAATGATCGTCACGAGTGTCGCTGAGACCCCTTTTCTCTGCAGGATTGCAGATTGTTGGATGATCCAATCCAAAGCTAAGGAGTCTACCATTGGTTTTCGAATTTGGAGCATAATGAGTTTCATCAGGAGAGAAAACTCTTGCTGCATCAAGTGCCTCAGAGACGGTGACGTGACGATAATGCGATGAAGAGTTGTTTTTGTGCTTTCTTCTCCCTGCACCAACCGGAACATTCCTCATGGTTCCGCCGGCAGTCCAGTATCTTTGACACGCTCTGCAGAAATAGCGGGGCTGGTTGACATTATAGTTGTTGTAGTAACAAAATTTTGTGTCCGCGCTGTTGCAGCGCGGACATGGGAGTAGTTTGTCGGGCTTCTTTAGTGTTTTCTCAAGATTGTTGTTATTGTTGTTTGTTGTTGATGCTGCTACAAGGCTTTGTTCATTTTTGGATTGTGATGTTTCTTCATCTACAGATGGTGTTTTTGAATTCTGATTAGCTTCTGCTAATGCTGTTGTTGATGTTTTCTTGATCTCTGCAGAATTTGGTGGAGGATCAACTTCTTTCCTTTTCTCAGTGTCTTTTTTTGCTTCATGGTCCTATTAATTACACAAAGTTTTCTCAATAAATTTGAATACCCATAAATAAACATTACACACACAAAAACTGGTCAAACACAACTTCAGTTCAAAGTGTTTTTTCCGTAGAAACTGAATATCCTCTATACCTATCTGTAAAGACTAATCCTTCGAAGCTGAGAGAACTACAATATACAACAAAACTTTCTCTCAAGAAAATTTAACATGCGTGCACATCACATGCCTGAGTTCGAGCCTATGACTTCTAGTTAAATTTTAATAGATTCATTATCATCTCATATGCAAATCCATTCATAATTCACAATTTTATGAATCCAAAGAAGTTGAATATAGACTTTGTTTCCAACACTCTGTTTCAAAATCAAAACCATATACAAATAATAATTAGAAAAAAAAAAGTAAAAGAAAAACTTATCCATTATCACATGCTCAAATTTATATTATTAAGAAAATAAACTATAATAAGCTCAAACTAACAAATCAGCAATAAGCAATTACTGTAATTGCTTAATTCTCTGTTAAGCATGTTCTTATATATTAAGGTAAATTTAAACAAACGATAGTATATAAAAAAGTTGTACCTTTGTTGTTTCTTCATCTTCACTCTCAGACTCGCTAAGATATCCATCTCTTTCTTCTTCTACATCCATAGCTTCAGCTAGAATCTTTTGGCCGAATAGTTTAATTGCAGGATCTTTACTTTCAATCATTTTTCTCGGGATCCAAACAGAGCACAACAGAACAAAAGTTAAAGTTTATGTTTCTTTGCAGATTTGGTGTTGGTTCGTTAGTTACTGAAAGATGTTTTTACAAGTGTTTCGGTTTTTTCGAGGAAATTTTAGCAAAGAAATGAGTGCACGAAGAATTGGATTTTGATCCGTTTAAACAAAAGCTGCGATCCACGTCAGCTTTGTGTTTTGATTCTTGGCCACAAGTTTTTGTGGCTTGGAATAGATTTTCTTTTTCAAAAGTTGTTTTGAAGATTCTTAAGTTTTTTTTGCATATAACTTTTTGTGTACCTTAGTTGTGGTAATGCCACGTCAATTTCTTTTGCTTTTTTCTTTTTAACCAAGGTTTAGTGGAAGTTTGGATGACGTGGTAGAAGATAATTGGCCATGTTGTGAATGACACTAAACAATTATATATAATGGTTTATGGATTCAACACCCTAATTTTTTACTTTTTGCATTCTACATCATCTTCTCTCTCTTCCACATAATAACTCAGCATTCATTTAACTTTTACTCACTACAATGATTTTTCTTTAATAAAATTCAACACCATATCCCACCACTTTTATTTCATATTCATATTTTCTTTTATGTTTTTGTTTTTTTTATTAAATATTAATAACAATTATTAATTGAAATTAAATTAAAATAATTAAGAGTTAAATAATTTTTCTAATTTAATAACTTATTTGGATTATATTTTTCTAATTTTATATTTTAGTAGAATTTTGGGTATTAAAAGATTATTCTTGGGATCTATTTTACTAAAAAGATTGTTAGTGCTACAAACAAGATTTTACTTGAAGCTAAATAGAAAAATTAGAGAGAAAAATCTCAATTTTTTTCCGTGTCCAAATCTAATAAACAAAGTCTCTAATTATAGAGAAAAAATAATAAATTTTGATGAAAATAAAAATAAATAAAAAATTGACTTAAAATAAAATAATTAATTTCAAATAATTAAAGTGAGATAAAAATCTAAACAATTACAACAACCAATAAGGTTTTGCAAAGTATTATAGTGGCATCCACTTCCTCCTCATTCAACATGTTGAATGTTTTCAATACAAATTAATCTACATCATTTCAACACTTCATTCAACACTCCATTGCAACTATTCAATTATTGAATAATTTTTTCAACACCTCCATTGTACATAGTTTTAGATTTTGGGAAATATAGATCCTTATGAGACATCCGATAAAGATAGATTTATGAAATAAATTCCTTACTTTTATTAGCCGGTAGTTTTGATGAGTGATTGACTAGTAAATACATTATTCTATTACTATTAAATAAAAGTAAATTTTACATTACATTGAATAAAAACTTATTTAAGTACAATTACAAAGAGTTTCAAATTAAAACTAAAATTAGTGATGAATGATGATGTCACACTTTAAATCGGTGATATAGATCTTTGATAAGGTGGTACGAGATATAGTTCTAAAGTTACCACTTTAACGTCAAAATTAGTTATTGAGTCTAAGACGAATATAGTGAAAAGTGAATATTAGAAAAGTTTACTTTAAATCGCATGTGTGTTGATTATATATGTTGGATAATCTTGATTGGGCTTGTGCATAATTGAGCCTTGGTATAAGGCATTTGGTCGGCCTAGAACAGTTACACCTAAGGCTTGCTGACGTGTACTAGTTGGGAAGTCTTTCGAAGTCATGGTGGACCTCTAGCAGTTATGTTCGATCATAGCGAGAAGAATGATAATCAGGGAACAGTTACAAAAGTAATGAGAACAATAGCATTAAATGCTCTCCCATCATTGAAACGTTTTGCTATTTTTTTCAGACGCGTGGCTTTAGGTTGTCATGTTAGTGTATGACATTTTTCCCTAGGGAATTCGAGTGCACTTGAGTTCGTTTGCGCTTCCTAGATGAAATTTGGATGTTGATTTTTAACTTATTGTTTCCCATTGATATGGTCGGTTGCTTGCCTTCCTCTATAAGAAGGCTTCTGGATTTTTAGGAGAACTTTCGCTATCCATGATAATCATTTTCTATTTGCGAGTGTACTTTCTTATTTTTCTTAGGAGCATTTCTATGAGCGTTTGTCATTCCTTAAACAAGCCTTCCATTGCGCCTTTAACCTTCACCTTTTTCTTCATACTCTACTCCTACCAGGTATCCTCCTTTCCCTGAACTTGTTTTATATCTTCAGTATCCATTTAACCATGGCTAATATAATTGATCATCCCATAAATTTGTCTAGCAATTCTAGGAGTGTTGATTCCTCTCCTTTAGTTTGGGAAGAAGTGTTTTCTAGTTCATATTTTCACCACATAGTCACTAATCAATTAGCCTAAGGTCTAATGACTTATCTTGCACAAGATAATGTCAAATCCTAATAGAACATGGCATATGAGCATCAAGCAAGCTCAAAACAACGCAAGGAATGTGGACTCAAGACACAATCAAAATAAATGCATAGGATCGCCATAAGATGTAAGGAACATAAGGCACACTCAAGTAATTCATGCAAGTCAAATATCAAACTAATGTATGATCAAATATCCATGTGATAAGGAAATGACAATCCTAAAGTCAACACACATCACAATGAATTCCAGATGGTCATGCCACACTAGGTAAGCAAACATCAACATCTTTCAATAAGAAAAATCGTGTTGATAAAGAAAGAAAAAAGATGGGAACCAAAGCTAAAGAACTCAATTCAAATATCAAATCAAACATATCTCATTGATCTTTAAAATATCTCACCTCACAACAATTTTAAAACAAAGTAAGGTAAACAAGAATGACTCTAACTTGTATCACTAGAAAGAATTAGCAACTAAGTGCTAATGAAAGATGAAGAGAGCAAACAAGTATGATAAATGTGTCCCAATGTAGCTAGGTAAAAAATCACAAGTACCTATCATGGGAAAACTTAAAAGAAGAGAATTTGTCCTCGAGATACCAAACTAGCTATATATAAAAATCAAGACCAAACTTCAAAAGAAGTTGACTTATAAAACAAGTAAAGAGGCATAGATACAAAGAAAGAGATATATGGTTCTCATATACATGAAAACATGACTCAGTATCATACCTAAATTGGATCATAAGCTTTAGGAGCTCCACCAAATCAAAAATATAAATAAAGTGATAAAACACACAAAGAGCTTTTTATGGTCCTCATAAAGGATGATCAATTGAAAGACCATTAAAGGAACAAGAAGCATGGCACAAGGGCCCTCAAGATATCACACATCAGAAGTGAATTTAAGAAAAAGGGGTGGATCATTTGCCTTAAAGGCTCACCACAAAAAGCATCAACAAACTAAAGTTGAAGAAGAAAGAAAATATGGCTCTTAACAATTATTATGGAGAACTTACGATCAAATATAAGTTAATGATCCAAAGAACAAAGTGAAATAAACAATAAGACCTTAGAGGTCAGAAGTAAACACATTAAAACAAATCCTCTTTAGGTATTGCACCCAGTGCATCTCCTAATCTCAAGCAACCAAGCATAGAGGTAAAAGAAGGACCAAGTGAGAAAGTCAAAGCAAAAAGCATAATATGGAATCAAATGGTTCTCATGTGCATTCAAGAACACTTCATTGAACATATCACACTCCATGTAATATTATTAGACTTTACAAGTTTTAAAAACAAATCCATTTCACAAGGGGGCCAAAAGAAAACATCAAAATGGATAAGTAAAAGCAATTAAAACAAAGAATCACAAACAATTACTAATTGATCATGTAAAATAATCAAAATTGATGTGATTAGACGGTAAACATCAGATCATTATATTTCCCAAAAGTTGGCTCTAAAAAATGGCTATAAGTTATTCAATCAACTCAAACAAAACTAACAAGAGCCAAAGGACTTGTTCACTTTGAAAATACAAAAGAAATAGATAAACTACATAAGAAATATCAAAAATTAAACCAAACAACTGCAAAGAATGTAGAAATCAGAAATGAGGATTGGGGTTCTTGGATTTACATGGAAAAAAGCTTAAGGATTCACAATCACCAAAAGTAGTCCCTCATGTACCTCAATTAGACAAACTTGTTTGAACAAATTATGAAAATTAGGAAAACAGAACCAAAAATTTAATAAAAAATGTTGTTATCCTCAAGAGTCATTTAAGAACATCCACAAATTAATTGAGAATTTTTGGGTAAAAATAGTAGAAAAAGAAGGTGATACTCTCAACCTAAACAAGAAAAGGACCGTAAAAGGCTTCCAACTTACAACATTTTTTAGAATCAAGCAAAAACCGAGATAAATTTGATTAAAAATAATCAAAATCAGATTCAAACATTCAGGACCATGGAAAATATTTGACATTTTTTTAAGTTAAGGGAAAATTGAAAATAAAATCAAAAGACTAATTAAACAAATGTTTTTAAAGAAAAGACACATTTAATTATAAAATCAGAATTAATTGTTAAAATGAGACATTGTAGAAAATTAAATAAGACATCAAAAAACGCTCATGAATTTTTTGAGTGAGAAAAATATTTAAAACAAAATTAAAATGAACAATATAAGAAGAAAGAAAAAAATGTGACAATTTCTTTATACTTCCATATACCTTCTTATAGATTTGTGGTAAAAAAATTCAAAATATCCCTATATTTCGGATGTGCATCTCCAAAAACACAATTTTCTAAAAAAAAAGTGATTTCGGATATACATATCCGTAGACACTTTTTTTATATAGAAAAAAGGTGACTTCGGATATGCATATCCGAAATCTTCGAAGATGTATCTCCGAAATATTCCAATTTTTAATGATGGAATATTTCGAATATGCATATCCGAAATAATTTAATATTTATTAAAAAATTAAAATCAAGGTTAATCAATACAATTAATAGTATAAATCAAGTTAAATAATTCAATAAATATAACAACAATTTTTAAATTCTTAAAAAGTTAAATAAATTATTTTTAAATACAATTTTTTATTTATTTTCTCAATAAATGTCCTAAAGTAAGTTATTAATTCTTCAACTTTTAAATGAAAATCATTTAATTAAAACAGACAAAGATAATATATATTATGACAATAATTTTAAATAATAATAAAAACTGACAAAATTAAAACTTATAAAATTAATTAAAGAAAATATATAATTTAAGTAATAAATATTTAAAATAAAATCAAAAGAAATTTGGGATTTTGGTTAATTCATATAGGAATTGATCGTACCTGATCAGACGGATCGTCAAGGCCTGCTCGAAACTGGATCTTTGAGAAGTGGAGGGGGTATACCTGCAAGGTACTCTGATGCTAAAATAAGAAAATGAGCAATCAGAGTGCAAGTACGAGCTAAAGGTTAGAAGAGAATGAATACATGACCCTTTAGTGAAAGAGGGTATTTATAGCCCCCAGCGTTGGGCCATCATCTCGCTACTGGGCTGGATTTCCAGGCCCAACTAGCAGACTGCCAGGTTTCCTAGGCGGAAATATCGAAGATGCGTGAGTGCTCTCCGTTCTGGTCAACCACTCCGAAGTTCAAGGGAGACGCGGTCTTTTAGGGACCACGTGGACTCCGTATTATTCGGGGGGTTGGATGCGAAGGAACTCTGCGAGGAGAAGGGTCCTCGGCGGAAAAGGTGCTAGAGGGGAGCACGCTCGACACGCTTGGGTCTAGGAGAGGAGGTAAGTCCTCGTTAGATGGGGATGCTTGCGGGGAGCCCTTATGTCTGGCATCGGATAGCCCGCAGGGAGCATTGTTTGCTCCTTATGGGTCCAGGGTGTTAGACGCTGGCCTAAGGATCTAGAGGGGGGGTGAATAGATCCTACACAGTTTTTCCGGGATTATTACAGACTATAGCGAAAGCGGTTCTGAATCGACTTGCGTCTATTCCGGACCGCTATTGCAAAGGGTTATATGTGTTACAAAACCACAAAATAGTTGAAATCACAGATAAAGAGATATGCTATCGAATCAATACGTGTCACAACTGAATATCAATTAACTTCTAGATTGACAAGCTTTGATTTGCAATGCAGTAAGGTGGATTAAGCAAATAGACAAACACTTGGTGACAATATTCAAATTGATGCTAATTCAAGATGTGGTGAATTGTGATGTTTATACAGAACTTTTAATTCACAATTTTAACACTTGAGTCATTGATCAATTTAGCAATTATACCAATTATGAACAAAAAGTAAAGGAAAAGATAAAAGCGATAAGAACACGATATTTGTTTAGGCAGTTCGTCGACCGTCCTCGCTACGACTACGTCTGCCCCCAATTCCAAATTGAAATTGGGAAAACTTTCATTAATGTTGAAAGCAGTTTATACAAAGAAGATAACAAAGCGATAAACGATAAACCAATTATGTCGATCCTTTGATTCTTCTTCCCCCTTAATCTTGAGCAAGATCAAGGTTATCCAAGAGCTTCACTTCGATTCCCTTCTGCAGTGTCTTGATTCCTTGAAATCCCCGTTCCTCAATCGTTACACTCAGCCGAATCCTCAATGAACGCCTCTTGATAAAAACCCCCAAGAACCACCCGTCGTGGAGGACAAAACCCGCAGATTTTATTCACCAACAAACCCCACAAACCTTCACCCACTAGGAATCTTCAATTCCGTTCCATGGACGTTATCGAACTCATCACTAACCCGCAACACAAGAATGATTATGTGTAATTGTGTTGGAGATGACGAAGAACGAAGATGAGAAGCGTTTGTGTATCTTTCAGTCGTTGGTGTTGCAGAATAATTAACCCTTGCACAATATATATGATTGCATAACAGTTGGAGCCAAGAATAACTGAATTTTGGACTTTCTTGATCAGTTAGGTCGACCTGTTGACGAGCCTAGGTCGACCTAGCAGAAGTGCCTTTGTTTTGCTTCCAGTTAGGTCGACCTGTTTAAGGGGTAGGTCGACCAGAATCCTCTTCTGATGCATTCTGGGAACATTTTCTTAGATTAGGTCAACCTAGTTGTTATGTAGGTCGACCTAGCAGACTGATATGAAGATTTCTTCATTTTAGGTCGACCTAAATGATCTGTGAGTCGACCTAGCAGAAGTATATGGATTTTTCTCCATTTTAGGTCGACCTGGGTTGACAGTAGGTCGACCTAACTGCTGATTTTCTGCATTTTTCTTGTTCAGCTTGTGTTGAGTCGACCTATATGCATAGTAGATCAACCTGTGCTTTCATGAGTGATCAATGCTTTGCTTTTCTGATTCCTCCTTGTTGTTTGGATGCTCATTTGAGTTTGCCATAAATCAAAAACATCTTTGAGTGTAATCTTGTATTCACATACTCCCCCTTTTTGATGATGGCAAACCAATAGTCAAAGCTTTGGTAGTAAGTGATAAAGACTCAACAATGCTCCCCCGTACATCCAGCATCTATCTCTCAACCAAGCAATCTCTTCACAAAGCTCCCCCGTACACTCAGCATCTATTTCATCTATCCAAGCAATCTCTTCACAAAGCTCCCCCGTACACTCAGCATCTATTTCATCTATCTCCCCCTTTGACAACATCAAAAAGAGATACATAGAGAGTGGAGAAATAACGAGAGAAACATATATGTATATAGCAGCAGAGGAATATCTATTATGAACAGAGTAATTAATCCAAAAGCACCAAGCATTTAGATGAAGATAGATAGGAAAATCAAATAAACCAAACATGTTTTAAGAGAGCATTTACAACATCCACAAGAATTCACAATATTACAAACAAAAAAACAGCACACAGTTGAACAACAAAGATGAAATGCAATGCAATGATGAATGATGGAGAATGCATCCTAATGCCTGCCCCTTCTTCCTCGTCCTCTCTGGAATGTCTGAGGGCGATCTTCTTCAACCTGTTCCAACAAATCCAGTACAGATATATTGAGAGTGTTGAAGCTCTGGCTTATGCTGGCATGACGGTTTCGAGCCGTTTCTTCAAACTGATTCTGCCTCAATATGGAATTGGATGCAAACGTCTCAAAATCGTTCTTGTGTTCTTGAACCAAGCCGTACAACGATTGATATTGACGTTGTTGTTCCTCATATCTGTCTTGTTGAAGCTGCTGCATTGTTTGAAACTGAAGCTGTTGAGTTTCAAAGTTCTGCTGTTGTTGAAGTTGCATAGCTTCAAGCATAGATACTATGTTGGATTGATCAGGAGGAGGTGGAGCAGTGTACCCCCAAGGAATTTCTTCCTCTTGAGAAGGTACATATTGCCAATTTGAATCCATTTCCTGAGCTGCATCTTCCATAGTATGATCCTCATCATTGGCTATTTCTTGATCATTTGCTTCTTCTTCATTTTCTGCTATGTGACCAAATTCCGTAGGATCATCATAGTTGTAGATGATTTTTCCGGTTCCCTTCTGAATGAGATAATAAGTTCTCCTATTTGGATCCCAATGGTATCCCATGAGGGTTAAGGTTGTTTGGGAAAAATCATGATTCTGTTTCATGTGAATGTATGACAATCCATCCAGCTTCATGCCGAAATGGTTCACAATTGTTTGTATGATCGAGCCATAGCAGAGAGCAGTAGTCTTCTGCTTTACTTCCTCAAACTTGGCAGTTAGAAAGTGTGGCCAGTGCACACGTGTTCTGTTTTGGATCAAGTACATCAACACAATCTCATTCCTTTCAATTCTGGAAAATCCGCCTGCTCGTGGTCGAATGACTCTTGAGATAATCCAGTTAAGGAGCCTAGGATCCCTTTTTAGGTGACCGGCTGTGATAGATTCATTTTGCTTGTCAAGAACAGCCGGATCTTTGAGAATGGATGTCATGTACGCGACATGATCATAATTGGCAGGAAAGTCACCATCTTCTATACGAACTTTGTCTCCCAAGAGTGTAAGACCAAAGATACTAATCCATGCACGTTTGTCAACAATATGAGATCTTGACCCCATCTTAAACCTAAAATTACAGCCTGCCTCTCTTGTGAACCCTGCATAGAATGCCCTAACAGTGTTCTCACAGTATGGTGTGGCACATTCCAAAAGGGGGTGAACATTCTGATGCTCAATAAGACTCACAACTTCAGGAATATGCATATTTTTAGCAACATGTTGATTGAAGATATACTGCTTCACTACCTTCCTTTTCATTTGCCATTTTTCAAAATTATCTCTACAATCAGGGTGAACAAGGGCTACAGCACTTACCAGTTGTGAGGATGATCCAGACGCAACTTCCTTTCCTTTTCTTGATTTTGGAGGCATAGTTGTTGATAATTTTGTGTGAGAAGGATGATTTTGGACAGTCTTGAGTTTGAGGAGTTAGGGTTAGCCGTACCAAATGTGATGAGAATGAGAGGGAATGAAAAGATGGAATGTCTTGAATGAATGAGAGTGGGTCGGGTCGACCTAACAGACCCAAATCTGGAAAAAATAACGCAGTAGGTCGACCTAAAGTGAGGCTGGGTCGACCTAACAGAAGTAACATGAAAACAGACCATTTTAGGTCGACCTAAATTATGAGTAGGTCGACGCAACTGGGCCTTTTTAGTTTCTGAAAAGAGGATTCTTCTGTAGGTCGACTCAAATACAGAGTAGGTCGACCTAAGTTCCCTTAAATGATGAAAATGCATTAGAACAGTTTCTATATGATGTGTTTTAGCTATGTTATTTGCTTGAATGCTTAAACATGATATGTTATGAATGAAAAATGATGAACACATATATTTATGTAATTGAGAAGAGTAGATAAGAACACATGAAGTCACTATAAGCATGTTAATTGATAGCATATTATAGTATCAATGAAATTTTTGGAAGTGAACAATGTGCATGTTACCGCTTTCTCAATATGTAGGTGTTCTGTCTTCATTGTGTGAAACCCTCTTGTCAAGTGTAGATCTTTTGATTTTCAGTCTTCATAGATGACATATCAAGAGAGATATGCCTTCTTTTATGTGTCTTGAACATCCTTTATCAATGGAATCATCACCTATCAATGATGTCAAGACACTTTTCCTGCAAAATTAATTTAGAGTAGAAGGTCCCCAATCTTCTTATGGTCCTAATTGGTGAGTACATAATGTGTTGCACTTAGGCAACCATTGAAACACTCCTTTAGGAACTAAGATCCTCCTAAATTTGCATTTTTCAATGGTATGACCCTTTTTGCAACAATAATGACAGGTAATATGATGAGAATGAGCTGTCTTGCTAGTTGATACTTTAGGTACAAAAGTGTATTTACTATATAACGGAGTATATGATCTTTTGAACTTATTTGGATCAACTGCAAAAGTTACTTTTGGTTGTAGAGCCTTATCTAACTTGACTTTTAGATCTCTTACTTCTTTTTGCCAAATATGACATGTCTCACAACCAAACCATGACGTAGGATCGATATCAACTTTATCCTTTTGAATGTCTAACATAGATTGTTTTAAAGCTTCCATATCCTTTTCGGTCTTCTCAACTTTTGATTCAAGGTATGAAAAGATTTTCTTATTTGAGGCCAAAAGTTTGAAAGCTTCAATTGCATCTCTATGTAGTTCTTCAAAAGCTAATTTTAATTGAGCATGAGATACCTTATCTACAAGTTCAGGTTTAAGATGACTTACAACTTTCTTTTTCTTTTGTTTATAAGCCATGAAGCATAGATTTGCCAATTCCCCTTCATCGCTTGATGAGCTTGCACTAGATGAATCACTTTCCCATGCTATGTAAGCTCTTCTAGATTTGTTATGACCTTTGCTTTGGTTCTTCTCTTTATCTTTCTTAATGTATGGGCATTCTGGTTTGTAGTGACCTGATTTTCCACAATTGTAGCAAAGCCCTTTGATTTTTCCTTTGTTAGAGTCATCTTGGTTGAACTTGTTTGATTGCTTTCTATAGTTGATCAATCCTTTGTCAGAATGTTTTGCTCCATTTTTCTTTATATACTTGTTGTACCTTCGCACAAACAGTCCCATTTCTTCATCATCGGAGTCTTCGTCATCACTAGTCTCACTATCCTCTGGCTCTCGTTTTGAGGTCTTGGAGCTCGAAGCTTTTAGAGCTATTGACTTCTTCTCTACCTCTTTCTCCATGTTCTTTTCTTTCTTTGCCCTTTTCTCATGCATGTCAAGGCATTTAAGGTGTTGTTCATGTTCCTCTAGTTTACCAAAAAGAGTTGTGATGTCTAAAGTGTTTAGATCATTTGCTTCCTTTATTGCTGTAACTTTGGGTTGCCATTCCCTGTTCAAACATCTTAAGATTTTGTTAGTAGCAACTGCATTGGAAACAGGTCTATCAAGAGAATTTAATCGATTTTTCAGGTGAACGAATCTCTTCTGCATGCTTTCAATGGATTCACCATCTTCCATGTGGAAAAGTTCGAACTCTTGAGTTAGCGTATTGATCCTAGCTAGTTTGACATCATCCGTTCCCTCGTGGGCAACTTGAAATGTGTCCCACATAGCTTTAGCGGATCTACAATGGGAAACGCGATAGTATTCATCAACTCCTAGAGCTGAGATTAGAATGTTTCTCGCTTTCCAATCGTATGCATATTTCTTTTCATCTTCAGCATTCCAAGTATTTTCTGGTTTTGGAACAACTGCACCAGCTTCATTTGTCATAGTGATCTGAAATGGACCATTGACAATAGCTGTACAGATGTTCCTATCAATTGCATTGATATGGACACACATACAATCCTTCCAATAGCCGTAGTTTTCGCCGTTGAAAACTGGAGCTCTATTATGAGCCCCTTTAGGTCCGGAAGCCATCTTTCTACTAAGTGTTTCACGTAGCACAGAATTAACCAAGCTCTTGATGCCACTTGTTAGACGCTGGCCTAAGGATCTAGAGGGGGGGTGAATAGATCCTACACAGTTTTTCCGGGATTATTACAGACTATAGCGAAAGCGGTTCTGAATCGACTTGCGTCTATTCCGGACCGCTATTGCAAAGGGTTATATGTGTTACAAAACCACAAAATAGTTGAAATCACAGATAAAGAGATATGCTATCGAATCAATACGTGTCACAACTGAATATCAATTAACTTCTAGATTGACAAGCTTTGATTTGCAATGCAGTAAGGTGGATTAAGCAAATAGACAAACACTTGGTGACGATATTCAAATTAATGCTAATTCAAGATGTGGTGAATTGTGATGTTTATACAGAACTTTTAATTCACAATTTTAACACTTGAGTCATTGATCAATTTAGCAATTATACCAATTATGAACAGAAAGTAAAGGAAAAGATAAAAACGATAAGAACACGATATTTGTTTAGGCAGTTCGTCGACCGTCCTCACTACGACTACGTCTGCCCCCAATTCCAAATTGAAATTGGGAAAACTTTCATTAATGTTGAAAGCAGTTTATACAAAGAAGATAACAAAGCGATAAACGATAAACCAATTATGTCGATCCTTTGATTCTTCTTCCCCCTTAATCTTGAGCAAGATCAAGGTTATCCAAGAGCTTCACTTTGATTCCCTTCTGCAGTGTCTTGATTCCTTGAACTCCCCGTTCCTCAATCGTTACACTCAGCCGAATACTCAATGAACGCCTCTTGATAAAAACCCCCAAGAACCACCCGTTGTGGAGGACAAAACCCGCAGATTTTATTCACCAACAAACCCCACAAACCTTCACCCACTAGGAATCTTCAATTCCGTTCCATGGACGTTATCGAACTCATCACTAACCCGCAACGCAAGAATGATTATGTGTAATTGTGTTGGAGATGACGAAGAACGAAGATGAGAAGCGTTTGTGTATCTTTCAGTCGTTGGTGTTGCAGAATAATTAACCCTTGCACAATATATATGATTGCATAACAGTTGGAGCCAAGAATAACTGAATTTTGGACTTTCTTGATTAGTTAGGTCGACCTGTTGACGAGCTTAGGTCGACCTAGCAGAAGTGCCTTTGTTTTGCTTCCAGTTAGGTCAACCTGTTTAAGGGGTAGGTCGACCAGAATCCTCTTCTGATGCGTTCTGGGAACATTTTCTTAGATTAGGTCGACCTAGTTGTTATGTAGGTCGACCCAGCAGACTGCTATGAAGATTTCTTCATTTTAGGTCGACCTAAATGATCTGTGAGTCGACCTAGCAGAAGTATATGGATTTTTCTCCATTTTAGGTCGACCTGGGTTGACAGTAGGTCGACCTAACTGCTGATTTTCTGCATTTTTCTTGTTCAGCTTGTGTTGAGTCGACCTATATGCATAGTAGATCAACCTGTGCTTTCATGAGTGATCAATGCTTTGCTTTTCTGATTCCGCCTTGTTGTTTGGATGCTCATTTGAGTTTGCCATAAATCAAAAACATCTTTGAGTGTAATCTTGTATTCACACAGGGATGGTTTGGGCCTCCAAGATTAAGTGGGTCGAAGGTAGATTGGGCCGAATCTTGGCCCAGTCTAGAACAGGAGCCCCCCAAGCTGGATTTTCCGGGCAGGAAGCTTCGGTTTTGCTAGTACTCGGACCATGCTCAGTTGGTCCCTGTCCATATGTTATGTTTGGATGAAGTCGTCCTTGAGAAGAAGGTGTAGAGACGCGCGTGTTGATCACGCGCTGACGTGGCAGTCAACCGTAGAGGCAATGATTTCCTAGGGTTAGGTGACGACGCCTAGGGAGGGTGCGTTAGTCCGAGGTGACATTTCGTATTCCGAACGTCCCTCTATAAAAGGGCTCAAAACCCCTCATTTAGGGTTTTACTCTCTTTGATTTAGTCCTCGGCCCAGATTGGAAGCTTCTCAGAATATTAGTGTTTCAACAACGTCCATTGAAGAATGTCGCTTCAGTTTGCTTGAATCATGTCGACAACAGGTGCGATTATGACTCCTACTCGTGATTTCAAATGCTTTTTGTTGATTTTAGGGGGTTTGTAGAACGCGTCCCCGCTGCTTTCATCGTCTAGGTCGGCAGTTTCGTTTAATGAGATTCAAAGAACTCATCATCTCCCCGGGTTATTCAAGCGATGCCCGAGAATGAGTCATTAATTAGTTGATTTTTTTTGTTACCACTTGGTGCCTTCATAATTTGGCTCGGCAAACTCATGGGTTTGGTCGGTGCCTTCATGCTTTTCTTTGGGAACGGCCGGCTCCAGCTCGGCTTACTCACAATTATGCCGAACACTTTCAAGAATTACCTCAGACATGTTACGTAGGGCTCGGGTGTGCACTGTGTTTAGTTTTCTGTTAAGTTTAATTGGGCTGAGTCCTCGGCTGGTGGACAAGAATGTCCTTGAAGAGGAGTGTAGCCCGGGGCTATACTGCTCGCCGCTCTACCCTTTCACTTATGTTGCGGTGGAAGGGTGGATTTGATGAACCGTCGAATTTATTTTTTCCTTCTGCATGCAGGCGAATCCAGTTCGGGGTCTAGCTCGGCATCTAGCTAGGAGTCTAGTTCGTGAACTAGTTCGCGGGATACGGTCGCGAGCAGCTCAGAGGTCGAGGAGATCGAGGTCGAGGACTCGCATCTCTCTGTGATAGAAGAGGATGAAGAATAGGGGAGTCCTTTTGACCCCAAAGCTGAGGGGGATGTTCCCCCGACTCCGCTCTTTGAGTATGATTGCGAGGTTGATTTTGTCTGGGTGGCCAATGAGCCTATGACCGTGGTCTCTCGATTCACTGAGTCTCTGAGTGGGGCTTTCAGGGAGGTTGAAGATCGGGGACCTAGCAACGAGTTAAATTTCCAGGTTGGTTGCCCTTCTATAGACGAGCGAATTTGCTCTCGTTTTGAAGGGGACAGTTTCGCCATGTATGATTATGTGTTTAGGGAGCTCGGATTTCGTCTACCCTTCTCCAGTTTCCAAATTTCTTTGTTGGCCAGTCTCGCCTTGGCTCCGTCCCAACTGCATGCGAACGCCTTTGCTTTCATGCGGGCTTTCGAGATCGTCTGTGATTACCTGGGCATTGGTGCTACAACTGCCTTGTCCAGCCGTTGTTTCAGTGTCCAAAGGAAATCGAAAGCTCTTCAAAATGTATGTTGATTCGGTCAAGGATTTCAAGGACCGTTACTACATCGTTCGTCTGCATATCCAGGCAGCATACACTTCTTTGTCTAAGTTGGTGATGGTGCGCGGTGAGGAGGGTACCCCGGAGCGGGATGAGGCCTTTGAGGTGAGGACGGAACTTTGCAATATGTTTCCCTTCTTTTGGTGGAAGGTTCATTTCAATGCCCCTCCTAAGCACTATGCCTGGGAAGATGAAGAGCTGGACGAGCAGGACACGATGTCGTATGAGGTCCTATGCAAATATGTGGACAACTTTACTATGGCTCAGTGGGTGACGAGGACCGGCGAGCCCATTCTGAACGAGAAGGGCGAGGCGAAGGTTGAGGCGCGGGCAATAAATACGAAGGCCCTTTTGTCGTGCAAGACACCAGAGGAAACCCGGGCGATGCTAGGTTGTATTCGGGTTATTTTTCGTCTGGGTCTTCTGATTGATGTTTCCGCTAACTTGTTTGTTTTATTTTTTAGATGTCATGCCGACGAAAGAGGACAAGTTAATGAAGATAACTCAAGATTGTCATACCCCAAATTTGTCCTACCCTTTAACTTCCTAACTGGCTTAGACTTCTCATTTCATATGCATCTCTTCATTAGGTCATCTAACATATCATGCATCATTAATCAATGAACTTGACAGTGGGATAAAGGATGTTGGTGGTTTGGGTTCCTCGTGGTTTTAAAGTTCTTCTCATTTTTCAAGGTTGTCGGACTACAATAGCACCTTCATCAGAGCTTCTCGAGAGATCAAATATTTAGGTGGTCTGTCAAGGGTTCAAATAAGTTTGCTTGAGATTAATGCTTTGGTTCTTTCTCGAACAAATCAAGTTATGAAGTTGCCTCTCAAATAAAGGAATTAAGAGTTTTTGGTATGTGCTTATTGAGGCCCATTAATTAAAGATGGAATTTAAGTCATATTATTTCAATCACCTGGCACATGTCATACAAGTTTGATATGGATTAGAAGATTGAATTGAAGTCAAGGTTCCTTGAGAAGTGAAGTCGAACTTGGATTCATTAACACTTTGAAGTCGAATCTGTCTTTACCTTTGTAAAATGAATCAAAGTTCTCAAGCACACAAGATTGGAAGATAAACTGGAAGGAATTTGGAATACTTGTAAAAGCTTTATTAATTGAAGGAAAGTTCAACATTCGATTCAAGTTCATTCAAGTATTGTCCAAGCTTCATTCATCCTTCATGTCATTGAGATTTAGAGGTAAAATCGGAAGAAACATTATTGAGATGTCCACAAAGTCAAGAGATAAATTCAAGGACTCCTTGGATTCGAAGTTATTCATAAGAGAAAATTTACAAGGTTACAAAAATTGTCCAAAGGTTCTCATTCATTACAGGAGTCCAACCCATATGCACAAAGCCCATCCATACAAAGCCCATTACAAAAAGGCCATTACAATCAATATTACAAAAAATCCAAGATTTATACAAAGAAAACCAACATCAAAGTATACTCAAGATTCAATTATAAAGTGCAAATTACAAGTGGAGTACAAAAAAAAAAGGAAATGGCAGTAACTATTGACTTCCTAGGCCTAGTTCTCTTCCTCTTTGAATTCTTCATGACAATTCCACTGCATCATCCCCATGGTCTTATTGACTTCTTGACCAAGCAAAGTTAATTCCATCTTGATGGTTATCTTCCAAGAATTCGAGACGGCATAAACCTGTACATCACACATATCGCACCTGCTCATCTCAGAAAATTCAAAATAATATAAAGCTGCATAATACATACAAAACCGTGTTGTGATCTAATAATTCAACTCGATCCAATGAGTATTTCAAAGCATTCAGACATGGTTCAGATGGTGAGAACAAGAGCAATTTGATACGCAGTCTGCATACATCATCAGCAGAACAATCTCGCACAAGAAACCTGCAAGCCATACCATACACAGTCCATAAATAAACATTCTCAACAATCCAAAATAGGTCCCTCCATTGTTTACTAAAGCAGCCCATACAAATGCATTTTCACCAAAGCCTACTACTACTATATCACACACAGCCACACGCATAAAACCCATTCCACACAATTAACCAACCTATTTCTAAAATACACTAACAATCTAACCATTCTTTAACCTTCCATATACAACACCATACCAATACAAAAACCAGCAGCCATTCACCATGTTTTGATATAAACCAAAGCTCTCCATGAATCAAAGTTACTGCCATATGAAAAAAACCAATAACTAACTTCACATTTCCCAATTTTTATATAACTAACATATCCAACAGAAAACCGAATTTTCCAGTTTCAAAACTAACTAACCTAACTGTCCTATAACTAACTTCTAACATTCTTAACAGAAAAACAAGCCTAACTAACTCTCTAATCACTCAATCTCCACCATCTATTTCTCTAGCAAAATTCCAATTCGAAGGCTCAGGTTAAGTTCTCGTGTAACAAACTTTCAACAGAAATGTAACCAACCTCTAACCAACTTCAAAACAGTTCCAACAGAAACCGGGCTCAGCATAACAGAAAAGAAAAAGGAGGAGAATGGAATTATCAGAAAGAAGAGACTTAGCAGAAAAAACTCACCTTGTAACAAACTTGGGCTTTCTCGATTCATTTATCAATCTCCACCCTCTAATCTCCTAACTGAATTTCAATCCAATGGCCTAAACACTCTCCTCTAATTGAACCTCTCGACCTCTATATAACTGAGTCCATGTTCATCCTCACACTTCTTCACGCACCATAACCACCTCCACCATTATCGCACCCCTCCTTCACTTTATCTTCTTCACACCATCTTCATCCACACTTCTTATCCATCTTCCTCATCTCTTCCACGATTTCCATCTTCACCATTCATCTTCATACCACTTCTCCCTCCATCTTCAATCTTCTTCTTAAATCCATCATCATCACAGTCATTTCAGAATTCTCCAATCTACACAATCTTCAACCTTCTTTCACACTCTCTAAAACTTGCAAAAGAACAAGAAAATCACAAACAGTTACAATCAATCTCCTTCATCTCGGATTCAAGAAAACAATGAAGAGTAGAAACCTCATAAATCGGAGAATCTTCATCAAACCGTAAACCTTCAAGAACCTCGTTGTCTCGGCATCCACAACATCTCTGAACATTGCTTCATAACTTCACACTCTTCATCAATATCATCATCTCCGCGCGTCTTCATCTTTCAATCGGCAACAGCTTCAATAATCTGAAAACAATACCATCACGGTTTCAACAAACGAATCTGTGACGACAAAAAAGGCAGGAAGCATAAAGAGTAGAAAAAGTTTGATTCGGAAACTAGGAATCAAGGGCCTGAATGCGCGGGATTCTCTAAATATCAGTTTATCTTCATCGTCTCTAAAGCTTCTCCGGCGGAATCAAGCCTGAATAGTGTGATTTCGGATTAGGGAAGAAGAGATTGGAAGGAGAACGCGAGTAAGATGAGCGCGGAAAATCTGCACAACAAAAACAACTTTGGACCAATTTTGACTGGGCCATGCGCCAGTTTCACTAGGCACACCACTATTTTCTGTCTGAAATCCCTTTCCCACTCAAACTCATGCTAGATTTAGGTTTTGGTTCACATGTTTTTTTTCTTATTTTTTGGGTGATCTCAATGACATAAAAACCTCATAAAAAAATATTAGTTTAGGCTTATTGTTTTAGTCTCTTTTTTTTTAGTTTAGAGTTTATTTCTCTTTTATAAAAAAGGCCATAAAAAAATAGTAGTTTTTGTATCAATGCTTGAATCGTTTTGTGCTAGTTCCATGTTATTTTTGTATGATGCTTGTGTGATTTTATTGCTTGTATTTTGGCCTTATTTTAGGCCTATTTTGTTAGTAACATTTTAGACTCCTTTTGCACATAAATAGGAATTAGAAAAACTTAGATTAGAACATAGAATTAGTTCCCTTCTTGCATTCTCTTTTTCTTTTCAACGTTTAAAATACTTAGATTAGAACATAGATTAGAACATAGATTAGAACATAGTAGGAAAGAGATGATTGGGGCGTAGGCCCCGATGTATGTTCTTTTCTACTTAGCGGAGAAGAAATGATTGAGGTGTGAGGCCTCGATGTATTTCTTAACCGTTATTTAGAGAAACGATTGTGGCGTAGGCCTCGATGTGCATTCTCTAAATATTCATAAAAAAGGAATTTCTTTCTGTATTTCTACTTAGCGGAGAAGAAATGATTGAGGTGTGAGGCTGATCAGTGTATTTTGATACACGATCCTCTATATTTATACTTTTACATTTCCGTGTTTTATTTTGGTTATTTTTCCCTTTTAATGTGTTTTTATAATTTAATTTATTTTTATACTTATTCGATTTTCGTACTTAATTTTCAGTTTTAGTAGTCTGCACGGAAACGATCGTAACTGGAGTTCCAGGAGTCCGATTGAGGCGTTCTAATAATCGCCGGAAAGTTAAGAGAGAGAGCTACGACTTTCATGTTAGAGTCGAAGTCAGATTCGGAACCTATATTTCCCAGATTTTCATTTGAAGCTTCAACACTATTTTATTTTCAGTTTTTGGGTCGTTAAGTAGTGGGCCGGGTTCTGGATGTTTTTGACCCAACGGGTTATTATGATCCAAATTTCCTTTTGGCTTCTCTTTAGCTAGGTCTGGCCGTACTATTCATGACATTAGACTATTTTTTTACTTTTCACCAAATAATTTTGAAAGCTTTGTACGAATGATGAGGAACTAATCCCCGAAGGCAATTTCTGCTAGTTACGGTTTCCAATACTTTAAGGTTTTTAATCTTTAATCCAATTTCTTTTCCCTTTCGATATTAATCTATATGTCTTGTTTGCTTCATTCGAGTTATATAGAATATTATTGATTTATACTGATTGATTTATGTTCCTTGACTTTTATCGTACTTTATCGTTGCTTAATCGTTAAAGTGTGTATGTTAGAATCACGTTTGCTTAATTCGTGATTGTGCTTAATCCGTTTGCTTTATTCGGAAAATAGGAATGAAATCTTATAATGTCAATTTCGCTTGTTAATTGATGTTGTAATCGGTAGGGGGATAGAATCCGCTTAGGGGATTGAAGTTTATTGAACCAATGATAAGTCGGTAACCGAATCAGTAGAATTGTCGTTTTAGCTTATTTACATAATCACTTATTTTAATCACTTTTTCACTATGTTATTATTAAATCAATCCTAAACCCCCCCCCCTTTAATTCAATTTACCGTCGGTTAGTAATAACTAAGAATCCTTGTGAGACGATATCCGAGTTGTCGTTACCGTTACTACAGTTTTTACAAAACACTCGTTTTTGATCCGTGCGCGACAGCGGATCAAATTGGCGCCGTTGCCGGGGATTCTTGTCGTTATTAACTGATTTTAGAGTCTTAGGTTTAGTGTTTGTGCGTTTAGGCTATAAGTTCCTCGCGGTTTCGGTCATAACGCCTTTTTGAGTCGAAAAAAACGTTTTTTTTGGAAATTGAGTCCGATCGATAATCTGTTTTTGCCTACTGGGAGTAGAAAAATTGGTGAGTTCAAATCGCCAAATCGCCAAATTCATCGTTTTTCTATTTTTAATGAATTTTTTACTTTTTTCATAGAGTCGAAAAAATCCAAAAATATTCTCAAAATTCGTATTTGTCATAATTAGATCAAATTTGGTGTTTTTATATTTTTATGAATTTATTTTAATCTTTTTTTATTTCTATTTATTTTTGTCTGCTTTGGACATGGTTGGTATTTCTGTGTTTGTTTAAACCATGGCTGAACAAAGAACTTTGAGACAGTTGGCTGCCCCTGATGCAAACTATAATGGTTTATGCATTGAGTATCCCAAAGCTGATCCACCTTTTGAATTGGAATATGGTTTAACAAATTTGTTGCCTAGGTTTAATGGTTTTGCAGGCGAAGATCCGCATAAGCATCTGAAGAAATTTCAGGTTGTGTGCTCTGCACCTTCCAAACCTTCACTAGAGGATATTGTCAAACAAATGGCTGCAAATAATCTTCAGTATCAACAGCAAATAGATTCTACTCTCCAGACTTTGCAAACACAGATTGGACAACTTGCCACTTTGATGAATGCCATGCAGCAAGCTCAAGGATCAAAACAACAAGCCTTGGAAGAGCATTCTGTTTTTCAAATAGAGTTGCTTTCCAAAACTGTTGACGATACTTGTACTGATTTGTTTGCAGATGATTTTCCATCATTGTCTAATTTTGATGATGTTTACTCCTGTGATGTTTGTACTGACACTAAAATTTGCTCTGTTTGTGCTGAAATTGAGGTTGCCTTGCAAGTTGATATTCTTACTACAGATGAGGTTGCAAATGAAGTTGTTCATGTAGATGAAACTCTTGACACCCCGGCTGCCCAGAACAAACCATCCATTGAACAACCACCTTTCAGAGAGCTGAAACCAATTCCTCAAAAACTTAAATATCCTTATTTAGAGATGAATGAAAAACTTCCGTTTATAATTTCTTCTAAACTTTATTTTGATTAAGAAAGTAAGTTTTTGCAGGTTTTGAAGAAGCATAAGAAAGGAATTGGATGGACCTTGGATGACATTTATGATATTAGTTCGTCCATGTGTGTGCATAGGATCTCACTTGAAGATGTAGCAAAAGTAGTAAGGCAGCCCCATAACTTTTGGTTCCTTGATGTTGTGAAAGATGAGAGCACCTTCACGTGCCCGTTTGACACTTTTACTTTTAGAAGAACATTCTTTGATCCTGGAATAAAAGGCGAAGGAGCTAAACCACTTTTTAAGGATGATGAGCATTACCGAAAGCTACTCCATAAGAGTCCCACTTTGGAAGAAGAGAATGTAGAAGATCTCTCTTTGGGAAAGGCAACTTATGTGATCACTTATCCTCCATGACTCATCGGGTGTGTTCTTTCCTTTTTCTCACTCTTATTTTATATTTATGTTCTTTCATTAAGGACAATGTATGTCTTAAGTGTGGGGGAAAGAATCATTTATTTGTTTTGTTTTCTTTAAAAAAAAATTGTTTTTTGTTTTTGTTTTCTTGTTTTATTTTTGAGTTTAAAAAAATATAAAAAAAATGCATCGTTTTGAAAATTTTAGGCTATAGACTTATTTGAGTCGAGTTTGCAGAGACTTGGGAAAAATTCACAAGATCGGTATCGTTTTAACACCGTAAGTCTCCTGCATATGCAAATTGATTTGAATTATGTTTTAGCCTTAAATTCTCATTCTCTGACAGCTCTTGAGTAGTTTATTTCAGCAGTCGGCACCATCTCTCACACACTTTACGCTGGAAGCCGATGAATATAAGTGAGTGTTCCGAAAAAAAAGAAAAAAAAGAAAAAGGGAATGCACCTTCTAAGTTTGGCGACTCTCACCCGGTCACTTAACCCAACGGTTGTAGAACCTACAAAAAAAGATTTCAAGTTCTGTTGTTAGTTGGTTCAGAGGTTTCTGGTGCTGAACTTGGTAGGGAGGATTACAGTCCGATCCCCGCAACTACAATTGAGGAATAAAAGGGGTAATACCACTTAGGTACCAGAACCCCATGCAAAAAAGGATCAGAGTCACTAACCGGTCGTCTTGCTATAAGTGTGTGGAGATAACGGGCTTAATGTGATTGCGCCTGAATGAAAAAGAGCAAAAAGGATGAGTAAGTTAGGCTATGGTATAATAATATGATTTGAATTGGTTTGTGTATTTAGGAGACTTATGTCTGCATAACTGTGGTTAGTGTTCTTACGATGTCCTTAGTGTGCAATATTAGTACCTATCGATGCTAACTTACCCAAAGAAGATTTGTAGCCTAGGATGAGTAATTAATGATGTATTTGTGCGTTCCTTGTTTTGTTGTTCAGTTTGCTCGGAGTGCAAAAGTTCAAGTGTGGGGGAATTTGATCAGTGTATTTTGATACACGATCCTCTATGTTTATACTTTTACATTTCCGTGTTTTATTTTGGTTATTTTCCCCTTTTAATGTGTTTTTATAATTTAATTTATTTTTATACTTATTTGATTTTCGTACTTAATTTTCAGCTTTAGTAGTCTGCACGGAAACGATCGTAACTGGAGTTCCAGGAGTCCGATTGAGGCGTTCTAATAATCTCCGGAAAGCTAAGAGAGAGAGCTACGACTTTCATGTTGGACTCGAAGTCAGATTCAGAACCTATAATTCCCAGATTTTCATTTGAAGCTGCAACACTATTTTATTTTCAGTTTTTGGGTCGCTAAGTAGTGGGCCGGGCTCTGGATGTTTTTGACCCAATGAGTTATTATTATCCAAATTTCCTTTTGTCTTCTCTTTAGATAGGTCTGGCCGTACTATTCATGACATTAGACTATTTTTTTACTTTTCGCCAAATAATTTTGAAAGCTTTGTACGAATAATGAGGAACTAATCCCCGAAGGCAATTTCTGCTGGTTACGGTTTCCAATACTTTGAGGTTTTTAATCTTTAATCCAATTTCTTTTCCCTTTCGATATTAATCTATATGTCTTGTTTGCTTAATTCGAGTTATATAGAATATTATTGATTTATACTGATTGATTTATGTTCCTTGACTTTTATCGTACTTTATCGTTGCTTAATCGTTAAAGTGTGTATGTTAGAATCACGTTTGCTTAATTCGTGATTGTGCTTAATCCGTTTGCTTTATTCGGAAAATAGGAATGAAATCTTATAATGTCAATTTCGCTTGTTAATTGATGTTGTAATCGGTAGGGGGATAGAATCCGCTTAGGGGATTGAAGTTTATTGAACCAATGATAAGTCGGTAACCGAATCAGTAGAATTGTCGTTTTAGCTTATTTACATAATCACTTATTTTAATCACTTTTTCACTATGTTATTATTAAATCAATCCTAACCCCCCCCCTTTAATTCAATTTACCGTCGGTTAGTAATAACTAAGAATCCTTGTGAGACGATATCCGAGTTGTTGTTACCGTTACTACAGTTTTTACAAAACACTCGTTTTTGATCCGTGCGCGACTGCGGATCAGAGGCCTCGATGTATTTTTTAGTCGCTATTTAGAGAAATGATTAAGGTGTAGGCCTTGATGTGCGTTCTCTAAATACTCAAAAAATAAAACTCTTTTTTGGTATGATCTAAGTCACAAATAAATCCCCTTAAAAAACACCAACAAAACATCTCAAAACAACTAATAAATGTTCAGATTTAAAACAAAGTAAGGAAGTGATGCGAAGCCTTGTAGTAGGTTTTCGTCATCATGGAATTACCCTAAAAGACATAAACCAATCATTTCTTTCTCTTTTGCCTCGTTGGCACCTAAGGGCACTGTTATTTCCGCTCGAACGCATCGTAGGCGATCCCTTATGCAAGAGTGCGAACGTTAACGCCGCCCAACTAAAAAACACAAAAACAAACAGAAAATCTTGAGCCGAGCTACGGTAACTCTGATTCCTGAAAAGGATACGTAGGCAGCGGGGTAGGGCCCGTGCGAGTATAATTCTTTCTTTTCCCTACATTCTGCATTCATTCGTATTTAGACATAGACATAGATATACACCCTTTAGATAGAAACAAACATAGGTGGATACCATCAAGTACGATGGGCGCGAGGGATGCTAGCACCTTCCCCCTGCGTAACCGACTCCCGTACCTTGATTCTTTGGTCGCAAGACCCTGTTCCTTCCTTTGCTAGGTTTTCTGATATTCCTTTCCCTTATGGGATAAATATATTGGTGGCGACTCTGTTCATTTTTCGCGAGCGTGCGACAGCTGGCGACTCTGCTGGGGATGTGGATAGACCTGTGCTGGTCCATTCTTAGCGAGTCGATCCTAGCCTTTGTGTGTTTCATTTTATTGGGTGTTTATCTATTGGTTTATGTGTTTACATTTCGTATATATGCTTACATATCATGTTTATTTCTTGCTTGCATATCATGTTTACTTTCCGCATGCATCTGGACTATATTATGGGTCCCCATGGGGGCCACATATTTTCTCTCTGTTTGCAGGCTGGGTGGGATGATTCTATGAGGTAAAAGGCCCAATACCCAGGCCATGAGTGATACCTTAGGAACTAGGAATAGAGTGGCCATGATGGACAAAAGATGTATGTCTGATTGATTCGATCATGTATCCACGGACAAAGCTTGGTTGAAAGAGGCAATATCGTATGATTACGCCTACTTTCAATCCTCTGTTGGCTTTTTCGACCTACCCTGACCTAGATTCACCTGTGAGTGGGGAGGGATATACATGACAGGTACCGTTGGTGACTATTCTGTTCTGTGGGTGACTATTGTTCCTATGGTTGTGTGGTGCCTATGTCGGACCTTTGATCTCATGACATCTTACCTATATCAGTTATTCAGAGGATTGTACAGTGGTTACTAAGATTATGTGGACCGTTGATCCCATGTTGTTGCATCGCATAACATCATTGCTTTATCCACTTCATTTATGAGGGATCCTAAAGTCTATTTCAAAAAAATAGAGAAAAAGGAAATAGAAAAGCAAAAAAAAAAAAAGAGAAGAGAAAAAAGAAAAGAAAAGATATTATATACAAAATAAAGCCTTGATTTGAAAAGAACAAAAAAAGAGAAAATGAAAATGTGTGAAAAGAATTTTGGATCTCTCATAAATGGAACATGCATTCATACTATCATGCATATCATGGTTCTTCCAGAGACTTATGGGACCCTTTTTAGACAGATTTCAAGTTCAACAACAGATTTGACTTCTCACCACCACGAGCTCCGAAATCAACTATGGAACAACTCCGTGAGGAAATGGATGAGATGAGGGAACAAATGGGTCATCTTATATTGGAAATGCGAGACTTGATCCATAATCAGGATGCACTAAAAGAGGAAAACAGTCAGTTAAAAACTCAGGTGAGTCTGGTCATGGAAACTCTAGAGAAAGTACTAAGAAAAGAAGGTGATGTTGTCCCTGATGCTGCAACAGAAATTGTTGATCTCTCCTATCCAATAAGACCTATTTCCATTCATGGGATGCCGCAAGGAGTTCTTATTCAACCTCAAGCGCCAGAACCTCCCCGTCAACCGGTTCATGTTCCTATAATGAATCAGGAAGGCCAAATGTATGGACAAAGACCTGAGATGCCCGAGAAAGTTTTTGATTCGATTCCGATACCATATGCTCAGTTGCTCCCTCACTTGCTGGAGCTTCAATTGGTTAAGCTACGCAATTTGCCCGTGACTAAAAACCTCCCCCTTGACTATGACGCCAATGCTCGCTGCAAGTACCATTCTGGGGCACCCGGTCATGATACCGAGAATTGTAGGGGACTGAAGTATCGAATCCAAGATCTCATTGACTCAAAAGTGATTTTGTTCACCCCTGAGGGTATGAAGGTTCAAGGCAATAGGGTTCCGATTGTGGTGGAAGAAAAGGTTGATTCATACTTCTATGTCGGATCTACTTCAGGTCAGAAGCATAATACATCGTCATGGATTCCCGACCCTCCACTTTACCAGTCTTCAATTGTTTCTCAGCCAAATCAAAAAAGGAAGACACGTGAACAGATTGGGTATTCGAACTGTCACCGACTACAAAATTTCTCTCAGAAGAGGCAACATAGACCTAAGAAACCTGAAAGGAAGATTGACCCAATACCCTTGTCCTATGGTCAATTGCTACCTCATTTGCTCAACCACTGTGTGATTGGGTTGAGAGAATGGATCCCTCCTCCTGTCGAATTTCCACCAGGATATGATAATGATGCGAGATGCGAGTTCCATTCAGGAACGCCTGGCCACTCAGTTGAAAATTGCAGGGCATTAAAGAACCAGGTGCAAGATCTGATTGAGTTAGGGCTTATTACATTCACTCTAAATGGTCTATACATAAATTGAAGAGTTCATGCCCAAATAAAATGTCCGTATTCCATAAAAGTCTCCAAAGAACAATAAGCCCAAACGGAGTCAAGGCTCCTCAACAATGGCAATCATCATTTCATTTTTGTAGTCTCATTTGCAATATTCCTTGTTTTGTTGAAAGTTACTTCCATGATTGAACTCGTTGGTACGACACTAATAAGAACACCACAAATTCTTGAGCAACTTTGTCAGAATCTTTTTCCAAGAGGTATTCAAGAGTGTTCTGTAGAAGCATCTCTCATTCTCAAGGTTCTTGTGCTCAGTTGTATCCCTGGAGAGGTTGGTGTTTCAGTTGGTGTTTTGGTCTTTCTTTACAACAGATAGCTTATCTAAGTTTGATGACCACACTCCATGTTTGATGGCAAATACTTCTCCAACGACTATGCTAGGGGCTCCCGCACGAGGGATAAGCAAGACATACTCTTATCTTGAGCATCGCATCACTCGCATTGCTCGAATACCTAAAGTAAGGAAAAATTTACAACTCTTGGGCAACTTCATTGGAAGTAATGATAATGCTAAGTGACTACCATGCTGGAGCATAAATCCATTCAACTGAGGATTGTGTGTCGTTTACTCCAAGAGGTTCATGCATAAATTGAAGTCCCTATAAGGTCTCAAAACTGCAAGAAGTATTCAAGAACAATAAGTCCAGACGGAGTCAAGTCTCCTCAACAATGACATTCATTTAGTTTCTTTACTGCATTCTCATTTGTAATTTTTCCTTTGTTTGTCTAAGCATTGATAGCATGTAAAAACTTGTTAATTTCTAAATGAAAATAAAAATATGTTGTTTATGTTTGTCTTGAAGTAATCCATTCGTTATCACTCATAAAATGTTTTTGGCATTACGATACCAACTTTACTAATCGCTTGCTTAGGCAAAAAGCTGAGGGAGAATGATGAAAAATAAAAATGCAAAAATCTCCAATTGTGTGCTTTTAAATAAAAACCCTACTGAGGATGTACAAGCATTGTTTTAAATCCCCAAACACCGGAGATATAAGGGAGATAGACCCTCGTTAACCCCTTTGAGCCTTGAAGTAGGAGTTTATTTTCTAATCATAAAAACCCTTATTTTAACCTTGGGGCATGGTAGTGTTCGTTTAACTTGATCGAGTGTTCAAAACTCACCAATAAGGTATGCATCTAATGATACAACAATGGTTATCCTTCAAAAGGTTGAGGAATGTCAAAACCGCAATGATTATCCTTATTCCATCAAGAGATCAAGAGATGACGATACCACCATGGTAATCCTTCATCAAAGGAGTGAGGCAGTCGCAATCACCCCCCAACGAATCAAAGATAATGCAAGGCCACACGACTTATTCAAAAAAAGTAGCTAAAAAAAATGGCAAAAAAAAAAAAAGAAGAAAATGATGAAAAGAAAATTGACAAAAGAAGCCTAAAAAAAAAGATGATGAAATTGCCAAGCGAGAACAAAGTCGTGTGATAATGAATCAGAAGAATAAAAGGTGAGTGACCGCCATGTCCAAAGAACCTCGTTGATTCCTCAACCATTCCAAATTCCTTGTGAGGGATGAACACTCGTGTCGAGTTAACTGAACATAGAAATGGAGAACATCACGAAGGGGGTGGGTACAAATAATTTTGAGCCTAAAAATCCTTTGTTTTCTAAAAAACCGTGAACCCGGCCAAATTACAACCCTTAAAAGTCCTAATTGAAGTAGGGTTTATTTTGAAAGCGCACTCCGATGAGATAGCGTTTAACTGACCCCCAATGAAGCGAGAATCATATCCATGTTGGTATCGTATGTTTGCTTTATCTTCCATATGCAAAAATCGAGGTTGTGTCAACTAGTGATTTGGTCACAAGAGTTCGCAACCTCATTTCATAAAAAGTTTTAAAATTTCAAGACTAACATAGGCTTTGCGTTAGAATTATCATTCTTAGAATTAACATTCTTTTGCATACAAAACATGTGCTTAACATCAAGGGAGTTACCATGATGAGAATCAGTGAGTGACTTGATCATGTCAAAGTACAAGAGACTTGAGAACTCCGAGGAGTAAAAGCTAATCATTTCAAATGTTGACCATCAAGGGGCAGATTCTCTAAAAACTTCATTGGGCATGAACAATTGATGCTTTCTTCGATTACCCTGAGGGGAAGATCGTTTGAAGATTCCGTTGAGCATGGTAAAGTTGCTTCCATGTTTGTTTGACTTCAAGACAATGAAAGCTTGAGGATTCTAATAAGATGTACCTAATTAGGGGCAATTGAATCGAGGTTTGACCTCTCAAATTCAGCATGTCTGGGGCAATTATGTCGATAAATCTCTTTAAGCTTTCATCAATATGGGGCAATCACGTCGATGAATCTCTCTTGAGTTCGACCAATCTGGGGCAGTTACGTCGAGATCCGACGAATCTCTCCAAGGATCCCTTAAGGAAAATTCCTTCTTAGGTCACGAAGCTTGGAGCACAATCTTTTGAGTTATATTGACTCTCCCCGACCATAGGAGTTTATTTCTCCTAGAAATTTGGTCTCTCCCCAAGCATAGGAGTTTATTTCTCCTGAGAGTTTATTCCATTCCTCAAGCATAGGAGTTTATTTCTCCTAGGAGCTGTTCTACTTCCCTAATCAAGGCTCCTTACCTGGATTTCTCATCCCCGACATGGTGAATCGAGAGAATCTCCTCAAGCTGAAAATCCCCTAAGCAGTGGCACATGGTGAGAAGTCAGAAGTTATTCTACGTTGTAGAAGGCAACAATAAGAACGTGCGTCTTGCAAGTCAAAGTCCAATATCTATTGGCATATCTACATGGTTCTGGACACTAAGGGGATTCTCCCCGGTGTTTACCCCACTAATGCCTTTATTAGGCACTCTGCATATAGTATTCACTACATATAACATCGCATCCTCAAAAGCGTAGCATATCCGTCAAAGCGGATCATTACGCCATACAAAAATTCAAACATGCATCAATGCATAAGCCAGTTTATATGCGCCCAAAAGGTACGAAGTAATATATAACCCCCAGAAGAAGTCTCATCTTCTCTCTCCAATGTGGATCGGATACAATGTCTTTCTTCGCCAGAATCGTTGTCTCCGAGGTTATCTCCCATGTGCTGCGTGCATATTAGAGTGTGAATGAGGGTGGGCATTAAACCCATCTCATTTTTCAATCGTTTGAATAATCATACTTGGTGTGTGGCAATTCGAACGATTGTCGCTCTTGAAGAGTTACACCCCGCCTTTGGCCTGAGGGATTAATGTAATTCTTAGGCTTCGCAAGCATCAATATCTTTGTGATCCTTCAGTGTTTACTGATGTCTTTTGATCGAGTCTAGTCGTCACTGGTCTCCGTGGTCATCTTCCCTCATGTGGATGGCCTTTTCGGATCCAACCCCCGTGTTGTGAATCCTCTGCCTTCCGACCTTCGAACCATTTCAAAGCCTAGTTTCCATCTTGGCAAACCCTTTCAAAGCCCAGTTCCTGTCCTGGCAAACCATTTTATAACCAATTCCTAATCCCCAGCCTCAGTGTTGTTAATAATCTTCTCCTGCTCCAGCCTCATTGTTGATGTTTATCCTTTTCAATTCTTGTGGGTCGTAGGTCCGTTGATCTTACCCTGGTTTCGAGTCATGGATCGTAGGTCCGTTGACCTTATCCTCAATCTTTTTCAATTCCTGTGGGTCGTAGGTCCGTTGATCTTACCCTGGCTTCGAGTCATGGATCGTAGGTCCGTTGACCTTATCCTCAACTTTTTTCAATTCCTGTGGGTCGTAGGTCCGTTGATCTTACCCTGGTTTCGAGTCATGGATCGTAGGTCCGTTGACCTTATCCTCAACTTTTTTCAATTCCTGTGGGTCGTGGGTCCGTTGATCTTACCCTGGTTTTGAGTCATGGATCGTAGGTCCGTTGACCTTATCCTCATCTTTTTTCAATTCTTGTGGGTCGTAGGTCCGTTGATCTTACCCTGGCTTCGAGTCATGGATCATAGGTCTGTCGACCTTATCCTCGTCTTTTTCAATTCTTGTGAGTCGTGAGTCCGTTATGCTCACCCTGGATTTGAGTCGTGAGTTTGTTATACTCGCCCTGGATTTGAGTCGTGAGTCCGTTATACTCGCCCTGGATTTGAGTCGTGAGTTCGTTATACTCACCATGGATTTGAGTCGTGGATCTGTTGATCCCACCCCAGTTTCGAGTCATTTACCCTTGTTTTCAGATTTCTGGGTCGGTAGATCCTATCATTCCATCAAACCCATACTTTCCAATCATAGTTTCATACAACAATCATTTCCATTGAGAACCTTGTATTGGCACATTGGCTACGTTATTAGCTATCACCATCCAACTACTGCTTACCATAAATCCCTCCATCATAAAAACAAAAACTTCTCTTTCCCCAGCACGTACAAAAATAAAAAATAAGGATGATACTCACCATCTTTTCAGGACAAATTTCAGGTCTTGGTATTTAATCTTCTTCTACCTCGAATGTTCGAAAGGCTAGCGCCAATCTCACTTTCAGGTTTAAGACGATTAAATAGGGGCAGTTGTCATACCCCAAATTTGTCCTACCCTTTAACTTCCTAAATGGCTTAGACTTCTCATTTCATATGCATCTCTTTATTAGGTCATCTAACATATCATGCATCATTAATCAATGAACTTGTCAGTGGGATAAAGGATGTTGGTGGTTTGGGTTCCTCATGGTTTTAAAGTTCTTCTCATTTTTCAAGGTTGTCGGACTACAATAGCACCTTCATCAGAGCTTCTCGAGAGATCAAATATTTAGGTGGTCTGTCAAGGGTTCAAATAAGTTTGCTTGAGATTAATGCTTTGGTTCTTTCTCGAACAAGTCAAGTTATGAAGCTGCCTCTCAAATAAAGGAATTAAGAGTTTTTGGTATGTGCTCATTGAGGCCCATTAATTGAAGATGGAATTTAAGTCATATTATTTCAATCACCTGGCACGTGTCATACAAGTTTGATATGGATTAGAAGATTGAATTGAAGTCAAGGTTCCTTGAGAAGTGAAGTCGAACTTGGATTCATTAACACTTTGAAGTTGAATCTGTCTTTACCTTTGTAAAATGAATCAAAGTTCTCAAGCACACAAGATTGGAAGATAAAGTGGAAGGAATTTGGAATACTTGTAAAAGCTTTATTAATTGAAGGAAAGTTCAACATTCGATTCAAGTTCATTCAAGTATTGTCCAAGCTTCATTCATCCTTCATGTCATTGAGATTTAGAGGTAAAATCGGGAGAAACATTGTTGAGATGTCCACAAAGTCAAGAGATAAATTCAAGGACTCCTTGGATTCAAAGTTATTCATAAGAGAAAATTTACAAGGTTACAAAAATTGTCCAAAGGTTCTCATTCATTACAGGAGTCCAACCCATATGCACAAAGCCCATCCATACAAAGCCCATTACAAAAAGGCCATTACAATCAATATTACAAAAAATCAAGATTTATACAAAGAAAACCAACATCAAAGTATACTCAAGTTTCAATTATAAAGTGCAAATTACAAGTGGAGTACAAAAAAAAAGGAAATGGCAGTAACTATTGACTTCCTAGGCCTAGTTCTCTTCCTCTTTGAATTCTTCATGACAATTCCACTGCATCATCCCCATGGTCTTATTTGACTTCTTGACCAAGCAAAGTTAATTCCATCTTGATGGTTATCTTCCAAGAATTCGACACGGCATAAACCTGTACATCACACATATCGCACCTGCTCATCTCAGAAAATTCAAAATAATATAAAGCTGCATAATACATACAAAACCGTGTTGTGATCTAATAATTCAACTCGATCCAATGAGTATTTCAAAGCATTCAGACATGGTTCAGATGGTGAGAACAAGAGCAATTTGATACGCAGTCTGCATACATCATCAGCAGAACAATCTCGCACAAGAAACCTGCAAGCCATACCATACACAGTCCATAAATAAACATTCTCAACAATCCAAAATAGGTCCCTCCATTGTTTACTAAAGCAGCCCATACAAATGCATTTTCACCAAAGCCTACTACTACTATATCACACACAGCCACACGCATAAAACCCATTCCACACAATTAACCAACCTATTTCTAAAATACACTAACAATCTAACCATTATTTAACCTTCCATATACAACACCATACCAATACAAAAACCAGCAGCCATTCACCATGTTTTGATATAAACCAAAGCTCTCCATGAATCAAAGTTACTGCCATATGAAAAAAACCAATAACTAACTTCACATTTCCCAATTTTTATATAACTAACATTTCCAACAGAAAACCGAATTTTCCAGTTTCAAAACTAACTAACCTAACTGTCCTATAACTAACTTCTAACAGTCTTAACAGAAAAACAAGCCTAACTAACTCTCTAATCACTCAATCTCCACCATCTATTTCTCTAGCAAAATTCCAATTCGAAGGCTCAGGTTAAGTTCTCGTGTAACAAACTTTCAACAGAAATGTAACCAACCTCTAACCAACTTCAAAACAGTTCCAACAGAAACCAGGCTCAGCATAACAGAAAAGAAAAAGGAGGAGAATGGAATTATCAGAAAGAAGAGACTTAGCAGAAAAAACTCACCTTGTAACAAACTTGGGCTTTCTCGATTCATTTATCAATCTCCACCCTCTAATCTCCTAACTGAATTTCAATCCAATGGCCTAAACACTCTCCTCTAATTGAACCTCTCGACCTCTATATAACTGAGTCCATGTTCATCCTCACACTTCTTCACGCACCATAACCACCTCCACCATTATCGCACCCCTCCTTCACTTTATCTTCTTCACACCATCTTCATCCACACTTCTTATCCATCTTCCTCATCTCTTCCACGATTTCCATCTTCACCATTCATCTTCATACCACTTCTCCCTCCATCTTCAATCTTCTTCTTAAATCCATCATCATCACAGTCATTTCAGAATTCTCCAATCTACACAATCTTCAACCTTCTTTCACACTCTCTAAAACTTGCAAAAGAACAAGAAAATCACAAACAGTTACAATCAATCTCCATCATCTCGGATTCAAGAAAACAATGAAGAGTAGAAACCTCATAAATCGGAGAATCTTCATCAAACCGTAAGCCTTCAAGAACCTCGTTGTCTCGGCATCCACAACATCTCTGAACATTGCTTCATAACTTCACACTCTTCATCAATATCATCATCTCCGCGCGTCTTCATCTTTCAATCGGCAATAGCTTCAATAATCTGAAAACAATACCATCACGGTTTCAACAAACGAATCTGTGACGACAAAAAAGGCAGGAAGCATAAAGAGTAGAAAAAGTTTGATTCGGAAACTAGGAATCAAGGGCCTGAACGCGCGGGATTCTCTAAATATCAGTTCATCTTCATCGTCTCTGAAGCTTCTCCGGCGGAATCAAGCCTGAATAGTGTGATTTCGGATTAGGGAAGAAGAGATTGGAATGAGAACGCGAGTAAGATGAGAGCGGAAAGTTTGTGCCGTTGTTCACGGTGACGGTGGAGTAAGGAGGACCTCCGGCCGCTGGTTTCGTCGCACGTGAAGAAGAGAAGAGAGCTGAGAGGTCACTAACACGAACCCTAAATCCTCTTCTTATTTCTTTCTTTTTATTTTTATTCTTATTCTTAATGAGTTTTTTTTTAGTTATGTATTAAATATGATTAATTTAGCTTATAATGTTGATTAATCTGGTTAATTGAAACAAAAAAGCATTAGAGTCTGAATTAAATTGTTTCAAAAATCTGGAAATTGGATCACGAACTCTTGGGCCTAATACGGATTCCTGTTCATACCCCCACCATGGCCCATCCCTGCGCCATTTTTGTGCCAAAAATCTGAAAATAAATCATGGATCAATTAGAATTTGGGCCAAAACGAAATTACTGTGAAGGCCCATCACACTCTCTTCCATTTTTGGCTTGCTAAAAATCTGCACCACAAAATCAACTTTGGGCCAATTTTGACTGGGCCATGCGCCAGTTTCACTAGGCACATCACTATTTTCTGTCTGAAATCCCTTACCCACTCAAACTCATGCTAGATTTAGGTTTTGGTTCACATATTTTTTTTCTTATTTTTTGGGTGATCTCAATGACATAAAAACCTCATAAAAATATATTAGTTTAGGCTTATTGTTTTAGTCTCTTTTTTTTTAGTTTAGAGTTCATTTCTCTTTTATAAAAAAGGCCATAAAAATATAGTAGTTTTTGTATCAATGCTTGAATCGTTTTGTGCTAGTTCCATGTTATTTTTGTATGATGCTTGTGTGATTTTATTGCTTGTATTTTGGCCTTATTTCAAGCCTATTTTGTTAGTACCATTTTAGAATCCTTTTGCACATAAATAGGAATTAGAACAACTTAGATTAGAACATAGAATTAGTTCTCTTCTTGCATTCTCTTTTTCTTTTCAACTTTTAAAATACTTAATAAATATCGATGAAGATCATACCGTTACTATATTTCATAGTAGGAAAGAGATGATTGGGGCGTAGGCCCCGATGTATGTTCTTTTCTACTTAGCGGAGAAGAAATGATTGAGGTGTGATGCCTCGGTGTATTTCTTAACCGTTATTTAGAGAAACGATTGTGGCGTAGGCCTCGATGTGCATTCTCTAAATATTCATAAAAAAGGAATTTCTTTCTGTATTTCTACTTAGCGGAGAAGAAATGATTGAGGTGTGAGGCCTCGATGTATTTCTTGGTCGCTATTTAGAGAAACGATTAAGGTGTAGACCTTGATGTGCGTTCTCTAAATACTCAAAAAATAAAACTCTTTTTTGGTATGATCTAAGTCACAAATAAATCCCCTTAAAAAACACCAACAAAACATCTCAAAACAACTAATAAATGTTCAGATTTAAAACAAAGTAAGGAAGTGATACGAAGCCTTGTAGTAGGTTTTCGTCATCATGGAATTACCCTAAAAGACACAAACCAATCATTTCTTTCTCTTTTGCCTCGTTGGCACCTAAGGGCACTGTTATTTCCGCTCGAACGCATCGTAGGCGATCCCTTATACAAGAGTGCGAACATTAACGCCGCCCAACTAAAAAACACAAAAACAAACAGAAAATCTTGAGCCGAGCTACGGTAACTCTGATTCCTGAAAAGGATACGTAGGCAGCGGGGTAGGGCCCGTGCGAGTATAATTCTTTCTTTTCCCTACATTCTGCATTCATTCGTATTTAGACATAGACATAGATATACACCCTTTAGATAGAAACAAACATAGGTGGATACCATCGAGAACGATGGGCGCGAGGGGTGCTAGCACCTTCCCCTTGCGTAACCGACTCCCGTACCTTGATTCTCTGGTCGCAAGACCCTGTTCCTTCCTTTGCTAGGTTTTCTGATATTCCTTTCCCTTATGGGATAAATATATTGGTGGCGACTCTGTTCATTTTTCGCGAGTGTGCGACAAAGATGCCCGAAGGCTCCGAACAAAGAAATCTCAAACAGGGGGTCCGGGTGATAATTCAGGATCAGCTGATTCTCCTTTGGTGAACTTGGAGGCCGGGAGGACTCCGAAGCTCGCGAAGAGACGTCAAGTTTAGCGCCTGATTGTGCATTTGTGCTCCCTCCTTGCTTCAAAGACGGATAGTACCTTGAGCGATACCCTTTGTCGATCTCCCAGTGTGAGGCACGTCGGATAGAAGAGATGGACATTCCTGCCCGCCTCAAACAGCTTACTAGTGATAGTGCAGCTGTTATAAGGGTTTTAGGGATGGCCCAGGTGCTTGCTAGGGGGAGCACCGTTTCTGCTGATGGGCTGAAGAAAGGCGGAGTCGGACAAGAAGGCTACCGAGGACAAGGTGGCCAAGATGGAGGCTGCTCGGGAGAGAGTGAAGAAGAAAGTCAAGGACGCCCTGAAGAAGAAGGATGACGAGCTGGAAGCAGAGAAGAAAAAGTGTGTTGATCTTGAGGCGGCCTGGGCGCCGGTGGCGGATGAGTCTGCGGATATAGTTGGGTTGAAATCTAGGGCCGAGCTTATTGAGAAGATCGATTCCCTCAAACTCGACTGCACCGAGATGTCTGAAATTGGGTTCAACCGGGAAATTGAGAAGCTGAAGCTTCTTAACCTGGGGTTGAAGGTGGACAACATCGGGCTCTCCTCGTAGATCGTGGACGGACAATTGGTGCCCGACTCTCCGGCCGAGGACGAATGACTTTGCTGGTTTTATTTACTTTGGGCCTGCGTGCCCGTGTTTGGTCGGCCTGCGCGCCAAATTACTATTTTTCTTTTTTTTGGATATTGGGCTATGTCCGGCTTGTTTTGGGGGCCTGTGTGCCCATAATTTTTATAACCTCTGGATATTACCGACTTGTTTGGTCGGGGTTTTAATTTTTAAGTATATTCTTGTTTTGCAATCTTTGCTCGTGTTCGGATTTCTTTTGTGTGTTTAGAAAGCCTAACGTTTCAGAAATATTTGTGATTGTACTATGCCCGACAATCCGTGCGACTGTTGTCACACTTAGAAATATTTGTTATGGGATTGTGTTTGACGACTGATGGTTGTCAATATGTGTGAATATTGTCACACTTAGGAATTTTTGTTATTGGACTGTGCTCGACCTAGGGTGATCTTTCGGGCGTGGGGGTTACGCACTGGGCACGCAGAGCTGGTGTGCGCTATTTACGAGTACGAGACTGCGATCGGGACCAAGTGCTTGTGGCGTGAACGGTCCCATCGCAAGCTGGGGTTCTGCCTTGCAGGTACTGCCACGGTGGATCTAGGTGTAGGGCTCCCCGTGTGGTCGGTTCTTTGCCTTAGTAAGGAATTCCGACTGTCTTTGTCATGGAGCGTTCGTGCCTGTACCACGACGTGCATCCGTGTCTGATCATTTCTCGTTTTTTAGGTTAGTGTTTGGAGGATGTTAGCTGATTTCTAGTTGTAATATGGTCTGAGTTTTTCAGCGTTCCAGGGTCGAACAAGTTTTTCCCCGAGGAGGTTCTCGAGGTAGTAGGCGCCGTTCTCGGTTTTATCGTAAACTCGATATGGGCCTTCCCAATTTGGGGCGAGTTTGCCTTCGCGCGAGTCTTTATGTTCCTACGCAATACTAGAGCTCCGACTTTGAACTCGCGTTTGATGACTTTGGCGTTATGGCGCAGGGATATCTGTTGTTTTAACTTTGCTTCGCGGAGGGATGACCTTGTTCGGATCTCCTAGACCATATCGAGTTCCTCCCTCATAGATTTGTCATTGAGTTCCTCCTCGAGAGGTGACTCGGTAGGACGAGATGGTTCTCAAATTTCCACGGGGATAACGACCTCAGTGTCGTAGGTTAATCTAAATAGAGTTTCTTCAGTGCTCGAGTGCGGTGTTGTCCTGTATTTCTAGGGTATGTTGTGCAACTCCTCGACCCAAGCCCTTTTAGCTTCACTGAGCCTTCATTTAAACCTCGAAGGATGGCTCGGTTCGCGGTTTCGGCTTGCCCGTTGGTCTGGGGTTGCTCGACCGAAGTGAAGTGTTGCTTGGTTCCGAGCTTAGACACGAATTCTTGGAATTTTCTGTCGGTGAATTGGGTGCCGTTGTCGGTTATTATTGCCTGAGGCACCCCAAACCGAGCGAGCACATTTCGTTTGTAGAAGCGGAGCACGTTTTGGGCTGTAATTTTGGCGAGCGCTTCGGCTTCTATCCATTTAGTGAAGTAGTCCACGGTGACGACCAAATATTTGTTTTGGTACGACCCTACCGGGAACGGTCCGAGGAGGTCCATTCCCCAAGTGGAGAATGGCCAGGGTGATGATAGGGATTTAAGCTCGTGAGGGGGAGCTAAGTGCATGTCGGCATGACGTTGACATTTATCGTACTTCTGGACATGTTCCTTAGCGTCTTGCTGCACGGTTGGGCAATAGTATCCAGCTCTGAGAGCTTTCCTTGCTAATGAGCGACCGCAAGGTGTTGGCCATTAATCCCCTCGTGAAGTTCCTGCAATATCTCGAGCGCTTGGGAGGCGTCGATGCATTTGAGCAGGGGAATGGAAAATCTCCGTCGGTATAGTTTGTCCTCGATGATGACGTATGAACAGGCCCGCCTTTTGATCGTGGAGGCCTCCTTTGCGTCCGTTGGTAATTCGCCTTAGGTGAGGAAATTGTATACTGGGGTCATCCAATACTGATCGTCGCTGATGGCGAGCACTTGCATTAGGGAGGTATTCTTGTCCACACTTGGTTTCGAGAGGATTTCCTGGATCACTGACTTGTTTCCTCCTTTCTTCCTTGTGCTCGCGAGTTTGGAAAGGACGTCAACTCGGGAATTATGCTCCCGGGGTATGTGCTCGACTTCTGCCCTTGTGAAGTTTTTCATCTTTTCTTTGACCAACGCGAGGTTGTAATACGGTGGGAGAATTGACTTTAAAGAAATGTTGCAGTAAGCAATAGTCGCCACCAACTTTTATTTTATCCAATTTAAAAGGCAAAAAGAACAGGGAAGACCTTTGAAAGATTTTGAGTTCGGGGGGTAGGTTATACAAAGGGAATGTTTAAGGCACCCTTTGTATCCATGGTTATCCATGGGCTCTTAATTGTTTAGCTCATTTGTTTGTTTGAATTGTTTGAAATAGTAGTGTGTGAATAGAAAAAAGATTTGTTAAGGACTTTAGCTTGTAAATAAGCATAGCCTTGTTTTGAATTGATTTGGAAAAGAGGTGTGAAAAGTAATTTGAAAGTTTGTTGTGAGCGAGCATTTAAGAACACCTACCCTAAGATTGTCTTTCTCGTTCTTTAAGTCTTTCGGGCTATATCCATACCATGAGAGGGCAAGAAGTCTTTCAATTGGATGTAAAAGGGTCGTCGAGATATCGTTCGCCATAAAACTGTCCCTTGCCATAAAGAGGGAAGGTAGTCTAAGGGAAGGATATAATAGTCATTTTCTTTTTAGGCATCATGCGAGGATACCTTAACAATTGGGACAATCATCTTTTACCGAGGCAACATCGAGGGACTAGATGATTTTTATTCTTTAAGGAAACCTTGCTTGAGGTATCCTCGGAATCAAGGGACTTGGCTATTTAGTACAATGAGAGGCTACAGAATCATAAGGCAATAGGCAACAAGAGGAATCACCCTAAAGATGTGTAGGTGCACAATCACGTGATTCAATTCGATTATATTATCTTGTAATTAGGTAATTCTAGATTAATTACAGGCTTGCACTCCCTAGAATTACTAACCATAGCAGAAAAATTAAACAGTTTAATGGTCCTACGCTATTACAATAATCACCTGTATGTGGGAAAATTAAAGGCAGAAAAAAAAGGCGGAAAGTAAAAGGTCCTAATTAAGCTATTACAAAAAAAAACAATTGAGCGACCTATACATAATTTCTAGAATTTTAAATGTAAATTGAATAATTAAAAGAAAACAAATAATTTAAATAAACAAATTAAAGTAAAGGCAAATAATTAAATAAAAAGGCAGGAAATAAAAATAAAGCAAAAATTAAGTAAAGGCAGAAATTTAAATAAAGGTGAAAAATCAAATAATTAAAGACATGCGACATACACTGGAGTGAGATGAGAAGAGAAATCGCGCTTTGAAAAAAATTCAACTTGATTACAAAAGGCAAACCTAAACCTTAAAGGTTAACGGCTAAAAAACCTAATGATATTAAATTAATTATTACGGTAAAACCTTAATCATAAACCTACAAGACTTATTTATTTAAGAAAACTTATTGTGACCTAAAAAGGTTTGTGAGGTTTGAAAATTGTGTTAATGGGCAACACCTACCTGAATATGTGATCTTTTAGGGTTATGGGCAAGGGTTAGTCATAAAAATCTAAAATTAATAATTATTATTATCAAAATTACAACTTAAAAATAAATATTAGCCTAAAAATCCTAATTTTTATAAACCTATGTCTAAAAATTAAATTATGATTAAACCTACAATTAAGTTAATTAATCTATATTAAAACCCTAAATTAAAATTAAATTATTTTATTAATCTAAAATTAAAATTGATATATAAAAAGGTTTTTACGAGTTTTATAACAAAACTAAAAAAGAACTATGTTAAAAAAACAAAATTAGTTTACTTAAAAGAGAAAAGAAAAGATTATATAAAAAATAAAATAAAAATAAATAAAAAAACCTGGGTGTGGGAAATCTGGTGTGTTTGCCTTCTGAGGATGTACCATGGACCTGCGCGTTGGATCCTTGGATTTGCCTCTGATGGAGATCTGACGGAGGATGCATGAGGGCTCATGGTACAGATGAGTGTGCTGTATGTATTGGATCTGTAAATAAGACAAAGCACAGAAAAATAATTGCGGAGGCCTGGGATCGAACCTAGGTCTTGAAACTCCAACTTTTCAGCCTTGGGCCAACTGTGCTATGTACTTATGCTGATATTAGAGTCGACAACGATTAATAAATATTAAATATTAAATTTATGTTGAATTTTCAAAGGAACCCGCGTGGACCCCATCACCCTTTGACGAGCCAATCAAAAGCGGAATGGAAACTTGGACTTACTGGCCAACCAATAGCAGCACACGAAAGTGCCACACACGCAGGCCCTAGCTTCTAACCGCTTGACACCATCGGAATAGTGAATCCGATCGTCCTCTCCGGCGAGAGGGTTTTCAAGAGCCTGCGAAATCAAACCAAAACGCACAAGAAAATAACCCAAATATACTAATTGGCATGTTGCGATTCTAATGGACTCATCCCATTGGCCTGAAACGCATCGTAGCTAGGGTTTCTAGCATGTCACGACCTTGACCTTCAACAACGGCAGATCAGAATTTTCGTTTGTAAACTCACATGTGGTGCGTTAAACCTGTCTTAATGATTGCCCGGAACAAGAATACACACGTCAAATGCACCAACAACACATAGATTATCAAGTTCAATTTCAAAAAAAATCACCTCACCGACGATACTTATATGGTACGATTAGGGATGCTCTGGCCTTGTGAGATGACCTGGATCGAACCGTGGGAATTGTAGGAGAGTGATAGGACGCTTTAAACTCAATGAAACTTGCTGGAGAGATGATTTGATCGTGCCCTAGACTCTTGAAAATTTGCTCTCCTTCAAACCCTATTCTCTCGTCCCCTTTGTTTCTGAATCGCACCACTACTTATAGGGATGCTAATTAGGTCAAAAAAAGTTCAGAAAAATAATGCACTTATCGTGAATATATTTGATTGAAAAATCAAATGGAAAGCTTCCAAATTTGGCCAATCTTTTGTCAATCATCCCTTGTGCGTTTTTTTCATTATTTTGAGCTCATTTGACTTTCAAGTAACTTAAATCTCAAGCCCATATGTCTTATACCTCTTTCTTATATTTTATTTTAATTAAATTTGATTTAAATGGATTAAATCACAAATAAATAAAATAAATAGAATAAGGGGGTGTTAGTTAAGCTTAGAGGTCATAGATAATATTAGGAACAAATTTGGATCATAAGAACCTAGGCCCATTTGGAAGGTTTTTGATTTTGACAAATATCTTCTTCATGCGCCTCCTCAAAAATGCTTAACTTGTGCAGCTTGTATTTTGCTCAATTTTCCACCTTTTCAACTGTCCCCTGCAGTTGCCACTGCAATCTACCTGACAACGAGTAATGATCTCTTTATTTGAGCAGCTTGTGTGTCCCCAATTTCCTTCTTAAAAGAAGATGACAGTCTCTACGGAGCAAGAAACATGTTTCCAGCAGAGAAGTTTGGGAATGATAGAATTTTCACAATAGATGGTTTGCCTTCTCAAAATGATGAAGACAGCCTGTTGAAGAACATAATTTTGCAAGGGATTAGTCTCTCGGTGTAAGAAGACAGTTCACTATATAAGTTTCACAATAGATGGTTGGCCTTCTCAAGATGATGAAGATAGTCTGTTGAAGATCCTAATTTTGCAAGTGATTAGTCTCTCGGTGTAAGAAGACAGTTCACTATAGAAGTTTCACAATAGATGGTTGGCCTTCTAAAGATGATGAAGACAATCTGTTCATTTGTTAATTGCTTAAGTTTGTTGTTTTTGTCCAAAAGAATGAGAATGGTATTAACTAAAATTGTCAAGGTACTCAAACTCTTTTCCAATCTCTTTTATTTTTGTGTTAAAGTATTGTTAAAGCTTCACTTGTTCTATGGTTTAGTATTGTTAAAGCTTAACCAAACCCTTTTGTTTTGAAACCTTGGTATTAAGAGTAGAATTATTCCCGATGAAACTATTCTTAATCCATTGACCTTGTATTATTAAAGCTTGGTCTTTTTGTTTTAAACCTTGGTGTTAAGAGAAGAATTATTCCCGGTGAAACTTCTCTTAACCCATTGACTTTGTATTTTAAAGCTAGGCCCTTTTTTATGTTTTAAAAATTGTTAAGTATTTTAAAGCTTAACCTTTAAAACTTGTTAGGTATTTTAAAGCCTAATCCTTTTTCAAAATATTTTGTTAAGTATTGTTAAAGCTTAACCCCCAAAAAGATTTTGGCCACTTTGGCCCCCCTTTTATTTTTCCTTTTAAGAGGAACTACAAAAGCTCTGACTTCCCTATTGTTAAAGGGGTATGTAGGCCTAAGATGCGATGTCTTATCGAGCTCACTTTCAAAAATTTCTTTTTCCATCCCTACCCTCTATTTTAAACAAGCTCACATAGGATTTTCAAAATGCATGTACAAAAAAAAAATATATATCATAAACAAAGAGGTTCCCATGGAGTACCATGGATATGAGGGGTGCTTAAAACCTTCCCCTTGTATAACCAACCCCCTTACCCAAATTTATGATAAGTTTATTAGTTTTGATTTTAAAAACTTATGTGGGTTTTATTCGCTCTTTCTCCCATTCCTTTTGGAAATAATAAAACGCGGCGGCGGCTCTATTTAAAACAAAACGAGCTAAGTCTTTACCATGGATTTAGTCTCACCAACTTCACCGCTACAAAAAAGTGGCGACTCTGCTGGGGATACTGATCAAATTATTGGTGTATCTTTGAAAGGGTTGACCCCACCTTTATTTTTTTTATTATTTTCTTTTTACATTTTGCATATATACATTTGTCTTTTATTTTCCTATGTGTATACTTGTTACTTCTATTGGGTTGTATTGGGAAAGGGCCTGATTCCCATTGTAGTGAGACAAATCCTAACCCGGATTTAGAGTGTAAACTTATTATAGGAGCCTGGTATAGTAATTTTGATCTCGAGGGAGTAGTCCCAAAGAAGTATATTTGAGATCCATCACTCAGTGGAGGCCTCTTTGGAAGTAACTTTGTTGACCATGTAGTTGGGAATACATCGTTGCATTCAATTGGGTTGTAGAAGCTGGGGACTTAGAAACCCTTAATCAAACTTGACCATTAAGATATAGTGTGGAAACTATGTCTGATTCATTTTCAGAATAATTGTTACACGAGGCTACACTCAGATGAGGTTCTCTTGGATTTTGTTCAAATGAGTATGTTGATACAAAGTTTACAATCTCCAAGTTAGGCTGCTTGAGTCTGGGAAACAATAGAACCTTGATCTACAGATACAAAATAACCATAGTGCACGCCTTTGGGATGTGTGGACCTTTGGCTCCATGCTTGTGACGTTGAACCCTAAAACCCATGTTTTTACTATGTCTGCATTCATTCATCCATGCATCTTAAAAAACATAATATCTTTCAAGGAATTAAAAGAAATATTTTTGTTTTGTAAACATTATAGGAATGGAACCTAAAAGAAGAAAAACTAAGAAATATACTTTCAAGAGTTTAAAGGTGGGAGAATTAAGAAATCTAGATTCTTTGATTGTTGATCAAGACAAGTTTGTAGCAAGTATGGAAGATTGTTGTATCTCCTCAAAACCAAGATGGAAGTGGTAATTATACATACATTCATAGCATAGTCTTCCTTGAGATAGAGGTGATTTGCTTTGAAATAGAAGCGATAGCTTGATCCTTGAGATCGATATAAAAGCGGTAAGCTATATGTTTACATTTGGTGGGCTTTGGTCTCGTATGAATCGAAAGCGTGGCTTGGATTCTAGATATTGAATTAGAAAGCGATGGAACTTTGGGTTCACATTCGGTACCACATGCATAGAGTCACATGTCTTGTATCGAGTCACATTGGTGTTATGTGATGTTTGAATATATGAAATTGTGTGATTGTTATGTATGTATGAGATGTGATAATTGAATTTGGTAATGTTTGATACACGATTGGTGATAAATGTGAATATGTGATAATGATGGTTTATGTGCATATTTGGAATAATAGTATTGAATCCTTTGAATATCATACTATTGAGTTTTGTTGCATACTTGAACATGATAAATATATTGGATAATACTATTTATATGATTATGCGAAGTGTGTTGAATTCCTATGATTGTTATGTTAAGTTGATTATGTTATTGTCTAAGTTGGATTAAGTTGATTATGTTGTTGGATTAAGTGGATTATGTTGTTGTTTAAGTTGGATTCGTGGTTGTGAATTTATTGCTATGTTTTGTTGATGTTTGTCGTGATGATAGTTACGTTGATTCTCGTTGTGATTATAAAGGAAATGTTGTAGTTGTGAATGACTTAGTTGTGAATTTGAATATGTTATTATGATTGATTATTAACATTGTTGTTGTGATGCAAGTTGCTTTGAGATAAGAAGTGGTGAACAATGTATGATCTTATCTTCGCTATAAGTATTATCATACATTCTTTTATACTGTTTAATATCTCACCCCTTCTGCTGATGTTTCCCCTACCATGGGAAATGGGCAGGTACTCAAGTATAGTTGTGGAAGTTTATAGCTTCATCGAGTCCAGTTGGTGTGTCACTCTGATACGTAGCACTCAGGGGATGTTTATTTTGTTGTTTCATGTAGTTAATATATAAGTTGTCGAGTTCTAAGTTGAATAATGAGAAATACTATGATGTTTTAAAGTTTTTTCTGATTGAATAAATATGATTTGTTTACAAAGTCGAATGTTATGATTCTGCTGCAGATTAAATAAAAGTTGCTTTGTTCTTAGAGTTGATATAAGTCGTTTGTGACCCTCTAAGATTGAAGTGTTGCATATCTTATTATGTGTTGTTTATATGAAGTAAATGTGATATCCCAAATGCTTGTTGATAGTTTTTAAAATACTCTGATTCTTGCATTATAATTTTGGGTAGAATTTGGGGTGTTATATTGGTCATCCAAAAGAGCTATGTTTATTGTTGAACCTGCAATTGTAAGTTCATGTGTTGTGACTAGTTTAAGGTGGTACCCTGAAACTAGTAATTATCCAATCTGGAGATGTGGAGCTATCGATTCAAGTGATTAAGGTTAGCCTAAGCCTTGATTGTACTTGATAAGGGGAGTCAGTGAAAAGTTGAAGCGGCTAAACCTTACTAAAAGAAGAACTTGAAGTTGTAGACAGTGTCTGGTAGGATGTCAAAACATGGTTCATAGAATGTTTCACTGAACCTAACAAAGGTATATTCTAGACTGTACATTCAGCTTCGTAAAAAGGAAGTCTAAAAAGTGATTTTGTTCTCGCATGTGCATGTATTGGGACTGACTAATTCAGTAGTAATAGTCCAAACATAATAAAAGCATTCAAAGTGATTGTTGGACGGTGCACATTGTTTTGGTGGCATTCAAACCTTGTCAAGAAATTTTGGCTATATGCATCAGTCTGTAGTGACGGGAAGAGAATTTTATCTCACATATTTAACTCCAGAATTGTGATCTCCAAAGATTCCATTGCTGAAGCTATTCAGTGCTTTTCTCATCAAAGTCTCATGCCCTTGGAATACTTTGATTACCTCTCTAGAAAACAATTCTTTAAACTCTCCATGCTACCAAACACTCTCAGACGTTTCTACAATAAACCAAAGAATCTAAAACCTACAAGCAGAGCATGGGCTGAATTTTTCATGACAAATATCATGCCTCGAGAAATCTGCAAGAATGTTCTGTCCTCTCGAGATAGACACCTTGCTCGATGTTTCTTTATAGGTCACAAGGTGAACCTACCATCTATCATCTTCACTCATCTAAAGGAAGCTATTAGATTTTCTAGAAAGTCTCAGGAAACTTTCTATATACCCTATGGGCGAGTTATATCTGAGATGATTGAGAATGCTGGAATTCTTGCTCACCTTAGGCAAACCACGCTAGCTAGGCGTAACATTCTGTCTAGATATAGGTGTGAAGATTTTGTGTTTAATTATTCGCAGCTGTAATGTTTCAAAGTACTTTTAAATGTTTTACTTGTTAGATTACATGATTTACTTATTAAATTCTATATTTTATCCATGAAACAAAAGAAATATCTTAATCCTGGAAAATAGACATTAAAAGAAGATTAAAATGATACACATCTAAAAGAAGAAGAAAACTTGAAAATAGATATTCTATGTTCTGATATAATATTCTGACTTGACACAAATGAAACTAAAATTCTAAATACATTCCTAACTTGTGTACTAGAAGTATTTGCTTTATAGGAAAATCTAAAATTTAAAAGAATTATCTGTTAGAACTTCCAAGATGATGCACGTATTCATAGCTAAAAATATTCTGAAGAAACAAGCTGGAGATATTATTTCAGGGGGAGCCTTAAATTGGATAATTAATTCATAAGGATATCCAATTCAGGGGGGCTATACATCTCAGGGGGACAAATTATTTCTAAATGTGATAAACCTCATCCAACCCTCTCAAAAAAGCTTTTGATGATAACAAAGAGGGGGAGAAAGAATAAGTATATTTTGATGAATAAGTTGTTTGACTAAACATAACAAAAAGGGTGATCAGTGCATTTTGATGCACATTCCTTTATGTTTGTACTAAGGCATTTATATGGTTTGCTTTTCTTATTTTTATATTTTATAATGTTTTTCTAATTTAGTTTATTTTTGGTTTAATTTCATTTTCGCACTTTATTTTTCAGCTTTAGCAGTCTGCATGGAAATGATCATAACTGGAGTTCCGGGAATCCGATTGAGGCGTTCTAATAATTGCCGGAAAGCTAAGAGGAAGAGCTACAACTTTCGTGTTGGAGTGAAATTTAGATACAGAGTCAATTATTCCCAGAATTTCGTTTGAAGTTGCAGCATTAGTTTTATTTTAGCTTTGGGTCGTTTGTTTTGGGTCTGAGTTATGTTTTTGACCCAGTTGGGTTATAAATTGTTTGATTCTCTCTAGTACCTAGGTCTGTCCGTACTATTCATCACTTTTCACTATTCACGAAATAATTTGAAAAGCTTTTTACGTTTGTAATGGAGAACTAATTACAAGGCAAAATCTGCTGATTACGGGTTCCATCATACTTTGAGGTTATAATAATTTTAATCAAGTTTCTATTCCGTTCAATTATATTATGTGATTATTGTTTGCTTAACTCAATTTTCATAGAGTATATTGATTTAATTCGATTTTTGTATGATTCTTAACTATAATCATGTTAGTGTTTGCTTAATTCGTTATCGTGTTTGATTAATTGGCGTTTGTTTAATCTGCGAGGGCTTAAATCCGTTTGCTTAATTCGGATCATAGGAACTTACATCATATAAAGTTTGTTGCGCTTGTCAGTGACTTTTGTAGTCGAATATGAATGGATTAGGAGATTGAAATTATAATAATCAATGATAAGTCGGAACCGAAATCAGTAGATTAGCCGCTGTGGCTTATTTGATAATCAATTATTTACTTTGTTTTTCATAATCGAATCCCAAACTAAAATAAAACCCCTGAATCAATTTACTATTGGTTAGTGATAATCAAGAATCCTTGGGAGAATTATATTCGAGTTATCGTTACCGCTAAACTACCATTTTACAAAATACTCATTTTTTACCCGTGTGCGACAGCGGATCAAATTGGCGCATGAGACATAATTGGTATTTTTGTGTTTGTTGAAACCATGGCTGAACAAAGAACTTTGATGCAGTTGGTTGTCCCTAATGTGAACTATAATGATTTATGTATTGACTATCCTGCGGCTGATGCACCTTTTGAATTGGAATATGGTTTAACATATTTGTTGCCTAGGTTTAATGGTTTTACAGGCGAGGATCCGCATAAGCATTTGAAGGAATTTCAGGTTGTGTGCTTTGCACCTTCCAAACCTTCACTAGAGGATATTGTCAAACAAATGGCTGCAAATAATCTTCAGTATCAACAGCAAATAGATTCTACTCTCCAGACTTTGCAAACACAGATTGGACAGCTTGCCACTTTGATGAATGCCATGCAGCAAGCTCAAGGATCAAACCAACAGCCCTTGGAAGAGCATTCTGTTTTTCAAATAGACTTGCTTTCTAAAACTGTTGATGATACTTGTACTGATTTTTTTGCAGATGATTTTCCATCATTGTTTGGTTTTGATGATGTTTACTCTTGTGATGTTTGTACAGACACTAAAATTTGTTCTGTTTGTGCTGAAATTGAGGTTGCCTTGCAAGTTGATATTCTTACTACAAATGAGGTTGCAAATGAAGTTGTTCATGTAGATGAAGCTCTCGACACCCCGGCTGCCCGGAACAAACCATCCATTGAACAACCACCTTCCCGAGAGCTGAAACCAATTTCTAAAAATCTTAAATATGCTTATTTAGAGATGAATGAAAAACTTCCGGCTATAATTTCTTCTAAACTTTATTTTGATCAAGAAAGTACGTTTTTGCAGGTTGTGAAGAAGCATAAGAAAGGAATTGGATGGACCTTGGATGACATTTATGATATTAGTTCGTCCATGTGTTTGCATAGGATCTCACTTGAAGATGTAGCAAAAGTAGCGAGGCAGCCTCATAACCTTTGGTTCCTTGATGTTGTGAAAGATGAGAGCACCTTCACGTGCCCATTTGACACTTTTACTTTTAGAAGAACATTCTTTGATCCTGGAATAAAAGGCGGATGAGCTAAACCACTTTTTAAGGACAGTGAGCATTACCCAAAGCTACTCCATGAGAGCCCCACTTTGGAAGAAGAGAATGTAGAAGATCTCTCATTGGGAAAGGCTGCTTATGTGATCAGTTATCCTCCTTGATTCCTCGGGTGTGTTCTTTCCTTTCTCTCACTCTTATTTTATATTTATGTTCTTTCATTGAGGACGATGTATGTCTTAAGTGTGGGGGAGGGAATCATTTATTTGTTTAGTTTTCTTTCAATTTTTGTTTTTGTTTGTTTTCAGTTCTTAAAAAAAATTATATTTTTGAAAGTTTTAGGCTATAGATTAATTTGTGGTTAGTTGTGGAGACTTGGGAAAAGTTCACAAGATCGGTATCGTCTTAACACCGTAAGTCTCCTGCATATGGAAGTTAATTTGAATACTTATTATGACATAGCCTTGAATTATCATTCTCTAATAGCTCTTGAGTAGTTTATCTTTGCAGTCGACACCATCTCACACATGCTCCATGTAAGAAGGCCGGTGAAAATAAGTGAGTGATCCAAGTTTTAAAAAAAAAAGAAAAAAAAAAGAATGCTCCTTCTAAGTTTGGTGACCCTCACCCAGTCACTTAACCCAACGGTTGTGGAACCTTCAAAAGAAAAAGTTGAAAATAAGACTCTTTGTTATTTGGTTCAACGGTTTCTGGTGTTGAACTTGGTAGGGAGGATTACGGTCTGATCCCCCGCAACTACAATTGGGGAATAAAAGGGGTATACCACTTAGGTACCAGAACCCCATGCAAAAAAGGATCAGAGTCACTAACCGGTAGCCTTAATATGAGTGTGTGGAGATAACGGGCCTAATGTGATTGCGCCAGAATGAAAAAGAGTAAAAAGGAGGATGATTAAGTTAGGCTTTGGCATAATAACATGATTCGAATTGGTTTGTGTGTTCAGGAGGCTTATGACCACACAATTGCGAATTTGTTTTCCTACGATATCCTTAGTGTGCAAGATTAGTACCTATTGATGCAACCTTAACCGCAGAAGAATTTGTAACCCAAAATGAGTAAATGTTGCTGTGTGTTTCTTTTGAGTTTTGATTTTACTTTGCTCGGAGTGCAAAAGTTCAAGTGTGAGGGAATTTGATAAGTGAATTTTGATGCACATTCCTTTATGTTTGTACTTAGGCATTTCTATGGTTTGCTTTTCTTATTTTTATATTTTATAATGTTTTTCTATTTTAGTTTATTTTTGGTTTAATTTCATTTTCGCACTTTATTTTTCAGCTTTAGCAGTCTGCACGGAAACGATCATAACTGGAGTTCCGGAAATCCGATTGAGGCATTTTAATAATCGCCGGAAAACTAAATTATTCCCAGAATTTCGTTTGAAGTTGCAGCATTAGTTTTATTTTAATTTTGGGTCGTTAGTTTTGGGCCCGAGTTATGTTTTTGACCCAGTTGGGTTATAAATTGTTTGATTCTCTCTAGTACCTAAGAATGGCCGTACTATTCATCACTTTTCACTATTCATGAAATAATTTGAAAAGCTTTTTACGTTTGTAATGGAGAACTAATTACAAGGCAAAATCTGCTGATTACGGGTTCCATCATACTTTGAGGTTATAATAATTTTAATCAAGTTTCTATTCCATTCAATTATATTATGTGATTATTGTTTGCTTAATTCAATTGTCATAGAGTATATTGATTTAATTCGATTGTTGTATGATCCTTAACTATAATCATGTTAGCGTTTGCTTAATTCGTTATCGTGTTTGATTAATTCGCGTTTGCTTAATCTGGAGAGTGTGTCAATGGAACACTAAAAATGCATTAAGTGAATATCCAGAGTGTGTATCCATGATGCAACTACAGAGTGCAGAAAAAGAGAAATCTTGAGAGAAAATCTGTAGAGAGCTGCTGAGCATGAAAACATAAAAGATACAACAAGAAATCATGCTTCAGAAGTTCCACAAGAGGCAGCACATACTCAGTATGTGATAATCCACTGCCCTATTATACACAAACCATATACCTAAAATGAGTAAAGAAGAAATCTCTGCTGTTTAGCAGTATTCTCCACTGGAGTTCAGAAGTTCACCAATACTTGATCAACTCATACATTGTTCACATTGAATGACTTGAGAAAACGAATACACTGAGTTGTTGCTCGAAGAAGTGTTTCATGTTTTCTTATGAACATTAAATGTGTTATCAACTATAACAAGCTTCATGATCAGTATTCAAGAAGAAGACAAGCAGTGGAAGAAACAATTCAATATAGAGTTGTTGCTCTAAATCTGCTTTAAGAGAAAATAAAGATGGTCTTACAAGTAGGAATGAATTACAAGAGGTGAAGCTCTAATCTCCTTACTCTGATGAGAAAAAGACTGAGCTGAAAGAAGCAATTAATACAAGAGTTGTTGCTCTTGTTATAACAAGATTAGTTCTTATCAATATTCTTAGTTTTGATGATAACAATGTATATGAATTTTGTATGAGATAATGTGGTACTCTAATACTACGCAATTTCCATTTCAGGAATTACATAAAGAGTATGCACAAAATCAGCGCAAGAAGCACTGACTCAGAAGGTTCAGCATGCAACATCAGAACATGGTTTGGCAAGACATCAGAAGATGGTCAAGCAAAATCAGAAAATGGTATATGGAAGCATCACAAGAACTTGAGATCAGAAGCAGAAGCACTGAAGTTCTCATGGTATCACGCTAAGAAGCACTTCAAGGTCAGAAGACAAGAAGATGCTCTGCACCAAGCTGTTTGACTCTGATGATATTCAAACGTTGTTTACACAAACATCAGATCAGAAGCAAGTACAAGATGGCAGGCTACGCTGACTGACAAAAGGAACGTTAGAATCTATTAAAGGCAACGTTAGTAGACACAGCGAAAGCAAGGCTCGAGGTAGTTGACAAAAAAGTGAAACATTAAATGCAATGCTGTACAGAATACGCAAAGCATTAAATGCTCCCAACGGTCATCTTCTCAATAGCTTATATATTGAAGTTCTGATGAGAAGCTAAGTGACGAATCTTGAACATATACTCTTATAAAAACGGTGTCAAATTAAAAAGCTCTCAAACTTCATCTTCAACCTCACTGCATTGCTGTTGTAATATATCAGTGAGACTAATATTAAACTTAAGAGAAAATCACAGTTGTGATAATAGCTTATCTAAGAAGCATTGTAACTCTTAAAAGAATTTATTTACATTAATTTGTAAGAACTAGAGTGATCAGGTTGTTGATCAGAATACTCTAGAAAGTCTTAGAGGGTATCTAAGCAGTTTGTTCCTAGAGTGATCAGGTTGTGATCAGTATACTCTAGAAGACTTAGAAGTTGTCTAAGTGGAAAACCATTGTAATCTTGTGTGATTAGTGGATTAAATCCTCAGGTGAGGTAAATCACTCCAAGGGGGTGGACTGGAGTAGTTTAGTTAACAACGAACCAGGATAAAAATCATTGTGCAAATAGTTTTTATCTTACAACTTTTAAAGCTACACTCATTCAAACCCCCCCCCCCTTTCTAAGTGTTTTTGTATCCTTCAATTGGCATCAGAGCACCGGTTCTAAGGTGCAAGCACTTAACCATGTTTAGAAAAGATTCAGGAAGAGAAAAACGCTTCAGTACAAGATGGCTGGTGAAGATCCAACAAATACATCTACATCTCGCTCTGCTGAGCAACACAATGGAAATGGTAACAATGGTTATACTAGACCACCAATATTTGATGGTGAAAACTTTGAATACTGGAAAGATAAACTTGAAAGTTACTTCCTTGGTCTAGATGGTGACTTATGGGATCTTCTGATGGATGGTTACAAACATCTAGTGAAAGTAAGTGGCGTAAAGCTCACAAGACAAGAGATGAATGATGATCAAAAGAAGCTTTTCAAGAATCATCATAAATGTAGGACTGTTTTGCTGAATGTTATCTCTCATGTTGAGTATGAGAAGATATCTAACAGGGAAACTGCTTATGATTTATATGAGTCATTGAAAATGACCCGTGAAGGAAATGCTTAAGTCAAGGAGACCAAAGCACTTGCCTTAATCCAAAAGTATGAAGCCTTCAAGATGGAGGATGATGAAAATATTGAGAAGATTTTCTCAAGATTTCAAATGCTAACTGCTGGGTTAAGAATTCTGGACAAAGGCTACACCAAGGCTGATCATGTGAAGAAGATCATCAGAAGCTTGCCCAGAAGATGGGGTCCAATGGTGTCTGCATTCAAGATTGCAAAGAATCTGAATGAAGTCTCTTTGGAAGAGCTAATCAGTGCCTTGAGAAGCCATGAAATAGAGCTGGATGCAAATGAGCCTCAAAAGAAAGGTAAGTCTATTGCCTTAAAATCTAATTATAAAAAATGCACTAACGCTTTTCAGGCTGAAGAAGAAGATTATGAAGAGTCAGAATCAGAAGAAGATGAATTGTCCATGATCTCTAGAAGGGTTAACCAACTCTGGAAGAGCAAGCAAAGGAAGTTCAAGAACTTCAAAAGTTCAAAGAAGCCTGAAAGAGGAGAATCTTCTGGTGGCAGAAGATCCAACAAGAAGAAGGTCATCTGCTATGAGTGCAATGAGCCTGGACACTTCAAGAATGAATGTCCAAAACTTCAGAAGGAGAATCCCAAGAAGAAGTTTCATAAGAAGAAGGGTCTTATGGCAACATGGGATGATTCTGAATCAGAATCAGAATCAGACTCTGAAGGTGAACAAGCAAATCTTGCACTGATGGCCACAGTGGATGATGGATCAGAATCTACATCAGAATCAGATTCTGAAGAGGTATTTTCTAAACTATCTAGAGAAGAGTTAGTTTCCAGCTTAACTGAACTTCTGGAACTCAAGGCTCATCTTAGTATCAAATACAAAAAGCTCAAAAAGCTATTTGAATCTGAAACTAAGAAGCTGGAAGTGGAAAATTCTGAACTGAAGGAAAAAGTTGTAAAATTATCCAAAGACATTGGATCTCCTTCTGAATCAGAATAATCTATTCCTAGTCTTAATCATATTCCGAAAGAATATGATTCGAGCTTCAGAAAGTTTTTATCTAGAAGTATTGGCATAAGTCATCTTGCTTCTATGATATTTGGAGTTTCTGGAAACAAAAGAATTGGAGTTGGCTACAAGGGTGATACCTCACAAAAATTTGAACTTGTTGATGATATGAAAATCACATACAAACCATTGTATGAGCAGTTCAAATATGGCCACTCACATGATATAAGGCTCACCTCACATGCACAAAGCTTTCATACTAAGAAGCATGTGACACAACCTAAAAGATATCATGCTGCCAAACCTAAAGAATATCATGTTGTTCCTCCTGTTAATTATTATGCTAAACCCAAGTTCAATCAGAACTTGAGGAAAACTAACAAGAAAGGACCCAAGAAATTGTGGGTACCTAAGGAGAAGATAATTTATGTTGCAGATATCCTTGGCAGCAAAGAAGACAAAGCACAAAATGTCATGGTACCTGGACTCTGGGTGCTCGCGACATATGACGAGAAGAAGGTCTATGTTCCAAGACCTGGTGCTTAAGTCTGATAGAGAAGTCAAGTTTGGAGGAGATCAGAAGGGCAAGATTATTGGCTCTAGAATCATAAGTACGGGTAACTCTCCTTCCATAACTAATGTACTTCTTGTAGAAGGATTAACGCATAACTTAATGTCCATAAGTCAATTAAGTGACAATGGTTATGATATAATCTTTAATCAAAAGTCTTGCAAGGCTGTAAGTCAGAAGGATGGCTCAATCTTATTTACAGGCAAGAGAAAGAACAACATTTACAAGATTGATCTTTCTGATCTTGAGAAGCAGAAGGTGACTTGTCGTATGTCTGTTTCTGAAGAACAGTGGGTCTGGCACAGAAGATTAGGACATGCTAGTTGGAGAAAGATTTCTCAGATTAACAAACTAAATCTGGTCAGAGGTCTCCCAAATTTGAAATACAAATCAGATGCTCTTTGTGAAGCATGTCAGAAGGGAAAGTTCTCCAAACCTGCATTCAAATCTAAGAATGTTGTCTCTTCCTCTAGGACGTTAGAACTTCTGCACATTGATCTGTTTGGTCCAGTCAAAACAACATATGTCAGAGGGAAGAAATATGGATTAGTCATCGTAGATGATTATAACCGTTGGACATGGGTAAAGTTCTTAAAACACAAGGATGAGTCTCATTCAGTGTTCTTTGAATTCTGCACTCAGATTCAATCTGAGAAGGAGTGTAAAATCATAAAGGTCAGAAGTGATCATGGTGGTGAAATCGAGAACAAATTCTTTGAGGAGTTCTTCAAAGAAAATGGTATTGCCCATGATTTCTCTTGCCCTAGAACTCCACAGCAAAATGGAGTTTTAGAGCGAAAGAATAGGACTCTACAAGAAATGGCTAGAACCATGATCAATGAAACCAATATGGCTAAACACTTCTGGGCAGAAGCAATAAACACTGCATGTTATATTCAGAATAGAATCTCTATAAGACCTATTCTAAATAAGACTCCTTATGAATTGTGGAAGAACAGAAAGCCCAAAATTTCATACTTTCATCCTTTTGGATGTGTGTGTTTTATTCTAAATACTAAAGATCATCTTGGTAAGTTTGATTCTAAGGCACAAAAATGTTTCCTTCTTGGATATTCTGAACGCTCTAAAGGCTACAGAGTATACAATACTGAAACATTGGTTGTAGAAGAATCAATCAATATCAGATTTGATGATAAGCTTGGTCTTGAAAAATCAAACCAGTTTGAGAATTTTGCAGATATAGATATTGATATATCAGAAGCTGAAAGTATCAGCTCACTCAGAAGATGTGATCCTTGGAAAGAATGATGATCCCATCAGAACGAGAGCATTACTTAAGAACAATGCAAAATGTCAATTAGGTTTTGTCTCTTTGATCGAGCCAACCTCTATTGATCAAGCTCTAGAAGATCCAGAATGGATAATTGCTATGCAAGAAGAACTAAATCAGTTTACAAGGAATGATGTATGGGATTTGGTTCCTAGACCAAAAGGATTTAACATCATTGGTACAAAGTGGGTTTTCAGAAACAAGCTTAGTGAGAAGGGAGAAGTGGTAAGAAACAAAGCCAGACTGGTTGCTCAGGGCTATAGTCAGCAAGAAGGTATTGACTATACATAAACCTTTGCACTAGTGGCCAAGTTAGAATCTATTCGCTTACTAATTTCCTTTGCCACTCAACATAACACCACTCTATATCAGATGGATGTTAAGAGTGCCTTCTTAAACGGCTATATAGATGAGGAAGTATATGTCCACCAACCTCCTTGTTTTGAAGACTCTAAGTCTCCAGAACATGTTTTCAAACTCAAGAAATCATTGTATGGATTGAAGCAAACTCCTAGAGCTTGGTATGAAAGATTAAGTTCTTTCCTTCGGAACAATGGTTTCACTAGAGGACAAGTGGACACAACTCTCTTCTGTAAAACATCTAAGAAGGATATTTTAATTTGTCAAATTTATGTTGATGATATTATTTTTGGAACATCTAATGCCTCACTTGGAAAGGAGTTTGCTAAGTCTATGCAGGCTGAATTCGAAATGAGTATGATGGGAGAACTCAAGTATTTTCTTGGGATTCAAATCAATCAGACTTCTGATGGAACTTATGTTCATCAAACGAAGTATGTGAAAGAACTTCTGAAGAAGTTTAATCTTTCTGAAAGCAAAAAAGCCAAAACTCCTATGCATCCAACATGTGTTCTAGGTAAGGATGAGGTAAGTAAGAAGGTAGATCAGAAGTTGTATAGAGGTATGATTGGATCTCTTCTATATTTAACTGCATCTAGACCTGACATTCTATTCAGTGTTTGTTTGTGTGCTAGATTCCAATCAGATCCTAGAGAATCTCATTTAACAGTTGTTAAGAGAATTCTGAGGTATCTGAAAGGTACTACTAATGTTGGCTTAGTCTACAGAAGATCTAAAGAATACAACTTAGTAGGATTTTGTGATGCTGACAATGCTGGAGATAGAATTGAAAGAAAGAGTACTTTTGGAAGTTGTACAACAAGAAGCAAGCTACCATTGCCCTCTCAACAATAGAAGCAGAATATGTTGCTGCTGCTGGATGTAGCACACAAATGCTCTGGATGAAAAGTCAGCTAGAAGATTATCAAATATATGAGAGTAACATTCATATTTTCTGTGATAATACTTCGGCCATATGTTTATCTAAGAATCCTATATTGCATTCCAAAGCTAAACATATTGAGATTAAACATCATTTCATTAGGGACTATGTTCAGAAGGGTGTTCTTTCTTTAAACTTTGTGGATACAGACCATCAATGGGCTGATATCTTTACAAAACCCCTTGCTGAAGATAGGTTTAAGTTCATTCTGAAGAATATCAGTATGGATTTATGTCCAGAATGAGAAGATGAAGAAGTATTATGTATATCCTTAGTCTGAAATGTGTTGGGATTATGATTATGTAAGAAGTTCTGATAATGTTCAATTAGAAGTTCTGAGTTCGTTATTACTAACGTTTCATTATCTAAGTTGATTCAGAATCTCTTTTAAAGTAAAATAGTTGTCACCAGTTCTCCAGAAAAATGAACACGTGTTCACTATTTTTGGAAAAGCATGCATGCAGTTGAGGAGACGCCGCCCTAGGTAACTGTGCAAATCATTTCATTTTGCAACTTTATCTCTCCTAACGTCATATCTCATTAAATGCAAATTGATGTTATGTTTTTCCGTAATCATTTCATTTAAACCATATTGCATTTATTATTTTCTTTTTCCCAAACTTTTAAATACTTCTCTTCATTTTCTTTTCAACCTTCTCTCTCTCTCTCTCTCTCTCTCTCTCTCTCTCCCTCTCTCTCTCTCTCTCTCTCTCTCTCTCTCTCTCTCTCTCTCTCTCTCTCTCTCTCTCTCTCTCTCTCTCTCTCTCTCTCTCTCTCTCTCTCTCTGCATTCGTCTCTCTCTTTCTCTTTGCATTCTACACATAAACCCTAGCTTGTATCTGCAACTTAGCATTTCATCATGAATCCTTCATCAAGTTCCTCAAGTCAAGCAGAAGTTTCTTCAACTCATCTGGTTTTCAACAAACATGGGTATGCGCCATTGAAGACCTATTCCATTCCTACGTCAGATTTGGAAGTTCTTTGTGAATCATCTGTAGACTTTGAAAGTCTAAAAGTACATGGTTTCAAACCTGATGCAAAGACAATGGCACAAGACTGGTCAAACTATCTTGAGAGATTGGTAGGACCCATCTATCCGGCTCTTGTGAAAGATTTCTGGGCTCATGCAACGGTTACTCCAAATGCTATCATCTCCTTCGTGTTAGGGCATGAAGTTGTGATAACTGAAAAGTTGATAAGGAAGCTGTACAACTTGGATTATGAAGAAGGATGTACTGGTCCTCTTCCTGCCAGAGTTAGCTGGTGTCTGGTTGAAAGACAAATGAATTATGCAACTACCGAAAAGGAGTTGTTGGCCGTGGTTTATGCTTTTGACAAATTCAGGTCTTATTTGCTTGGGTCTAAAGTTATTGTTTATACTGATCATGCTGCTTTAAAGTATTTGTTTTCTAAGCAGGAATCCAAGCCTAGACTTTTGAGGTAGATACTTCTCCTTCAGGAATTTGATCTTGAAATCAAAGATAAGAAGGGGTGTGAGAATACAGTTGCAGATCACTTATCTCGCATGAACCCGATTAAGGAAACTAAAGAGGAGCATCCAATCCAAGACACATTTGCTGATGAGAGAATCCTAGCTGTGACTAGAACCCCATGGTTTGCTGACTATGCAAATTACTTGGTAGGTGGAGTTATACCTGATGATTCTAGTGCTAACCAAAAGAAAAAGTTTCTTTATGATTGCAGGTTTTATTTGTGGGATGACCCATTCCTATACAAAAGGGGAGTGGATGGCCTAATCAGAATATGTGTTACCGAAGGAGAGCAGAGAGATATACTGAAGGCTTGTCACGATTCCGAGTATGGAGGACACTTTAGTGGAGATAGAACATCAGCAAAAGTCCTCCAATCCGGGTTCTATTGGCCTACGCTATTCAAGGATGCCTATTACTTTGTCCGAGAATGTGACAGATGCCAAAGAACAGGTAACATCACGAGGAGAAACCAGATGCCACAGAATTCAATGTTAGAGGTAGAACTGTTGGATGTGTGGGGTATTGATTTTATGGGACCGTTTCCACCATCATTCGGAAAGAATTATATTTTGGTGGCGGTCGATTATGTGTCCAAGTGGGTAGAAACTGTAGCATTAGCCACAAATGATGCTAAAGTAGTTGTGAGTTTTCTCAGACACAATATCTTTTCTTGGTTTGGGGTACCAAGAGCTTTGATTAGTGATGAAGGCACTCACTTTCTGAATAAGCTTATGGAGAATTTGTTAAAAAAATACAATGTGAAGCACAAGATTGCAACATCATATCACCCTCAGACGAGTGGACAGGTAGAAGTGTCCAACAGGCAGATCAAGCAGATATTGGAAAAGACCGTTAATGCTTCTAGGAAAGATTGGGCTGTGAAATTGGATGACGCGCTCTGGGCTTACAGGACAGCATTCAAAACACCTATAGGTATGTCTCCGTATCAACTTGTTTATGGTAAAGCTTGTCATTTGCCGCTCGAACTCGAGCACAAGGCATTTTGGGCCACCAAATTCTTAAACCTCGATTCCAAAAAAAACTGATGGTTCCTGAATTCTCCAACTCCATGAGTTAGAAGAATTTAGGAACTATGCTTATGAGAATGCCAAAATATATAAAGAAAACACAAAAAAATGGCATGATCAGAGGATCGAGAAGAAAGAATTTTGGGAAGGGCAGTTTGTTTTATTGTTTAACTCCAGGTTGAAGCTATTCCCTGGGAAGTTAAAGTCAAGGTGGTCTGGACCGTTCGTGGTCACTAAACTATTCCCTCATGGAGCGGTTGAGGTTAAAAACCCAAGTAACGGGGATATTTTCAAAGTCAACGGACAGAGGTTAAAACCTTACCATCAAGTCCAAGAGGTAGGTTTGATTCACTATCTTCGTCTCACATCTTGATGTGGAGACCGTCGAGCCATGCGACGTTAAACGAAGCGCTGCTTGGGAGGCAACCCAAGGAAGGTACGAATTTTGTTTTACCGCAAATATCTTTAATTCAGTTAAAAAAAAGTTGAAAAAGTTGGCTGCCCATACGCGTATGAGGCCTAGTATACGCGTATGGGATGTTGGAAACTGGGGTTTTTAGTTCTGGCCATATGCGTATCATACGCGTATGTTAGGCATGGTACGTAGCCATACGCGTATGGAACTTGATACGAGATCTGTATATGCAGTTTGATTTTTTGACCGTTGGTAAAAGCATATGGACCAACCCATACGCGTATGGCACTGCATGATACGCGATCTGAAAATTTTTCACTTAAAATTGCCTCTGCCCATACGCGTATGCAGCGTATGATACGCATATTGACCGGTCATTTTCGCGTATGATACGTGTATCAATTTCTGGGCCTACTATATATTTTTTTTCTACCATTTCCTGTTCATTATTCTGTTTTTGCATACGCACGGTTCTCTTATTGCTCCCATTTTATCTGCAGAATTGTGGATTTTTGTGTGTCTGTGCCTAAGTTTTCAGGTTCCATTGTTCTTCCTTCTCAACCATGGCCCCATATGATCGAAACAGATTCAGATCTGCTGCACACTATGCAAAGTTTGAGAGTTTAGCCACCAGAAACATTATTGAAAAAAGATCCTGGACGTTAACACCCGAAGAACTACCTGAAGTCCAAACTGTTCTTCAGGAACAAAAGTTAACATATTTGAATGAGCGGATTAAACTTGTTAGCAGAGTTTTGGTCCAAGAATTTTATGCCAACTCCTTCAGGACAGGCTCAGAGGATAATCCAGTGTTAGAATCTCGAGTTCGGGGTAAAAGAGTAAACTTCAGTGCTGATAAGATTAATCGGATCTTGAAATCAAAACCTCTCGATGAACATTGCCACTATCAAGAGATGAAAATGTCCATGAGAAGATTCTGGCCATTTGACGAGATGAAAAATTTGTTTCTTCAAGAAGGAAAGGACTGGAACCCGACTACAAGAGCCTCACCCTCAAAGATGATGGTTGTGGATTTGGCCCCAATTCCAAAAGCTTGGGCTTTCTTTGTCCATCACACTCTGAGCACAAATCAAAGCGGCTCTGATTTAATTGCTGAAAGAGCAATGTTGCTATTTTTTTTCTGACCCACCGTTCTGTGAACATTGGGCAGATCATCTCTTCTGATATTGACGACATAACGCAATCTTCTTCCAAGAAAGCGCTCGGTCATGCTTCTGTGATTTATTTGTTGTGCAGGAAAGCAGGCGTTCCTGATCTTGATGGACCAGTGGTTAGACTAGCTAAATCATTAGGGTCAAGTTGGTTGTCCCTCGTTGCACCTCACAACACTCAAATTGAAGAACCTAGAGCTGATGGTTCAGGACCGAGTGGCACAACGATAACTGAGAACACCACCTTCGCACCAGAGAGTACTACTGCTCCAGATGCTTCTGCATCCGTTCCATCATCTTTTGCTGCCGATATGATGGATGAAAACTCTCGGTTGTATCGGTTTATGATGTCAGGTTGGTGTATGTGGCAAGACCAGTGCCTGCAGATGGGTATTCTAGCACGCTACATGTGTCACCAGACTAATTTGTGGAATGATGCTCAACGCTTCCGTGATCGTTACTCTGGCACTTCAGATGATCCCTCTTTCGGGATCATTCGCATTCCAGGATTCCCTGCGCCATTTCAGATGGGGGGACCCTTTATCCCGCAAGAACAGCCACATCAACAACCCCCTAACCCGCAACCGACTGTATCCCCAATAGATGCATTTGTACAGGGGACGCCTTTTGATAACGATGATCACATCAGTTTTGATGCGGATATGCAAGACAGGGATGGAAGAACCGACGCGTAGAGATCTTTGTTATCTTCTAGTTCGTTTGTTAGTTTTTCTGTTTTATTTGCTTATAGTTATCTCGTGTTATGATGTACTTTGTTTCATTTCTTTTGTTTTGGTTGTTTTTGTTTTATTTTAGTTTTATTTCCCTGTAATCGCCCTTTGGGCATAACTTATTAATGAATCTGTGGTTTTATCATTCAGTATGAATTTCTTGTTTATAGAGATGGTGGTTCTAACTAAATTGGTGACATCGATTCTAGACTCCACAAATGTGGAAATCATCCATCATGTTACCTCGTTCGTAGATACCTGTGACTCAAGATCGGACGCACTTTAGTCAACGTCATCCTGAAAACCTAACAGCTTTGTGACGACTTTGGCGAAGACTCACAATATGGAGAGCCATCAGGAGACCTGTCAAAATCAACCTACCACGGTGAGATCAGATATAGCCGATTATTCATTCATTTCCATGAGGGATATTCAGGTATGATTCTACTCTTCAGAGTTTGCATGCGTCCTTTTCTGCTGTATACTGCATAATAACACACTGAGGCAAGTTTTTCTTTCTTTCACCCTAGAGCCTTTTGTAGTCACCTGATCTTGATTATCCCTTGTTAACCATTTTCGAGCTTGTAAAAAAAATAATAATATATCTTTTCTTTCTAACACACCCTGGTTAAATGACTCATTCCCCTGTTTCAAGTATGCAAATTACAATTGTTGGTGTATCGGCTTTTGTGTAAGTTTGGGGTTGCTCATTGAATAGCAACGTGTAAGTTTGGGGTAGCTATGCAATGATATTCAAAAGATGAACTCACAATATGAGTACCTCTAAAAATTAAAATAAAATAAAATAAAAAAATAAAAAATTGAAAAAAAAAAAAGAGGAGCCTAATAAGCTTACAATGAAAAGGTACTCATAAATAAGTGCATGGAACTACCCGAAGACTTTTCCAAGAGACCCAGCAGTAACCATGCTTAGTAATGAGACGCATAGACATATACTTGAAACTTGTAACCTTCATCCTTTTGTTTTTATCCCACCTTAACCCTAGCCCCATTACATCCTTAAAGACCTCGAAAAAGTGTGTGAATTATGCATGTTAACAGGGATTAGGATTCATTCGAATTATTGAGTGAGTATTACATATCATGAATTTGAGTGTAAACACTTGAACCCCTGAGAGAACTGGTGAGAGTGTGAAAGAAGCTGACAGGTCGAATGATGTTTCAAAATGGAAGTGTATCTAAGCGATGGTGGCGTAAAGTTGGAAGAATTAAAGGGTGATCGCTAAATGAGGTGCGAAAGATTTCACAGGTATTGTGGTAAGAATTTTGTTTCAAATAAGTTTGGGGTGATATGATTGGTATTGATTTGAAGTTGCTTGAGGACAAGCAACAATTTAAGTTTGGGGTTGTGATCAGTCACCATTTTTGTTAGTATTTCACCATTTAAAAAGTAAGAATTCAGGTAAACTGTCTGATTTAACACGCGATTTTAAGTTATCTAAGTTCTTTTCAGTAAAAAAGTATTTTGCTTAAAGCAATCTCTTTCTGGTTCCTTTTTACGCTCTTTTGGGTATAATTAGTGGTTTCAGGTTTATGAGCATGGATGTCCAAGAACAGGAGCACAAAAGCTGGGACAGGCAAGCAAGAAAGGAAGAAAATCCAAGTCAAGGCAGCCCATACGCGTATGGCCCTCATGATACGCGTATGGCTCAATAAGCCACAAGTCCCATACGCGTTCCTAGAAGTCCAAGGCAAAAAACAAGTCTGCTCATACGCGTATGGAAATGTCATACGCGTATGACCCCTAGCCTATACGCGTCTCATACGCGTTTTGAAGAAATTATGTGCAAATTTAGCTCTGCCCATACGCGTATGGGGAGTATCATACGCATATGAGGCCCAAAATATTGCCCATCTCATGTCTATATAAACCAGTACTGCGAATTTTACCGGGTTAGACGATTTTTGACTGCAAAGACACGTTCAGAGCGCTGGAGAACTCAGAATTTGGCAAGGGTTTCACATCATTCAAGAGTTTACACAATTGAAGATTGATTCCTCGACAGATTTTGTAATGACAACAATTCTTTTCATTGCTTTGTTTTTAATTATGAGTAGCTAAACCCCCTTTTTGCTAAGGGGGGTGACCCTGATTCTGAATGTAATGAATTTGTATTTGTCAATGCAGTAATTTTGTTATTCATTGTTAAATTGATTTGTTCATGTTATCGTTCTTAATGCGTAAACCGTCGGAAAAACAGATTATGAGTTTTTATAAATATTAAGCTGGGCAGCTATTGTTTATCGACCTGAATAAGAACATTTGATGATAAATATTATCTAGGACTAGAAATATTTTATCTTAACCAGAAAATTCTCGATATTTGAATGCTTGATCATTACCGTAATTGACTATGGACATAGAAGTTAGGATATGTGTTCAAAGATCTTCTCACTAAGGATTTAGGCTTAGATGCTCTAGAGAACCGGTAATCAATTGTTGTGAATTATATTATTGCACTGATAAGTCGAAATTATTGCAGGCAGAATCATTCACCTACCCCTAGCATATTATTCATATCTGTTATTCGTTTAACTAATTTATTCGCTCTTTTTGAACTGCATATTTTAATCATTTTATTATAAACCAAACCAATTACCAGTGATCTTTTGTTTAATTGAAATCATATTCCAACTCTATATCCTCAAGCAGTCCTTGAGATCGACATTCGGAGAAAACTCCTTTTATCACTACAATAGGCAAAAATAGTACACTTGCTATTTTCCTATCAACAGATTACCACTGAAACCAGAATGTTCGTCTGTCAAACAAAAATTAAGAAGAACTTACCCAGATATGGCAGACAAGATCAAACAAGAGGTTCAGAGGAAAATCAATGTTGGTTTCCTCATCACGTCAAAATATCCTCAATGGTTTGCCAACATAGTGCCTGTTCCCAATAAGGATGGAAAAGTCAGAATGTGTGTTGATTATATAGATTTAAACAAAGTAAGTCCGAAGGATTATTTTCCATTGCCACATATTGATATGTTGGTGGATAGTACTGCTAAGTTTAAGGTTTTCTCATTCATGGATGGATTTCCAGGTTACAATCAAATCATTATAATCTTCATCTGCTTGACTAAGAAGCACACTTGTAATCTCTAGAAGAATAATTCTGATAGAATTGGCGATACTTGGGTATCCTCTGATATAGATACTTGAGAAGTCCTTGAGATCTGGTTAGACTCTTGGAGGGTTCTAGGTCAATAAACGTTATATCTCGCTGAGATCACTGAACAATTTATTGTCTAGGGTTAGTCACGAGCAGTTGGCTTGTGCAGGGTTAGTCAAGCAGTTGGCTTGTGCAGGAGGTACTAGGTTGATGAACGTTATAGCTTGCCGAGATCACTGAACGGTTCATCATCTAGGGTTAGTCATTTGCAGGTAGCTTGTGCAGGTTGTTAGTCACAACAGTTGGTTGTGCAGTTGTAATCAAGTTTGGTTATAGTGGATTAAGTCCTCGATTGAGAGACACAAAATCACCTGAGGAGGGTGGATTGGAGGTAGCCTTATTGAGAAGGTGAACCAGAATAAAAATGAATGTATCCTTATCTTCTGCATCTTTCATTTAACTCAGAACATTCACACTAATTATCTTTAGAACTGTTTTTGACTAAGTCAGAAGTTCTGATGGAGTTAAGAAGTTAAAATGAATGTATATCTCATTGGTTATGTTGTGTTATCTAGAACATGCTTCCGCAACAATGATCTAAGCATATCCTGATAATGAGATATTAGAAGAAAGAAAAGATTTATAGAAAGGGAAATAAAAAATATGAAAGAACACAATTCAAACCCCATTTTTCTTGTGTTTTTCTCCTCCTTCAATTTGGGGGCAAGTCATTGAGCTCCCCGCCAACAAGAACATAAGTGGTTTAGGATTCACATCTCAAAAGTCAAAGGGGATGGAACCTGAATCTGAAGCTACAGCAAGACTATGCAAGAGACCTTTCAAAGTGCTGGCTACATCAATCCAGGCAACCAAGACATAACTGCTATTATTAAAAAGTTCTAGAATGTTCAAGCTTTATGATGCGTGGAAAGGTTAATTCCAACTGGACCGCCGTCAACATTTCTTCTGTTGTTCGCGAGTCTAAGTAATTTTCTGTCATTTAAAAAAAAATCCTTTCGCTCTTCCCAAGGCGAAAGAGTGTTGGGTCGGGCTGTTTAAAATAATTCCTTTTGTCCTGACCATGACAAAAGTGAATTTGTATAGGGCTTTGTTTCAAATCAGTTTCTTTTTTCATTCAACATGAGAAATGTTTGGATCGATCAAGTATTTGTGGATTTCTTATAACTCCATTTTAACATACTACAAAATATGGAGGTTTTTCTTTTTCACTCTATTTGATTTTCTTTTCATAGGCTTATGATATGTATTTCAACATAATCGTTTCATCACACACTTTGTGTGTGTTGCCTATGTTGGAGCAGCTTAGTTTATCTTATGCTTATTTGCTTGCTCACGCTGTCTCCCCCTTTTCACCACCCTATCTTCTATCATAGTCTTGTTCCTTTTATAGAAGTCTGTTATTACTCTTGGAATATTTCCGTTGAACCATATTTGAACATAGCATTTAATCCTTGTCGTAGATTGAATGATGACACACCTATTTCCAAGGCGAATCTTATCTTTTGGCAGCGTGTTCTCCTTGTTTTTCTTCTTTCAAGATAGTTTCTCTTGGTAGCGTGTTTCCTACCTTTTGTCAAAATGTGGACAACAATAGATGTCATAATTTTGTCTTTGCATTGAGTAACATGCTTTCTTGCATGTGTTTTAATTGGAGCAGCATATCCCAGACTTGGTATCTCCCGGGGTATCCATGCACCATGTTAAGAGAGTGGGCTTCTTTGGAAGATTAACTTCTTTGGTCGTGTTTCTTAAAATTAGTTTATCAAATGATTTTTTTTGGAAGATTAGCTTTAACTCTTTATTCACCAAAAACAATAAATAATAAATAAATAAATAAATAAATAGTAATAAATATTTTTATTATTATTATTAATTTTATGTTTCATAACTGAATTATGAGTTATTAATAATAATAATAATAATAATAATAATAATAATATAATAATAATAATAATAATAATAATAATAATAATAATAATAATAATAATAATAATAATAATAATAATAATAATAATAATAATAATAATAAAACAATCTTCAATTTCTAACACTATTAAAAATTCATTAAAAAGAAATGGTTATTACATTAAAATTTCTACAAAATCTCTTTAATTTTCACACTTTCAATTTAATAGTCTATTAACTTTTTTGACATTATATCTAATTTACATTATTTTTTTTATTGTAGTGCTCTTTTTTTTTTATAAAGCAAATTAGTGACTATTATAAATATTTTATTATATTAATATACTAAAAAAATACATATAATAGCAAATAAAGAATAAAATATTGTAATACTACCATTGAAAATATAAAAGAAATTCTAATAAAAAATACTTTTATTTAATCAAAACTATTTTCATACTAATATATTTAGTTGATGTTACAAATTAAAAAAATATTAATATAGACAATAGATAAAGGAAAACCTAATTGTGTTTTAATCTGAACCTCTCTTTCTCTCTTCTCACCGTCGTGAATCGCCTTGGGGTTTTCAGCCACAAGAAATTCGCAACTGTATCTCAGTCTATCCTCCATCGCGAGTCCTCTCTGTCGAGCGCTTCTGCAACATCGTGAATCCTCGTTGTCGATTGTGTCACATCCAATTCGTTGATCTCGATTGTGTCACACCTGGGAAGATTTGGCTGCTGCTTTCTACAAACAGTATCAATATAACGCTGACCTTGCACTGACCCGTACTCAACTACGGGGCATGACTATGGCACCAAAAGAAAGTTTCAAAGAGTATGCACAAAAGTGGAGAGATCTAGCTGGAAGGGTTCAACCACCCTTATCTGATCACGAGCTGGTCGACATGTTCATGGGCACTTTAACTGGCCCTTTCTACAGTCATTTGCTGGGAAGCTCGTTGTCAGGTTTCACTGACCTGATATTAACTGGAGAGCGTGTCGAAAGCGGCATTCAAAGTGGAAAAATTCAAATAGGCTCCTCCTCTGGTACTACAAAGAGGCCCATTAGTGGGAGAAACGAAGTCAATAAAATGCACAGTCAGAAAAGTCGCAAAAGTGAGCATCACCAATCTGTAGGGGCTGTTCTGATCTCTGCATCTGCACCTCAAAAAGATCAACCGCCGAAGTATACGCGTCGACCAGATGCACCAAGAAGAAACTTCACCAGAATCAACATGCCAATCTCTCAAGCATTGCAGCCCTTGTTAAAAGCAAATTTGATCACATTGAAAGACCCTCCAAAGAATGTCAACACTTCCTCTCCGAGTTATCACCCCGATGCAACATGTGCATACCATTCTAACTGTAACACCCTGGATTTCCTCGATTCCTGCGGGAGGCAAAAACAATATTTCCTGGGCAGCCGATAAGCGGACCTAGGGGGATTATTGATTAAGCCGGTGACATATGGTCAAGTGGTAGCAGGAATTGCTATAAATATGTACTTAACCCCTAGGTACATGGTTCGATTCCTGCGGGAGGCAAAAACAATATTTCCTGGGAAGCCGATAAGCAGACCTAGGGGGGATTATTGATTAAGCCGGTAACATGCTCGGTTGGCCGACACGGTTGATGCGTGCAGCGGATATCGAGGTGTTACATTAAAAAGGGCTGCCCAGGAAATATTGTTTTTAGCTCAATTGGTAGCAGGAATTGCTAAGAATATGTACTTAACCCCTAGGTACATGGTTCGATTCCTGCGGGAGGCAAAAACAATATTTCCTGGGCAGCCGATAAACGGACCTAGGGGGGATTATTGATTAAGTCTGTAACATGCTCGGTTGGCCGACACGGTTGATGCGTGCAGCGGATATCGGGGTGTTAGATCTACTGTGTTTTTATACCTTTATATGATTTTAATTTATTTCATGCACATGAGAACATGCAATGTTCCCACTTTTTCCTGGACAATGACAGTGTCTGAAAATATGTCTTTTGTATAATTAGAAATGTAGGTTCATAGGTGGGCATATTTTTTCTAGTATATTGAATTTTTTTTACAAGTGTTTCTTCATCAGACCTTGTTTCAAAGTGGATGGGTGAAAGTGAGAAGCTGGCTTCAAGACGAATTAAAATTGAACTTCTAGTGCAGACCGAGTAATTCAGGAAGTAAGACCACATTTCAGGCCAGAGCTATTGAATCGACTTGACGAAGTTGTTGTTTTTGATCCTCTTTCACATGAACAATTGAGGAAGGTTGTAAGATTGCAAATGAAGGATGTAGCTAGTCGTCTTGCTAAGAAAGGAATTGCATTGGCAGTGACTGATTGATGCAGCACTAGATTTAATTCTTGCTGAGAGGTATGATCCTGTAAGTGTTATATTCATTTATGAACTCAATCATTTTGATATGAAATACTGCAGAAAAAATGGTAACTAGTTTTTTTGTTGTTGTGACTTGTGTAGGTAGAAGACTTACTAATATATTATTTGTTGAAGTTACGTGATAAGGTATAAGACTTGTTTAGTTACAGTCTGCTGCAAGTTGGATAGTATTCATTTTTTTTTATAAATTGGGAATATAACTGAAAATGTTTATTTACATAATCTTAGATAAATAATTCATTTCAGTATAGGTTAGGTTGGTCACTTGGAGTGCCAAGATTTTATTGATAAGTATGACAATTTTTTCCAACTTGTGGCTAATATAGTAATATTTACCTTGCTGAGTCAGTACCTTCTACACAGGAATTGAAATATCTTTTAGCTAACATGTAAAGGTTTTTACATATCTACATTTAGTCATTCTTATTTATAGGGTGCTAATATTAATAAAGTTACTATTATTAATAAAGTTACTATTATTGGGAACATAGTGCTAATATTAATAAAGTTTTGGTAGCACTTCGGCACGGTTTTGATAACTCAATGTTATTTATAGGGTGCGTTTGATTCACATTGAAGTACAGAACAATGAGAAAAGCACATCACGAGCTGTTAAGTTACTGGACAATTATTTGTCTCGTGCTTTGTTTGATAAATCATGGACATCACAAGCACAATAATTTCAATTTTACCATAATATCCTTTATATATAATTTAAATGTTATATATATATATATATATATATATATATATATATATATATATATATATATATATATATATATATATATATATATATATATATATATATATCAGATCCAAATACAACAAATATAATTTCCAACATTAAATTATTAATATTTATGTAACTGATATAAATCAAGTACATCTTTGTTTAATATGTATACGAAATGTAACTGTTATTGTCATTTGGTTATTATGATGATGGACACAAAATTGTCCTTTGATTTATTGAAGTACAAGAATTTGGGTTTTTGTCATTTGGTTATTATGATGATGGAAACAAAATTGTCCTTTGATTTATTGAAGTACAAGAATTTGGGGTTTTGTGCTGTCCTTTGAATCTTTTTTTGTCCAGTGTTTCTTTCATTTATAAAATCAAACATAGAACAATTATTGTTGTCCTCTCCAGTCTCTCAATTTTTAACAAATCAAACACACTCATACACAATTATGTGAAAAAATGATAACTTTACTTCTTTTTGTGAGGCTATTACATTTGCTTTCAAATTTTGCTAAATTTACATTTTGATTATACAAATTGCTCATAGAGGGAGCTCTGGAGGGTTCAGTGCACTCTTAGTCAGATCCGTAACAATGCAAGGAATCACATTGGCTGAGAAGAACCTCTGTCGATCTTTGAGGACAATTCTTAAAGGCCAGAAATTATAGGTAATAAACATTAAACCTACTGTAACAATTTTCAATAAAGAGAACCTAATGTCCTTGAAGTATAGATATTTGAATACTCTACATTAATTTAGTTTCGTTGTTTGAGAACTTGTCTAAGGTAAAACTAGATATGCAGATGCAAAAATTAATATGTAGAGGTGCTGAAATTTATGTTATCATATCATAAGTTTCTACTTCCTTTTGAGATTTTATAGGATCAGCTTTGCATTTATTCTAATAGAAAAATTAAGATTTCTGTTATGATGCTAATTTTCTAGTTGAATAGTTTATCCTTAATTTCTTTTAGTTAAATAGTTTACACTTTGAGGCAAGGCATAATGGATGATATGGAATGATATGTGGAAGGTATGATACAATAATAATTTAATATTAGAGCAATAATATAGCTTTGTATTATAATCTCTTAGCTTTATAAATAAATAAACAAATGAAAAAAATGATCACATGAATTTCTAACCAATTGGCTTTTCATCATATCCAATATTTGTTTGTTCTCTTAATGGCCACATTTCTCACAATTCATTCTCATAAAGAACTAACTCCAGCTTTTGCAATGAAGTTTGTCCTCAAGCATTGCCAATCATTCACTCAAAAGGGAGATACATCATAGATAGAGATATTATAGTAGAATATCATTCACACTCGATTGAAACCATATTATAATATTGAGTCTTTCACTTCCAATGACTACATCATAGATAGAGATAAACCTAGTTATTAAAAGCTTAAAGTTATTTGGTTTTCAAATAGTACCTTCATTGCTTGGATTAGTTATGGAAGCAGTATTTCCAATATAGGTTCTATTTCCCCTGCACCTTCCATGACTTGTGTCGTTTTTGAGATTTCTTTGAATGATGGTGATTTTTTCAAACATGCATGATGCTATTATTTATGTGCTTTGTATGAATAATTGTGACTGTCTCCCTTTTTAGGCTAGAAGATATGCCTCTTGATTGGAAGCTATGGAGTGGTCTCTTTGTATTTAAGCTAATTTTCTATGAGAAACTTTTTAATTCTGGTTTAAGGAGTCCAAAATATTGCCAAGAAAAATAATTAGTTAAAAAGTTCTCTCTAAACACTTTGACAACCAAAATAAGTCATGGTATTAATTAGAAATTATACAAACCTTAATAATAAATAGTTTTACATACGACATCTGAATATAAGTAAATATACAAAAATATTTTATTCAAAATTAATTATCAATAATAAATAATTATACTTGAATCATTATTAAATATACATGTGAATAGTAGTATTGATTGAAACGAATAAACTTTAGTTATTTATTTATGATTACCAAATAAATATTATTTAAAATTTAAATTAAAAACAAATCAATTATTAACTTTAAATTAAATTTAAAGATAAACCCAAATTATGATCACAGAAGGTTCCAACATATCAAATATAATTAGCCACATAATTTAATTTATAGATTTTTTATTCTAAACTTCATCCTGGGTTTTAAACTTCAAATTAAAAACAAGTTAGATATATTTATATAAAGTCTCATAGATTGGTCTAAGAATGATGATTTAATTTAACCTTATAATTATAATTATTATTCATAGAAGAAATTTCAATCTGCAATAGAACTCAAAAGATTTTCAACAAGAACAAATTTACGAAATAAATTTTATATTATCTTTAAGATAAAGTAGAAAAATTAAAACTTCAGCATGATCACCACAATTGTTAGTCCTTCCAAATTTAGAATGAATATAAACAACAACCAAAATATTTCTTCTCATATAGTAATAAGTTTTTATTAAATGCACTACTTCCCTTTAATTAATATTTTTAAATAAATAATTTCAAAGTCTTAGATAGTTCTTGGAAAAATTCAAACTGTTTCAATAATATATTAGTTTTATTATTTCTTCTCATATAGTAATAAGTTTTTATTAAATGCACTACTTCCCTTTAATTAATATTTTTAAATAAATAATTTCAAAGTCTTAGATAGTTCTTGGAAAAATTCAAACTGTTTCAATAATATATTAGTTTTATTATTTTCTTACAAGAAATCCTACCCAAATAAAGTGTACTACCAAAGAGGTGAAATGGTGTAGAGGAGAAAAAAAATATATGAAGAAGTTTGCTGTTATAGTTTTAACCGAGAGAGACAAGTGTGGGGTGGTGTGTGTTTGGTTTAACTAATATCATATATTTATAAGCTAATACAATTGTTTATGGCCATTGGATAAAGATGAGAATGCATCAAGACCATTAGATCTCTCTCTCACACAGAATTTGTCATGACTGCCAAAGTAGAAATATCATGATATTTGTAGTTTCAATAAATTAAATTACTAGTTTAATCACTCTTAAAAGCCCACGTGTAGAATTTAAACTTGAGCTACAAGATTTTAATTCTACTACATGATATAAAAGGAAAGAAAAAACATTTTAGAATGGAAAAAAATTGTGGAAAAAGAGACCGAAACGAATAATAGTGTAACGTGCGTTTTATCAAAAAATAAAATTAAATATATTAAAATGATCTACGCGGAATGAAGTTTAATAAAACAGATTGAAAATAATTAAAATAAAAAATAAAATAACCTGGTTAAAAAGGCTCTGACAGGTAAATTTATGACCATAAATGTAGTCAAAAAAAATAAAACGAGTTTACCAACAAGATCTACATGCAATATAAATTAATAAAATAGTCCGGTACACGTCAAAACGTGAAATATTTCGCCCGTTAATATTTCACACAGTGTCTAATTGCTTCAACCGGTCAGTTTGTAAAACTTCTATTTAAATATTGACAAAAATAAAAATATTTTGCAAGGATACTTAAACTACAAGAACATAGTGCTAATATTAAAAAAGTTTTGGTACCACTTCGGCACGGTTTCAATAACTCAATGTTATTTATAGGGTGCGTTTGATTCACATTTAAGTACAGAATAATGAGAACAGCACATCAAAAGCCGTTAAGTAACTGGACAATTACTTGTCTCGTGCTTTGTTTGATAAATCATGGACATCACAAGTACAATAATTTCAATTTTACCATAATATACTTTATATATAATTTAAATGTTATATATATATATATATATATATATATATATATATATATATATATATATATACATCAAATTGAAATAAAGAAACCCAAACGAAACAAATTGTGATAAAGAAACAAGCTATATCAGATCCAAATACAACAAATATAATTTCCAACATTAAATTATTAATATATATGTAACTGATATAAATCAAGTACAAATTTATTTAATATGTATACGAAATGTAACTGTTATGGTCATTTGGTTATTATGATGATGGACACAAGATTGTCCTTTGATTTATTGAAGTACAAGAATTTGGGTTTTTGTGCTATCCTTTGAGTCTTTTTTTGTCCAGTGTTTCTTTCATTTATAAAATCAAACATAGAAATGGTGTAGAGGAGAAAAGAAATATATGAAGAAGTTTGTTGTTATAGTATTAACCGAGAGAGACAAGTGTGGGGTGGTGTGTGTTTGGTTTAACTAATATCATATATTTATAAGCTAATACAATTGTTTATGGCCATTGGATAAAGATGAGAATGTATCAAGACCATTAGATCTCTCACACAGAATTTGTCATGATTGCTAAAGTAGAAATATCATGATATTTGTTGTAGTTTCAATAAATTAAATTACTAGTTTAATCACTCTTAAAAGCCCACGTGTAGAATTTAAACTTGAGCTACAAGAATTTTATTCTACTTCATGATATAAAAGGAAAAAAAGAACATTTTAGAATGGAAAAAAATGTGGAAAAAGAGACCGGAACGAATATTAGTGTAACGCGCGTTTTATCAAATAATAAAATTAAATATATTAAAATGATCTATGCGGAATGAAGTTTAATAAAACAGATTGAAAATAATCAAAATAAAAAATAAAAAATACCCGGTTAAAGAGGCTCTGACAGGTAAATTTTGTTAGAACAAGAGTTGTTCTGATCAATATTCTTAGTTTTGATGATAACAAGGATATGAATTTTGTGTGAGATAATGTGGTACTCTAATACACTGCAATTTCCCTTTCAGGAAATATATAAAGAGTATGCACAAATCAACGCTCAGAAGCTTTAACTCAGAAGGTTCAACATGCAACATCAGAACATGGTCTGGCAAGACATCAGAAGATGGTTAAAGCAGAATCAGAACATGGGTCTATGGAAGCATCAGAAGAACTTGAGTTCAGAAGCAGAAGCACTGAAGTTCTCATGGTATCACGCTCAGAAGCACTTCAAGGTCAGAAGACAAGAAGATGCTCTGCACCAAGCTGTTTGACTCTGATGATATTCAAACGTTGTATACACAAACATCATATCAGAAGCAAGTACAAGATGGCAGGCTACGTTGACTGACAAAAGGAACGTTAGAAGCTATTAAAGGCAACGTCAGTAGACACAGCGTAAACAAGGCTCGAGGTAGTTGACAAAAGAGTGAAACATTAAATGCAATGCTGTACGGAATACGCAAAGCATTAAATGCTCCCAACGGTCATCTTCTCAAGTGCCTATAAATATGAAGTTCTGATGAGAAGCAAGGTTACCGATTCTAACGAATTCTGTGAATAGAAACTTGCTGAAACGCTGTTCAAATCAAAGCTCACAAACTTCATCTTCATCAAAGCTCACTACATTGCTGTTGTAATATATTAGTGAGATTAAGCTTAAACTTTAAGAGAAATATCACTGTTGTGATTATATCTTTTCAGAAGCACTTGTAATACTCTTAATTGATTACATTAATTTGTAAGTAACTAGAGTGATCAAGTGTGATCAGGATACTCTAAGAAGTCTTAGCTTGTGTCTAAGTAGTTGTAACTAGAGTGATCAAGTGTGATCAGGATACTGTAGGAAGTCTTAGCTTGTGTCTAAGCAGTTGTAACTAGAGTGATCACGTGGTGGTCAAGATACTCTAGAAAGTCTTAGCTTGTGTCTAAGCAGTTGTTCCTAGAGTGATCAGGTTGTGATCAGAATACTCTAGAAGACATAGTCGTGGGCTAAGTGGAAAACCATTGTAATCTGTTGAGATTAGTGGATTAAATCCTCAGGTGAGGTAAATCACTCCAAGGGGATGGACTGGAGTAGTTTAGTTAACAACGAATCAGGATAAAAATAACTGTGCAAATTGTTTTTATCGTTCAAGTTTTTAGACTACACATATTCAAACCCCCCCCCCCCCTTTCTAAGTGTTTTTCTATCCTTCAATTGGCATCAGAGCGCCGGTTCTAAGGTGCAAGCACTTAACCGTGTTTAGAAAAGATTCAGGAAGAGAAATACGCTTCAGTAAAAGATGGCTGGTGAAATTCCAACAAATCCACCTGCATCTACATCTGGCTCTGCTGAGCAATATAATGGTAACAATGGTTATACTAGACCACCAGTATTTGATAGTGAAAACTTTGAATACTGGAAAGATAAACTGGAAAGTTACTTTTTTGCTCTAGATGGTGAACTATGGGATCTTCTGATGGATGGTTACAAACATCCAGTGAAAGCTAGTTGCGTAAGGCTCACAAGGCAAGAAATGGATGATGATCAGAAGAAGCATTTCAAGAATCATCATAAATGTAGGACTGTTTTGCTGAATGCTATCTCTCATGCTGAGTATGAGAAGATATCTAACAGGGAAATGGCCTATGATATATATGAGTCATTGAAAATGACCCATGAAGGAAATGCTCAAGTCAAGGAGACTAAAGCTCTTGCTCTAATCCAAAGATATGAAGCCTTTAAGATGGAGGATGATGAAAACATTGAGAAGATGTTCTCAAGATTTCAAATGCTAACAGCTGGATTGAGAGTTCTGGATAAAGGCTACACGAAGGCTGATCATGTAAAGAAGATCATCAGAAGCTTCCCCAGAAGATGGGGTCCAATGGTGACTGCATTCAAGATTGCCAAGAATCTGAATGAAGTTTCTTTGGAAGAGCTTATCAGTGCCTTGAGAAGCCATGAAATAGAGCTGGATGCAAACGAGCCTCAGAAGAAAGGTAAGTATATTGCATTAAAATCTAATGTTAAAAAATGTACTAACGTTTTTCAGGCTAGAGATGAAGATTTTGAAGAATCAGAATCAGAAAAAGAAGATAAACTGTCCATGATCTCCAGAAGGGTAAACCGACTCTGGAGGAGCAAGCAAAGGAAGTTCAAAGGCTTCAGAAGTTCAAAGAGATTTGAACGAGGAGAATCTTCTGGTGACAGAAGATCTGACAAGAAGAAGGCTGTATGCTATGAGTGCAATGAGCCTGGACACTTCAAGAATGAATGTCCAAAACTTCAGAAGGAGAATCCCAAGAAGAAGTTTCATTAGAAGAAAGGTCTTATGGCAACATGGGATGATTCTAAATCAGAATCAGAATCAGACTCTGAAGGAGAGCAAGCCAACTTCACGCTGATGGCTACAGAGGATGATGGATCAGAATCTACATCAGAATCAGATTCTGAAGAGGTATTTTCTGAACTATCTAGAGAAGAGTTAGTTTCCAGTTTAACAGAACTTCTGGAACTCAAGGCTCATCTTAGTATCAAATATAAAAAGCTGAAGAAGCAGTTTGAATTTGAAACTAAGAAGATGGAAGTGGAAAACTCTGAACTGAAGGAAAAAGTTTTAAAACTATCCAAAGATAGTGGATCTCCTTCTGAAACAGAAAAATCCATTCCAAGTCTCAATCATATTCTGAAAGAATATGACTCGAGCTTCAGAAAGTTCTTATCTAGAAGTATTGGCAGAAGTCATCTTGCTTCTATGATATATGGTGTTTCTGGAAACAGAAGGTTTGGCTTTGGCTATGAGGGTGATACCTCACATAAATTTGAACCTATTGATGATCTGAAGATCACATACAAGCCATTGTATGATCAGTTCAAATATGGCCATGCACATGATATTAGGCTCACTTCACATGCACAGAGCTTTAACACTGTTCACACCAAGAAGCATGTGACACATCCTAAGAAATATCATGCTGACAAACCTAAAGAATATCATGCTGTTCCTCCTGTTAAATATTATGCTAAACCCAACTTCAATCAGAACTTGAGGAAAACTAACAAGAAAGGACCCAAGAAATTGTGGGTACCTAAGGAGAAGATAATTTCTGTTGCAGATATCCTTGGCTGCAAAGAGGACAAAAAGCAAAATGTCATGGTACCTGGACTCTGGGTGCTCGCGACACATGACGGGAAGAAGGTCTACATTCCAAGACCTGGTGCTTAAACCAGGTGGAGAAGTCAAGTTTGGAGGAGATCAGATGGGCAAAATCATTGGCTCTGGAACCATAAGTCTTGGTAACTCTCCTTCCATATCTAATGTACTTCTTGTAGAAGGATTAACGCATAACTTATTGTCCATAAGTCAATTAAGTGACAATGGTTATGATATAATCTTCAATCAAAAGTCTTGCAAGGCTGTAAGTCGGAAGGATGGCTCAATCCTATTTACAGGCAAAAGAAAGAACAACATTTATAAGATTGATCTTTCAGATCTTGAGAAGTAGAAGGTGACTTGCCTTATGTCTGTTTCTGAAGAGCAATGGGTCTGGCACAGAAGATTAGGACATGCTAGTTTGAGAAAGATTTCTCAGATTAACAAACTAAATCTGGTCAGAGGACTCCCTAATCTAAAATACAAATCAGATGCTCTTTGTGAAGCATGTCAGAAGGGCAAGTTCTCCAAACCTGCATTCAAGTCTAAGAATGTTGTTTCTTCCTCAAGGCCGTTAGAACTCTTGCACATTGATCTGTTTGGCCAAGTCAAAACAGCATCTATCAGAGGGAAGAAATATGGATTAGTCATCGTAGATGATTATAGCCGCTGGACATAGGTAAAGTTCTTAAAACACAAGGATGAGTCTCATTCAGTGTTCTTTGAATTCTGCACTCAGATCCAATCTGAGAAGGAGTGTAAAATCATTAAGGTCTGAAGTGATCATGGTGGCGAATTTGAGAACAGATTCTTTGAGGAGTTCTTCAAAGAAAATGGTATTGCCCATGATTTCTCTTGCCCTAGAACTCCACAACAAAATGGAGTTGTAGAGCGAAAGAATAGGACTCTACAAGAAATGGCCAGAACCATGATCAATGAAACCAATATGGCTAAACACTTCTGGGCAGAAGCAATAAACACTGCGTGTTATATTCAGAATAGAATCTCTATAAGACCTATTCTAAATAAGACTCCCTATGAATTGTGGAAGAACAGAAAGCCCAACATTTCATATTTTCATCCTTTTGGATGTGTGTGTTTTATTCTGAATACTAAAGATCATCTTGGTAAGTTTGATTCTACAGCACAAAAGTGTTTCCTTCTTGGATATTCTGAACGCTCTAAAGGCTACAGAGTATACAATACTGAAACATTGATTGTAGAAGAATCAACCAATATCAAGTTTGATGATAAGCTTGGTCTTGAAAAACCAAAGCAGATTGAGAATTTTGCAAATATAGATATTGTTATATCAGAAGCTGTAGAACCAAGAAGCAAAGCTCCAGAAGCTGAAAGTCTCAGAAGCAATGGATCAGAAGATCAAGTTGCTGCATCTTTAGAGAATCTCAGGATTTCTGAAGAGCCAACAGTCAGAAGATCATCTAGACTTGCTTCAGCTCATTCAGAAGATGTGATTCTTGGGAAGAAAGATGATCCTATCAGAACAAGATCATTTCTAAAGAATGACAATCAAAAGCAGTGATCAAAATCAAAAGATGTACAGTCTTTTCAAAACAACACAGCTGTCATCTATGAGTATCTGAAAGTGAACGCGTGTCTGTACGGTCAGTACAAGCGTACAGTTGAAAAGACGCCGACCTAGGTAACTGTGTTAAATCATTTCATTTACCAAGTTCTCTCTCCTAATGTCATTTCTCATTGAATGCGTAATGATGTCTTTTTCTTGTAATCAATTTCTTTCAAAACAGTTTTCTTTTCTCTTTATTTTTATTTCTCTTTTCAAATCGTTTAAATAACCCGCTTCATCTTCATTTATTATTTTTCTCTCTCTCTCTCTCTCTCTCTCTCTCTCTCTCTCTCTCTCTCTTTTGTGTATCTCTTTCGTTGCATTTGCTTTCAAACCCTAGTTTCTGATTTGATCTCAAAGCATAATCATCATGAACTCATCTTCAAGTTCATCAAACCCAGCAGAAAGACTCACTTCTACACAAATTCTTCTACGCAAATATGGGTATGCTCCTTTGAAAACATGCATGATTCCCACTGACGAACTGGAAGTTCTTTGTGAATCTGCCGTGGACTTCAACAACCTTAGAGCAAATGGTTTTCAGTGTGACGCCAGAATTTTGGAGCAAGGATGGTCGAAATATCTTGATAGATTGGTTGGACCAATTTATCTTGAACTTGTGAAGGATTTCTGGGTACATGCAACAGTTACCCCAACTGCTATCATTTCCTTCGTGCTAGGGCATGAAGTGGTTATTACTGAAAAGCTCATCAGGTAGCTGTACAATCTGAATGATGAAGAAGGGTGGTCTGGTCTTCAACCTGGAACGACTAACTGGTATCAAGTTGAAAATCAAATCTCTCTTGCCTTCGGAGCTGATTCTCATAGAATGGGCACTTTGAGGCCGTTTTATCAAGTATGGGCTGAGATTATTCTGGGTTCTCTTCACCACAGAAAGAAGATGTTCTCACCCTCCGCCTACATCAGTCCGGATCACAAGTACACTCTCTTCTGCATTGGCAGAAAGATAGAATTCAACATCTCTCACATTCTATTTGAGAATCTGAAGACTTCTATTCTTGAATCAAGAGAAGATGAAAGGGCGAAGTACCCTCATATTCCTAGAAAGACTATTCCTTTCGGAAGAATAATTTCAGACATTCTGATTGAAAGCAAATTGCTGGACTCCATCAGAACACTTGATGCATCCCATTATCTTGGAGTAGTTTAGGGTCCCATCTTCAATGGTGTGGATTTGTTCAGACTAGAACTCATCCAGAATGTACCTTCTGTGTGCACAAGCTTTCTTGACATTCTGTCAAGAAGAGTTGTTGTTGAAGGTTTTGTCTCTTTGTTTCATAAAGAACTTCATCAGGTTGTCAAGCTTTACCTGGAAGATTGTGTTAGTAAGCAATCAGATATTGATCCTGCTTGGATCCGTGGCAGAGTACTTTTGTCCAAAGCTGATCTTCTGAAGAAGGATCAGAAGGAACAACAGGCAAGGCTAAAAAGAAAGGCCCGAGAAGATGAGGCTAAGAAAGCCAAGAGGCTGAGGGTCACCTATGATCCTGACAAGGTGTACTCTCCTGAATACAGGGAGCAAAGGATCAGAGACTCCTTTTACACCACCAAATCTACATATGCTTCTTCTGAATCCGTCACCAGGCATGTTTTTACTCCACCTCCTTCTGTTTCTAAACCTTCTCCCCAATCACCCCCTTCTGAACCAAAAATCAACTTCACTATACCAAATCCTTCTCCATCATCTCTTTCCACTCCCATTCTAAACCCCACACCTCTAAGTATTCTTCCCCCAACTCCTTCTGATAAACCTTTCTCACCAATCCCCTTCATTAATACTCCATCCTCTTCACAACCTATATTTTCTGATACTCCATCCACATCAATCATTCTCTCAGATGTCCCTTCTTCCTCATCCACCGCACCTCCACCTTCTTTATCCCATCCCTTACCTATCAGAAAATCCAAACCCTACTGCCTTCTCTATCCTGACTACAAATTCACCTTCAATCCACTTGAACCTGAACCCTATGCCTACCTGGAACTGTTCAGACATGACGTGATTAGCAGTCTAGACCTTCTGAAGGATGCCTTCCTAAATGGTCTGGATGATGTTTCTACAAGAAATCTCTGGAGAAGCTTTCGCCAGGATTTTCAAGTAGGAGCAATGGGAGTACAGAAGAGACTAGTGGCTGCTGCCCCTGGTTACCCTGGTTACCTTCTGGAGGGTGATAATGGTATATACTACCATCCTCTCAGAAATTGTGTTGTTGCTGAGGAGAAACCCTTTGTGGATGAATTGGAAGAAGCAAGACTTGCTGCTGCATTAGAAGCTAACCCTTGCAGGGAAATTGTGGTCTGGAGACCTCAATATCCTGTTCTGCTCGGAGATTTCAAGACTCTCTTTGACTTTCTGAGGGAAAACCCTTCTAAGAAAGACCCAGGCTTGGTCATTCCAGAAGTTGTTGACCCATCAGAAGTTGAAGGTCCTTCTGCCCCTAGGAATCTAGCTGCCATTCTTCAGGCACTTGAGAATGGAGATTCTGAGATTCCGGCTGCAGAATATGAAGATACTTCTATGCAAGAAGCAGATGTAGAAGATCATGTTGCTGAAACAGTTCCTGTTGAGGAAAACCCTGCAAATGATCTATCAATGGAAGCTGCAGATCACAATGCCATCCCTGTGGATAGAAGCTGTGAAGCTTCTTCTGATGAACCTTCCCGTCTTGCAAGGACTCTGGAAGTTATTCAGAAGAACCAGGATGAGCAACGCTCAGTCAATGCTGAGTTTAGAGCTTTCATGGAGAGGCAGAATGAGCACAACAATGGGATTCAAGAGATGCTGGCCAAGATCTTGTCGAAGCTAGGGTCATCTTAGATTGAGTCTTAGTTGTTTTGTTTTTTGCTTTGCTGCATTTGTTTTGTGCATCATCTCTTGCTTATCCTCTCGTACTTCTGTACTTCTGTCTTCTTGAGCCTAAATGAAAATTATCTTTTTCTTCCATATGTTTCGTTTTGTTTTTCATCTGAATCTTTTATGTTTTTTGATGTTATGACAAAAAGGGGGAGAAAATGGTGATAAATGATCTGATTAATATTATCAGTTACCGGGTAAAAAGGCCCCACATTTCTAACAGAACTTGCAAAGTTCTATGCTTTAAGTTTTGTTGTTGCAGGAATTGAAGATCCTCTTTAAAAGCTCAACATAAGAAGCAACAAGATGAGGAAAAGCAATTCTATAAAGAATCAAGCTCTTGGATTCTTGAAGCAAGCTGAGTGTTATGAAGCTTCAGAATCAGAAGCAAGAAGCAAGAAGGAAGAATGTTCAGATATTCTGATGATAGAATATGCTCTGAAACATTATGTCTATTTGTTCTGATACATATCATGTGGCTCTAATACATATTATGTGTTCTGAAACATATTCTATGTTCGGACTCATTCATGCTGAATTTTGTCGTTTAGTTTTGTTTTGTAACATTTCAGGATGTAGAGATGCTCTGATGATGCTCTGGTACATTCAACAATGTTCTGATACAATCTAGCATAAAGTGATGTAAGAAGATATTCAAGCTCTAAAGCTGTCCGATGGAAGCAGGAATCAGAAGCTGTGAATGTTCTAAAGATCAAAGAAATTCAAGTTCTGACGCTGTCCGATGGAAGCAGGAATCAGAAGCTGTGAATGTTCTAAAGATCAAAGAAATTCAAGTTCTGAAGCTGTTCGATGGAAGCAGGAATCAGAAGCTGTGGATGTTCTAAGGATCTAAAGAAATTCAAGTTCTGAAGCTGTCCTATGGAAGCATATGTGAACTTCTCTACTGAAATACTCAGGGAAGTCTTTTATTTATAAAATTCTTCTAGTATTAATTTCAGGGGGAGATTATTCATCTCAGGGGGAGATTGTTAATCTCAGGGGGAGACATATTCACACAATGTCTATATGCTTATGCTATAACTGTGTAATTGTCTTTAGCCGTCTGCTCTTTCTGATCGCAAATTCATATCATTTATATATGCTTTTGTCATCATCAAAAAGGGGGAGATTGTTAGAACAAGATTTGTTCTGATCAATATTCTTAGTTTTGATGATAACAAGGATATGAATTTTGTGTAAGATAATGTGGTACTCTAATACACTGCAATTTCCCTTTTAGGAAATATATAAAGAGTATGCACAAATCAGCGCTCAGAAGCTTTGACTCAGAAGGTTCAGCATGCAACATCAGAACATGGTCTGGCAAGACATCAGAAGATGGTCAAAGCAGAATCAGAACATGGGTCTATGGAAGCATCAGAAGAACTTGAGTTCAGAAGTAGAAGCACTGAAGTTCTCATGGTATCACGCTCAGAAGCACTTCAAGGTCAGAAGACAAGAAGATGCTCTGCACCAAGCTGTTTGACTCTGATGATATTCAAACGTTGTATACACAAACATCAGATCAGAAACAAGTACAAGATGGCAGGCTACGCTGACTGACAAAAGGAACGTTAGAAGCTATTAAAGGCAACGTCAGTAGACACAGCGTAAACAAGGCTCGAGGTAGTTGACAAAAGAGTGAAACATTAAATGTAATGCTGTACGGAATACGCAAAGCATTAAATGCTCCCAACGGTCATCTTTTCAAGTGCCTATAAATATGAAGTTCTGATGAGAAGCAAGGTTACGAATTCTGACGAATTTTGTGAATACAAACTTGCTGAAACGGTGTTCAAATCAAAGCTCACAAACTTCATCTTCATCAAAGCTCACTACATTGCTGTTGTAATATATTTGTGAGATTAAGCTTAAACTTTAAGAGAAATATCACTGTTGTGATTATAGCTTTTCAGAAGCACTTGTAATACTATTAATTGATTACATTAATTTGTAAGTAACTAGAGTGATCAAGTGTGATCAGGATACTCTAGGAAGTCTTAGCTTGTGTCTAAGCAGTTGTAACTAGAGTGATCAAATGTGATCAGGATACTCTAGGAAGTCTTAGCTTGTGTCTAAGCAGTTGTAACTAGAGTGATCACGTGGTGGTCAGGATACTCTAGAAAATCTTAGCTCGTGTCTAAGCAGTTGTTCCTAGAGTGATCAGGTTGTGATCAGGATACTCTAGAAGACTTAGTCGTGGGTAAGTGGAAAACCATTGTAATCTGTTGAGATTAGTGGATTAAATCCTCAGGTGAGGTAAATCACTCCAAGGGGGTGGACTGGAGTAGTTTAGTTAACAACGAACCAGGATAAAAATAACTGTGCAAATTGTTTTTATCGTTCAAGTTTTTAGACTACACCTATTCAAACCCCCCCTTTCTAAGTGTTTTTCTATCCTTCAAATTTATGACCATAAATGCCGTCAAAAAATAAAACGAGTTTACCAACAAGATCTACGTGCAACATAGATTAATAAAATAGTTCGGTACAAGTCAAAACTTGAAATATTTCGCCAGTTAATTTTTTACACGGTGTTGAATCGCTTCAACCGCTCAGTTTGTAAAACTTCTATTTAAATTTTGACAAAAATAAAAATATTTTGTATGGATACTTAAAACTACAAGAACATAGTACTAATATTAATAGAGTTTTGGTAGCACTTCGGCACGGTTTCAATAACTCAATGTTATTTATAGGGTGCGTTTGATTCACATAGAAGTACAGAACAAAACAATGAGAACCACACATCACAAGCCGTTAAGTTACTGGACAATTATTTGTCTCTTGCTTTGTTTGATAAATCATGGACATCACTGGCACAATAATTTCAATTTTACCATAATATCTTTATATATAATTTAAATGTTTTATTATATATATATATATATATATATATATATATATATATATATATATATATATATATATATATATATATCAAATCGAAATAAAGAAACCCAAACGAAACAAATTGTGAAAAAGAAACAAGCTGATATATATCGCATCCAAGTACAACAAATATAATTTCCAACATTAAATTATTAATATTTATGTAACTGTTTATAGATATAATTCAAGTACAGTTTTATTTAATATGTATACGAAATGTAACTGTTATGGTCATTTGGTTATTATGATGATGGACACAAAATTGTACTTTGATTTATTGAAGTACAAGAATTTGGGTTTTTGTCATTTGGTTATTATGATGATGGACACAAAATTGTCTTTTGATTTATTGAAGTACAAGAATTTGGGTTTTTGTGTTGTCCTTTGAGTCTTTTTTTGTCAGTGTTTCTTTCATTTATAAAATCAAACATAGAACAATTATTGTTGTCCTCTCTAGTCTCTCAATTTTTAACAAATCAAACACACCCATAGACAATTATGTGGAAAAATGATAACTTTACTTCTTTTTGTGAGGCTATTATATTTGCTTTCAAACTATGCTAAATTTACATTTTGATTATACAAATTACTCATAGAGGGAGCTCTGGAGGGTTCAGTACACTCTTAGTCGGATCCGTAACAATGCAAGGAATCACATTTGCTGAGAATAACCTCTGTTGGATCTTTGAAGGTGAAGCACTTTTGAGGAGAATGCTTAAAGGCCCGAAATTATAGGTAATAAACATTAAACCTACTGTAACAATTTTCAATAAAGAGAACCTAATGTCCTTGAAGTATAGATATTTGAATACTCTGCATTAATTTAGTTTCGTTGTTTGAGAATTTGTCTAAGGTAAAACTAGATATGCAGATGCGCTGAAATTTATGTTATCATATCATAAGTTTCTACTCCCTTTTGAGCTTTTATAGGATAAGCTTTGCATTTATTCTGATAGAAAAATTAAGAGTTCTCTTATGATGCTGATTTTCTAGTTGAATAGTTTATCCTTAATTTCTTTTAGTTAAATAGTTTAAACTTTGAGGCAAGGCATATTGGATGATATGGTGTGATATCTGGAAGTTATTATACAATAATAATTTAATATTAGAGCAATAATATAACTTTATATTCTAATCTCTTAGCTTTATAAATAAATAAACAAATGAAAAAAATGATCACATGAATTTCTAACCAATTGGCTTTTCATCATATCCAATATTTGTTTGTTCTCTTAATGGCCACATTTCTCACAATTCATTCTCATAAAGAACTAACTCCTGATTTTACAATGAAGTTTGTCCTCAAGCATTGCCAATCATTCACTCAAAAGGGAGATACATCATAGATAGAGATATTATAGTAGAATATCATTCACACTTGATTAAAACCATATTATACTATTGAGTCTTTCACTTCCAAAGACTACATCATAGATCAGAACCATAATATACTATTTAGAGGTTCTAACTTTCGTACCTGCAATTTGAACTTCTATATCTGCAAAGATTCATACTGCTTTGACTTTTGAGAGACAAGCTTATCATCAAACCTTATATTAATGGATTCTTCCATAGTCCGAGTTTCTGTGTAATATTCTCTGTAGCCTTTTGAGCGTTCAGACTTACCTAACAAAAAATACTTTTGTGCCTTAGAATCAAACTTTATTCAGATGATCGTTACCAATAGTTCCAAAGCTAATGATTTTTCTTTTCTGATTGCCTCCAAAATCTACGTAACCTCGAGCTTTAAGTTCCAGATTATGGAACATATGCTTTCTTTCCGTCATGTGTCGAGAGCATCTAGAGTCCAGGTACCATGATTGGTGTTTCAACCTTGCTGATAAGGACATCTGCAACATATATGATTTTATCCTTAGGTACCCATATATTTTCTGGTCTTTGGTTTTTAGATTTTACTAAATTCTGACTGAGTTTTGATTTCTCAATAGAATGTGTAGAATATGAGTTGCTAGCATATTTTATATAATATGTGTGACCATATGTGAAGTGAGAGTTTATAGGTGTGATTTTTAAGACCATATCATCAACATGCTTAGGTTGATATGGTTTTTCTCCTCTTGGTTTCACATATCCTATACCTTTTCTAGCGTTTCTACTAACTCCATAGATCATTGAAGCCATCTCATTTAGATATATGCTTTTAGCTAGAAATTTTTGAAAACTTTGATCATATTATTTTATAACACTATCAGAACTAGTTGAAACTTTTGAGTCAGAATCTTTCTGAGTTTGTTGTAACTCATTTTTAATAATAGAGTTTTTAATTTTTAGTTTAAAAATATTTTCTTTTAACTCAGAGTTTTCTGCTTTTAGTTTTCTAGATTCTTCAGAATCAGATACTAGACCATGTTTCAGGTTCTTGTATTTGATTTGATGTTTCTAATATTTTTCAAGAATTTATGATAAGATATCTTCTAATTGAGATTTAGAAAAGTTATAGAACACCTCTTCTTCTTAGTTTGAGTTTACTTCTGGTTCAGATGAACTTGATATACTAGCCATCAAGGCAATGTTGGCACGTTCCTCTTCTGATTCGGATTTTGCTCTAGAAGATTTTAAATCGTCCCATGTAGCCATAATACTTTTCTTCTTTTCTCTGTTAAAACTCTTCTTTGGATTTTCCCTCTGCAGTTTGGGAAAATCTCTTTTGTAGTGACCAGGTTCCTTGCATTCGTAACATACAATTTCCTTGCTTCTAGACTTTCTGTGTCCAGAAGATGATCCAGAGTAATTTTCTGATCTTCTAGGGTTTCTGAACATATTTTGTGTGTTCTTCCAGATGAGGAACCTCCAGAACTTTCTTCTTCTGCCTGAAAAGCGTTAGTTTTAAACTTATTTTTAGATTTAAGAGCAAGAGACTTACCTTTCTTCTGGGGTTCATCATCTTCAAGTTCTATCTCGTGACTTCTTAAGGAAGCTGATAAGTTCTTTAAGAGATATTGAATTCAGATTCTTGGCAAGCTTCAAATCCGCAACCATGGATCTCCATTTCTTTGGTAATGTAACGCGCGAAAAAGAACAAACACTTTGGGTCCAGGTGTTACCACCTTTCTTTAAACGGTTTATAGTAGAATTTTTAATTTATCCTAACGATGAGGAAGGGGAAAAATCTAAATCTACCTTGGGTATTTAGATATGGGGATTTCACCTAATGTAGAGATATTTAGGGTCCGGGAGGTTGGTTATACAGAGGTAAGGTATTAGCACCGTAAGTATTTGTAGTACTCTACAGGAGCCCTTTGTTGTTTATGTTTGAATTTTGATTTTTTTGTTGCTTGATTATTGAGAAAGTTTCTCCTTTGTGTTTGGAGAGGGAATGAATTGAAGAATGACAGATGATCTGACCGCTTTTGGTGTTTTTGTTTGCTCACAAAGATTCCTTGTGAAACTCATGCCCACATATACCTAATGGAAGTCAGAGCTTTTGTAGTTCGGGGAACTAATAGGGAATGAATTGAATTTGTGTGCCTTGTTCAAAGCTCAATGTTGAAGCTGAAAATGATCTCTCTTTAAAGAAAAGAGACAAGTTGTCATCTTAACAGAGAGATATCTCTACTATTCCACCACAAACATTCTGAAGTGACAGGAAAGGAGGTTTATTTCATAAGAGAGGGGACCTTACTTGGATGAAGAAAGTATGCCAGTCACAATCTCTTGAATGAAAGAACAATTTTTCAACCATTTTAGGGAAGGACAACAAGTCTGGATTTGAAATCCATAGAACATGCCACTTACATCACCTAAATGGGAAAATGTTTTGAAAATGATTGATAATGTTTGTATGTTTGAATGTGGTGTAATAGGAGAAATGTCTCTTCTGTAGAGATGAATCATGTCTCACTTTTGTATAGAAGATCTGAAATTTGACTGGCTTGCACAAGGCCTAAGCTTGAGGCATAAATGACAGTTTGAGACTGACTCTGTTGGAGATTTTTCACTAGGGAATTGTTTTAACTGAAGGATTTATGTGTTCTGTAATAAGCCCAGAATTGAGGCTGACTCTATTGAGCATTACTCTGTTGAGTTTTTATTTGACTGAATGGTTTTGTAGGTGTTCTGTACTAAGCCCAGAATTGAGGCTGACTCAGAGGGGATATTCTATGGAGTGGAGACTAGTGAATTTTTTCTGTTATGTACTAAACCCAGAATTGAAGCTGACTCTCTGAGGAATGAACTTTTATTCCTTTCTTGCATGAAGTCCATGGTTGAGGTTAACTCAGAGAGGATTATGCGAGTATGGTTTATTTTCTATCCTGTATGGTTGAGGTTGATTCTCTTTGTGACAAAATGCTTCTTATTCAAAGTCCAAGATTGGAACTGACTCAACTAGGGAGTATATTTAGAAGCTTGTATGATGATTTGTGTCTTGTACAAAGCCGAAGATCGAGACTATCTCTGTGAGGAGTTTTGAAAGACTGTATTTTTGAAAGACAGTTGTTTTGGTGTTTTTTACAAAGCCCAAGATTGAGGCTATCTTCTGTTGAAGAGAAAATTTAAGAGGTTTGAATCCTTTGACTGTTGAAAGATAATGTTTTTGTGTCTTGTACAAAGCCCAAGATTGAGTTTAAACTTTACTTGGAGAGAAAGGTTTTCTGGAGACTATGGATGACTCTATTTTCTTCCATGTACAAAGTCTAAGGTTGTGGCTGACTCACTGGGGAAAGACCCAAATTTTTTGAATCTTTTGACTCAAGAAACGATGTTTATATGCCTTGTACAAAGCCCAAGGTTGTGAGTGACTTTTGTTGAGGAATGAAATATAGAGTGATCGGTCACCATTTTCATATAATTTGCATCATGCATTCGGTCCACATCGATCAATTTGGTAACACTTTGGTGTGAGTTTCGTAGAAATTTGTTAAGTTTTTGTTTTTTTGTTTGTTTGATCTTTTCATTGTGGGTTTTATTTATTTAGTTAAATTCTAGATGTTTTTATGCCTTTTGTTTAGTTGTGTACAAGTTGCAGGTTTGAACAAAGCATCTTGAGTGTCCAAGCATCAAGGAAGAAGGAAGAGCAAGAAAGAGATGAAAAATCACAAGTCTGGGGGCAAACACGGCCGGCCGTGCTTCAGCACACGGCTCGTGTTGGAGCACAGAACCAATGCCATAGAAAAACCAGGGGACCAACACGGCCGCCCGTGTGCCTGAGCACGGCCCGTGTTGGTGTTCAGCAGCTGCCAATAGAAGCAACCAGGGGACCAACACGGTCGCCCGTGTGCCTGCGCACGGCCCGTGTTGGTAGGCGCATTGATGATCAATTCTTGGGTCTTGGGACATTCCAACTTATTCCAGGGGCACTTTTGACTTTGTACTACTAAAGGCTTGTATGGAGACTATTTAGGTTTATGTTTTAAGTTATTTTGGATACTTTTTGAACGTACGAAAGAATTACAGAAGAGAGCGAGATAGCTTTATCAAGGTTTTGGAAGGCTAGGAGATTCAACGGTGGACACCATTGAAGATCAGAGTTCTCCTAATCTCTTGTAAATGTCTAAACTTTCTGATTGTGTTTTCTTGAATATTATGAGAGGCTAAACCCCCCAATGCCAGGGGGTGTCCCTGATTTTTGTTGTAATGACTATGATCTACGCATTTCTTTAATCAAGAATTCATGTTTTGAAACTTAATTGTTTAATGAGTATTATGCTTGCTTTGTCGGACAAACAAGGTTTGATCTATGGTTAACAATTTGTAGGACTACAATTGTTAAGGTTTTTAAACAATTAGATTTTAGGGTTATCACCTAGGACTAGGGATACCGTAAGGTTATTTGAATATTCTTGATCATTGATATCTTTAGTTCACAAACCTTTGTTTCACTAAGGACTTAGGCAATAGGATTGCAAACCAAAAGGTTTTCACTAAGGACTTAGGAAAACATCCTTAAGAACAAATAGTGCAGTTCATGAACTTGTTGAAGAAATCTGTTGTTACAAAGTCATTGTAAGGAAAATCATACACCTACCCTGGCATTATTCTACCTTTATACTCAGAAAATCTCATCTCTATTTTCAGCTGATCTAATTTAATCCTACTATTTTAATATAAAAACAATACCCCCATGATATTTTGTTTAATTGACTCCGTATAATAATTTGTATTTCCCACGCAATCCTCGTGATCGATACTTGGGGTAAAACCCATTATTACTACATCGGTGAAAATAGTACACTTGCTATTTTTCCGATCAAGTTTTTGGCGCCGTTGCCGGGGATTGCCAAAATATAAATTATTAACTAGTCAATTAAAATTTTATTGCTCTGCAATTAAAATTTTATTTTTGCTGAATTTATATTTGTGTAATTTTATTTTTATTTTATTTAATTAAAACTAATCAACTCTAATCTTGTATGCGAGGTAAGGCCTCAGCTGAACTTCTTTTTGACGCAGAACCAGAAAGGCTATTGCGAGCAAGACTCCGCGAAGTTAAATGGAAAAGACTGGCTTCAAAAGAAGACTCTCCTATAGTCTCATAATCAGAAGACGAAGAGAGAATATCTATTTCATCCGAGCAGTCAGAATTTGAGCCTGAAACTATGGCAGCTGATCCACCTCCCCCAGAGAGGCTTTTAGGAGACTATGGAAGGGATAATGCCCCGCTTGGAAGAATGACCATCGTAAACCAACCAGTAAATGTGGCACACTTCCAACTCCATCCTTCAACTATCCGACAGTTGGAGAGCAAGCCGTTTGCGGGAAGAATCAATGAAGATGCAAATAAGCATCTACAAAGATTTCTCACCACAACAACATCATTGAAGATTGAAGGCCATTCTGAAGAAGCCAAGAGACTCGTGATGTTCCCATTCACTTTATCCGAAAACGCGGAAGAGTGGTTTTACTCACTTCCAGCTGGAAGCATCATAACATGGCAACAAATGGAAACGGCTTTCCTTAATGAATATTTCCCTGCATCAGTCTTTATTCGAAAAAGATATGATATTGTTAATTTCAAGCAGAAGGAAGGAGAATCACTGGGTGATGCATACAAGAGGTTCAAGAGGTGTTTGGTTGCTTGTCCTACTCATAACATGGACCCAACCGAACAAATGCAGACTTTTGTAAATGGTCTCCGACTTAAGACAAAACAGCTTATCGACACTGCTGCCGGTGGCTCAACTAACTTTGCAACAGCCACTGGTATCAAGAGAATCATAGAAGCGATTGCCGCTAATGAGCACATTGAGTTATATGACCGTGCTATGAGCCAACCAGAAGGGAAAATTGATTTGAAGCTTGCTGATCAGGTGGTTAAAATGGAAGAACAAATTGCAGCTGAAGTAGAAAGAAGATTGAAGAAAATGAATCTCAGTGAACAGAAGGTAGCACAGGTTGAGCCAACTGCCTCAGTTATATGTGAAATATGTAGTGGACCACATTTTGCCATGCATTGTGTGGCAACGCAGGAACAGGTGGAACAGATTCATATGTTGAGGCAAAATAATCCTTATGCTAATACATATAATCCGGGTTGGAAAAATCATCCAAATTTTGCATGGAAGGACCAACAAGGAAACTTTCAAAAGCAAGGACCAACCCAATATCAATCTCCAGCTCAGTCACAACAATACAGACCTCCTCAACAACAAGGTCCCTATCAGCAGCAATTTAAACACCACCCGCAACAGTTCCAATCTCAAGCACCTCAACAATTGCAGCAACAGGTACCGAAGAAGGCAGAATGGGAGATAGCTATTGAAAAGATGGCAGCTCAAAACTCTCAATTTCAGGAAGAATCTAGGAGCAACTTGAGAAACACAGGGGCATCAATCAAGAACTTAGAGATTCAAATGAGTCAGATTGCCCAACAAATGACCAACACTCAACCACAAGGCGCTCTCCCGAGTGCCACGGTTACAAATCCCAGAGACAACAATCATGTGAACGCGGTAATTACTAGAAGCAATAAATCCAATGACAAACCGGAGAGGAATTCCGAGGATGAAGATATGTTGATTGAAGTGGATGTCGAGATTAAAGAAAATGAGGTGGTAGGAAAAGAGGTCATAGACGACGAAGGAGTAGTCAAAGAAAAAGTTGCTACACCTAAACCAGCTGTTAAATTTCCTTTCCCCACAAGGAATAAGAAGAAAGAACAACATGAGAAGAACTTCGAAAAGTTTTTAGAGATGTTCAAGAAACTTGAGCTCAATATCCCATTCTTAGAGGCACTGGAGCAAATGCCTACCTATGCGAAGTTCATGAAGGACATAATTTCAAAGAAGCGAACGATCAACGGTGACTCGATTATTCTAACTGAAACTTGTAGTGCTATTTTGCAGGGAATGAAGATCCCAGTTAAAAAGAGAGATCGGGGTTCGGTAACAATTCCATGCACAATTGGTGATAGGTCTTTCAAGAAAGCCTTGATCGATTTGGGGGAAAGTGTGAGTCTTATGCCTTTATCAATTTACAAAAGATTGGGGATAGGTAAAGTACAAGATACTCGTATGACACTTCAGTTTGCGGACCAATCCGTTAAAAGACCCTACGGAGTGGTAGAAGATGTGTTGGTGAAAATCGACAAGTTCGTGTTTCCGGTAGATTTTGTTATTCTAGAGATGCCCGAAGATGAAGAGATACCAATCATTTTGGGAAGACCTTTTCTGGAAACCGGGAGATGCTTGATCGACATAGAAGAGGGTACGATGACTTTGAAAGTTTATGATGAAGAACTGAAGATTGATGTGCGAAATACTATGAAGTACAAGGATGATGTTGCCACGAGTCAACACATTGAGGTAATTGAACAAATTTGTGATAAAGAAAAGTCGTTGACAACACAAAAGCTACCTTTGGAAAGAGTTCTTAGTCTATCAATCTTCGGAGAGGAAGAAATAATTGATGAAAAGGACAGCGAAGTTCTAGCCATGATGGAAACATCATTTGTCAAAAATTCTCGCCACAACCGATGGGAAGATTTAAGGCAACCGTTAGTGGAAGGAAGTAAAGACGAACAAAAGAAGGGGGCTGAACTAAAGCAATTACCAGAGAACCTCAAATATGTCTTTTTAGACACAGAAAGTAAGTGTCCAGCGATCATCAGTTCCCACCTTGAATTTCTTCAAGAGGATAAGCTTGTCAAAGTCCTCAAAAAGCATAAAAGTGCTCTTGGGTGGTCAATTGAAGACTTGAAAGGAATAAGTCCAACGCTTTGCATGCACAAGATCTTAATGGAAGATGATCACAAACCGGTTGTCCAACCTCAACGACGACTAAATCCGGCAATGAAGGAGGTGGTTAGAAAGGAGGTGGTAAAACTTTTGGACGCAGGGATGATCTATCCAATATCTGACAGTTCATGGGTGAGTCCAGTGCATGTGGTGCCTAAGAAAGGCGGAACTACTGTAATCAAGAATGAGAAGAATGAGTTGATTCCCACAAGAACAGTCACAGGGTGGAGAGTCTGTATAGATTACAGGAGATTGAATCTAGCAACAAGAAAAGATCACTTCCTGTTACCTTTCATTGACCAAATGTTGGAAAGGTTAGCGGGTCATGACTATTATTGCTTCCTCGATGGCTATTCGGGGTATAATCAGATAGCTGTTGCACCAGAAGACCAAGAGAAGACCGCATTTACATGCCCTTTTGGTATTTTCGCCTACAGAAGAATGCCTTTCGGGTTGTGTAATGCCCCAGCCACATTTCAGAGATGCATGCAATCCATCTTTGCAGATATGCTTGAGAAGCATATGGAAGTATTCATGGATGATTTCTCGGTTTTTGGTAAGTCTTTTGATAACTGTTTGACTAACCTTGCTCTTGTTCTTGAAAGATGCCAGCAGACCAACTTAATCCTCAACTGGGAGAAGTGCCATTTCATGGTACGTGAAGGTATAGTGTTGGGTCACAAAATTTCTCACAAAGGAATAGAAGTTGACCAAGCTAAGATAGAGGTAATAGCAAAACTACCTCCTCCGATGAACGAAAAAGGTATTCGAAGTTTCTTAGGCCATGCGGGTTTTTACCGTAGGTTCATAAGAGATTTCTCAAAAATTGCAAAACCATTAACTACACTGTTGGTTAAAGATAAAGCCTTCGTTTTCGATAAAGAGTGTGCCATAGCATTTGATACTATAAAGAAAAAATTAGTGTCGGCACCAATTGTTGTAGCCCCAGATTGGTCTCTACCTTTTGAGATCATGTGTGATGCCAGTGACATTGCAGTTGGGGCGGTTCTAGGACAACGTAGAGATAAATTATTACATGTTATTTACTATGCAAGTCATGTGCTAAACCCTGCCCAGATGAACTATGCAACTACTGAGAAAGAGTTGCTAGCGGTTGTTTATGCCTTTGACAAGTTCAGGCAATATCTGTTGGGTTCTAGAGTCATTGTTTATACTGACCATGCTGCTTTGAAGTATCTTTTTTCCAAACAGGATTCTAAACCAAGGTTACTAAGATGGATCTTGCTCCTTCAGGAGTTTGATGTGGAGATCCGTGACAAGAAAGGGTCTGAAAACACTGTAGCCGACCACTTGTCTCGCATGTCACCTATTGAAGAAACTGAAGAGACGCGCCCAATAAAGGACGAGTTCGTTGATGAACATATCCTCGCTGTTGTTGGTGTGCCTTGGTTCGCAGACTATGCGAACTATTTGGTAGGTGGAATAATACCTGACGATTTTGACTATAACCGTAGAAAAAAAATTTTACATGATTGCAGGTTCTACTTGTGGGATGATCCATTTTTGTACAAGAAGGGTCTCGATGGATTAATAAGAAGATGTGTACCTGAGGAGGAACAACGAGACGTGCTTAAAGCATGCCACGACTCCGAATATGGCGGACATTTCAGCGGTGATAGAACAGCGGCAAAAGTCTTACAATCTGGTTTATATTGGCCCACGTTATTCAAAGACGCCCAAAGTATTGTGAAAGAATGCGACAGGTGTCAGAGAACGGGGAATATTTCAAAAAGGAATCAGATGCCTCAGAAGGGTATACTGGAGGTGGAATTGTTTGATGTGTGGGGGATTGATTTCATGGGACCTTTCCCACCATCATTTGGGAAGAACTACATTCTGGTAGCGGTGGATTATGTTTCTAAGTGGGTAGAAGCAGTAGCGTTACCCACAAATGACGCCAAAGTGGTAGTGAACTTCCTAAAGAACAATATTTTCTCAAGATTTGGGGTTCCCAGAGCTCTCATAAGCGATGAAGGCACCCATTTCTTGAACAAGTTGATGGAGAATTTGCTGAAGAAGTACAATGTTAAGCACAAGATTGCAACTGCTTATCATCCTCAGACCAGTGGGCAAGTAGAGGTTTCGAATAGACAAATCAAGCAGATTCTCGAAAAGACTGTCAGTGCTTCGAGAAAGGATTGGTCTCTTAAGCTTGAAGATGCACTATGGGCATACAGAACAGCGTTCAAGACGCCAATAGGTATGTCCCCGTATCAATTAGTTTATGGTAAAGCATGCCATCTACCACTCGAGCTTGAGCACAAGGCGTTTTGGGCCACAAAATTCCTTAATTATGATATTGTGAAAGCTGGAGAGTCCCGAATTCTTCAACTCCATGAATTAGAAGAATTTCGGAATCAATCCTATGAGAATGCCAAAATTTATAAAGACACAACAAAAAAATGGCATGATCAAAAGATTCAGAAGAAAGAATTTTGGGAAGGGCAACTGGTGCTGTTGTTCAACTCGAGATTGAAATTATTTCCTGGGAAGTTAAAGTCAAGATGGTCGGGACCTTTTGTAGTGCACAAAGTGTTCCCTACAGGAGCTATTGAGCTTAGGAACAATAACAATGGAGACACATTCAAAGTGAATGGCCATAGGTTGAAACCATACAATCCTGGACAAGGAGCCAGCACTCTCGAACACGTTCGTCTCGCATGATGAGATGATCGACCGTCGAGCCATGCGACGTTAAACGCAGCGCTTCGTGGGAGGCAACCCACGGGTTTACTAATGCTTTTTATTTTGTTTTGTTAGTTTATGTATGTTTTATGCAGGGGTAAGGAGTGGTGATCGCTAGAAAGAAGAATGTACAAAGAAAGGAACGAAGAAATTATATGGAGAAGTGCAACAGCACACTCAAGCACGACCGCCCGTGCTCCAGAACACGGCCCGTGCGTGAGTGGCCAGCCATCCCCATACAAAAAACAGGGGAGCAGCACGGCCGACCGTGCTCTAGCACACGGCCTGTGCTGATCCAATTTCCCTCCCCATACAAAAACCAGAGGTGACACACGGCCACCCGTGCGTGGGCGCACGGCCCGTGTGTCGTTGCGCAGAATTGAAAAAAAAAAGATTTTAAGGGGAGATTCTGAATTTTTGTGGGTCCCACGCATTTTAAAACCCCCTTTTATTGTACACAACTCAGCAACTTCATCTTCTTCCTCTCAAAAACCCTACTCTCCTCCAAACCTCCATACCTCCATCAATATTCAACCTCCCTTTTCTCCATCATCAAGACTCCAAATCCACTTCCTCTTTCACAAAAGTTGGGCCGTTTTGCGCCCTCTACACAGTGACGGTAATATTTTCTTGTTTCTCCAACTTCCAATTTTCTCTAATTTTTCAGGTTCCCATTATGCCCCCGAAGAAAGCTGACAGGGGAAAGGCAGTTGTTGTCGAATCCTCAAGGCCCAAACAAAGAGCTCGCCGAACACCGAATGCTCACAACATCATTTTTGAAAAGGATGAGCATATCCAAAGGTACAAGACTCTCTTGACTAGGAAGCTTGTTCCCACTAGGTATGTATGTGATACCACTATGAATACACTAGGAATCCTAGATGATGTGACACAAATGTTTAATAATCTAGGGATCCTTGAATTCATGCACAATGATGCACCCACATACGAGCGCATTACTTTAGAATTCTTAAGTTCTGTGGAATTTACTTTGGAAAAAAACTGGACTGGGCACTCTTTTGAATATTTTGGCACTCTAACCTTTCGGCTTTATAATGAGGATCATTCTATGTCTGTAATTCAACTCGGGCAATGTCTCCGGCTACCTTTGGTTGGCCACGGGGCAGTGCCAAATGAGTTTTCTGCTTCTGCTTTTTGGTCATCTATTACAGGTTTACCACAATATGAAGCACGAACCGCAAAGGCCTCTTGGATCCAGAACCCATGCTTTCGTTATGCACAAAAGGGGTTAGCTTATTCCTTGTTCGGGCGAGGTGACAGCACCGGTGTCGCAACAAAAAGAGAGCTCTATCTTATGTATGCTATGGTTAATGAGGAACCAGTGAATGTGGCTGCGTTTGCGGCAGATCATTTAGGTACTATGGGGCGTGCCGGTTCCGGTGGTATCTCGGTGGGAGGAATGATTACTCAAATTGCTGAATGGTGTGGATATCGGCCAGTGATGGATGGTGAGAC